>NC_080761.1:1500846-1801016 GCF_020826845.1 Diceros bicornis minor | reverse complement strand
TGTTCTCAACAGAGCAGCCAGATCAAGTCTGCTAAACCTATGTCCAGCCATGTTACTCCTGCTCTCAAAACCTTCCAAAGGGTCACCATCTCATTCAGAATAAATCAATGCCCGAGTCCTCATTATGAACAACAAGGGCTGACGATTGGGCCAAAATCACAACTCTGCTTTTAGCTCCTGCTGCCGTCACCGGCTGTGCCCTGGCCACACTGGCCTCCTTGCTGCTCCCAGAGCAGGCCACTTGCTCTTCCTCCTGCACTGCTTTTGGAGCTTGTTCAAAATCTACCTCTGCGGTGAGACCTTTCCTGGCTCTCCTGGCTACAACTCCACCCCCCCTCCAGCCTGGCACACAACACTCTCCCACATGAGCCACACCATTGGTGTCACATCTAGAACGTCACCCAGGGCATGCTTTTTGTGTTTTGCTCACTTCTCTGGCACCAGGGTCTAGGACAATGCATGAACCAAACCTTGCGCTCAATAAGAAATGTAGTTTAATGAATGGATAACTATAAAAACTACCAGGAACTGCCTAACCCTTGGGCAAGGGAGGCGGAATCTGTAAGAACACCAGGGGACAGGAGAGGCTGATCCATTAATCAGCCCTAAAAGGACGCACAGCATCATGTTAGAAAGAAAACTCCCCACCCCATCCTACAAATACCGTACATGTTCTTATCAGCATCAACAGAGGCCTTCAAACACAAACACCTTTTCTACTTTGAAATAGCCTTCCGTGTCTCATTACCACTCATCGCATGTCTTTTCCTGACTTTACTATGATGACTTTCATATCTAAGGTAATATGACTGATATTAAGCTGTGTTTTCTACCTTAACCAAGTCTTTCCTGGGAATGGTCGTAGGTATGTAAGCGGTAATAACCTGAGAACAGATGGAAAAGTAAATAATTCTATTCCTTCCCCCACCATGTGCCCCCAGCAAACAGTGCATCACTGTCTGATTCTTTATCTTTTTTAAACAAACGTCACCAGAAATACATCTGCTGAACATGCTCCTTTGGAAGTCAGCCACCTCACGTTTAAGTGGCCAGATGCCACAAACCATTGAAATATTGCCTACTAGTCTACTGTACCGTTCCCAAACTGAGATTTCAGTAAACTTACGTTGCAGCTGCCAGGAAAGGAGAAAGGAATTAAAAACAATGCCATCCTACTGCCTGGTCAGCCTGCTTCGAGGTTCAGCCTGAGGCAGGCGGCACTCTGTGCTCAGGCCCTCTGGGCCATTCCAGCAGGTGAGTCAGCACCGGGCACTGTGTGGCCTTGGTCTGTGCCACCATCTCTGCTCTGAGTGCCTCGGGCCACTACGGCCTCCCCATGGCCACCAGCACCCACCTTATGGCCTCCATCACCCTCTCAGTCCCACCCCATGACCACCGTGCTCTCCATTGATTTGGGCTGAGGCCTACAATGTCGGGAAACAGGGTATTCTGGAAACGCTCTTCCTTAGGTAACTATCTTCTGGCACTTGCTGTGACTTTTCTGCTCTTTTGATGGCAGTGAGCCTGCCTTGATCTCTGTGATCAGGAATGTGGCTGAGCAAAAGCCGCTTGTACCTCCGGGATGGACGCACCTCCCAGATGCTCTGTTGCTAGACGGGTCCTGGCAGTGCAGGGAAAGGTGGCTCTGCACTGGAGGTGAGTCCTGGAGAGGCATCTGACAGTGGACTCTGCATTTGACAGCATCCTGGGTGGTGGAGGGCGTGGCCCACTCCTCACCCGGGGGCTTACCCTGGGGACTCTGGGAAGGGGCTCCTCTCTTCACTTCTTCCTTGGGCTCCGACAGCATGGTGAGGAGTTTGCCTGTCCCCTGGCTTTGCTCCCTTCATGAGGGCTTCTGGAATTCAGCCAGTTCAGTGAGTCCTTTCCTGCGGACTCCACACTGGAGGTCCCAAAACAGTGCACTGAACACATTTTACTTTGAAAATCTCCTGGCAGATCCTTTTGTTTTGCATTGCAGATTCTTGTTGTATTTTGAAAGAGCTGAATGCCACTTGTCTGTAGAATTATTTCTACAGGTTTACAGTGGTTTGTTCTAAGTCGGGAGTTGTTACAATCTATCCAAAGAACTAGTAATGTGAGCTTGTTTCAGAGGTCAGCCACCCTGCTTTCTTGACAGTTCCTTCAGAGCCTGTGTCCCATAAGTTTTGTTACTGTTTTTGATAATGAGGCAAAGCACTGCAGTGAAGGTTGCTCTTGGCATGTGTCATTGTTTAACGTGGTCTGGGGGCAAAGGAGGTGGGGGTCCTTTGGTAACTAGTCACAAAGCCTTGAGAAAGGTTAGAAGGTCAGGTTGCTTGGAACTCCCTGAGGACCTAGTATCCACCTGGCCTGGTCCACAGCGGACTCAGGGGGGCTAGATGACCTCAGGTGGAGCAGAAAGCCCTTGAGAGAGACCCCCCAAACCCCCATGTGCAGAGTTTGGTCTAAATAGAGAATTTACCTTAATGAGGAGAAGAGATGATGAAGTGTCTTGGTCAGTACCTTGCAGGGGCTTGTTGCTTTGTACAGGGAACAGCTTTCCTCCTGGTAGGGGGAGGACAGGAGGAACATGCAACCACAACCCTTGGGGCTGACCTTCTCCTGGCGGCAGTCCTGCATACCTCAGCTACTTGAGCAGAGCTGGGGCCAGACGCCCCGCTGAGTGCCTGGGAGGCTCTGCTGTCCGACACCTGGCCTGGCTTTGAAATAGGGGGACCAACCCTCGCCGTTTTAGCACTGCGTCCCATGGACAGCAGGAGGGTTGGGTAACCATGAGCTTCTAGGAACTATTTCTGAGGCTTCCTGAAGCCTTTCCTGTTGTCTTGATGCCATCCTGTGCTATCTGCCCGAGTGTCTGTGTCCCTACAGGGCACTTACCACAGCCTGGGAGGAGGTATTCACCTTTCTTCCTCCTCTGCCTTAGATGGTCAGTTTCTTAAGGTAGACAGTGGGTCTTTCATCTTTCTATTCCAGTAATAACTTGCAAGCAGAAGGTGCTTCTTAAATCTTTACTAAAGGTTTAAATGGGTAAATTGGCTACAGGTGTCGGTGTTCCCAAAAACACTTGTTTTGTTTCTATACTTGATTATTTTAGGGGTAGACATTTAATCCTTTCTTTCTAGTTACTTTTTCATTTATCCTTGCAGGCTCCACATAAAGGGCTCAATGTCGGGTTCAGTGGTTAAAAGCTGTTCACAGGGATGACTGGACCCCACTAAACATTCTTTCGTCTGTAGTGAACGTTTCACCAAAAAAAGCTCTTGGAAAGGCTGGATGGTCAGTATTACATGCTCAAGCCATGGCCGTGCCCTCCATCTTCCACCTGATTGAGAAGGGGGGGCTGAAGTCCGTGGCTGCCCCAGGAGAAAGGACACCAGGGAGGCCACCAGGGACCTAAGGAACATGCGAGTGAAGCAGATGGGAAAGGAGCTGCAGGTTCATCATTGTCCTTGAGGGAAAACCTGAGGGCCTAGCAGGGCTCCCGCAAGTTGAAGCGAGCCACTGTGCAGGGTGAACCTGCACCCAGGGCTGCCCAGGAAGCCGCCAGTCAGGGGCAGGTGCAGAGTCTCTGGAAGGAACTGCAGGAGACAGTGTGGCCTCCACAACATCAGGCAGCCAGGGAGATGCAAACATGTCTGCTATGGATGCTGACAATGAGACCCCCCTCTTCCCTGCCAGGGTCTCTTAGGTAAGAGTGGCATTTCCGTGGGTGACTTTATCCCTCAGGATCTGGGGTGTGCAGATTTATTGGCTGGCAACTTTCTCACACTTTCTTCTCAGAGCACACTCGAGAAAGGCCATCTGTCACCCACGAGGCTGTTGACCGAAAGAGGTTGAAGAGAGATGTGGAGCCCAGCTGCAGAGGGACCAGCCTTGTGCCTGACTAGGGCTTGGCCCAGAACCCCCAAGTTCATCATTCACAATGATGCCTCAGAAAGCCTCCCAGAGCCCCTCCACCCTCCAACAGATGTCACCTTAAAGCCAGACACAGAAGCTGTGCAGAGCAAGCACAGCAACACCGGCCCCACATCTCTCAGAAAGGTCATCCTGTCAGCACTGGGGGCCCAAGAACTCCTCAACTCGCTGCACTCCTACTGCTTCTGCTCCCGGGGGAACAGGAGCACGTGTGCCACCTGTGGGAGCAGGTGGAGAAGAATGGCGAGCTGAAGAGGGGCAGCTGCCGACAGCCAGGTGCACACGCTGCAGGAGGAGCTGGACGAGCTGAAGGGAGGGGGCTCCCTGCCTTAGCAGCCTGCTGCCCCCCGCCGAGGTCAGTGCCTGTGCTCGGGGCTCCCCCACTGCCTGCTCATCATGAGGGGTTTCCTGCTATGCAGCAGACTGCCCTTGAGCACTTCTGTGTGCAGCATGCCTGCTGCTGTCTTGGGAGAAGGCTCTGCTGGTAGCTGCCCCTTGCAGACAGGGAGCCCAGGCTGCAGAGCTCACCCTGCCAGTTCTAGGGTGCTCGAGAGGCAGCGGTAGTTGTCAAGGTTTAGCCGCTGGGAAAGGAGGCATTGCAGGTCTGCTGGGAAAGCCAGACCTACACAATGAACGGTGCCTGGATCCTTGTTTTTCCACTTGAACAGGAGAAAATCAGCTTCTGTTGCATCCCTGACACAAATGTAAATTCCAATGAGTTAGGATCTAAATGTGAAATAAAATCGACATAGTAACTATTAGAAAAGTTATAGGAGACTCTTAAAGTCATGGGGAGGTTCTTTCCATTCGTGTTTTAATGAATATCCATGAACTGAAGTCATTTTGAACATTTTAATAATTTCTTTAAAATTTTAAACATCTTTTTGAGTAGAATACATTCTCTTTTGTAAAAATTAAAACACTAGAGAAATACATAAGCTAAGAAGTGGTAAAAACTCCTATTTCTCACCTACCTCCCAACTTTTATTCCTTGTTGGTAGTAAAATTTGGTGTGTAATCTCCTCAACTCTTCCCTGTGCTTTACATGCATATTTCTCCACCTGTGCGAATAGGTTGGATATATTTTTGGTGTGTTTATTGGCTATGTTTCTGATTTTCCCGCTCTCTTACAGTTTAGTCGTTGTAAACATTGGTTTCTCGATATTCCTTATGTATTGAGGTTACCATCTTTTGCCTGTTATACATCCATGGAAAACATTTCCCTACTACATAGTTCATTTAATCTGGATCAGTGCTGGTCTTCCCAGATGTCAGTAACACTTCAGGAGGGAAACGGCTCTATGTGACTGGCTGTTCAGGATCTCCGGGACCCCCAGGGCAACAACCATTAGGACAACACAAAACAAGAAACAAAACCCATCCTGCGTGTTTCCAGATGCATTCTGGTGGAAGGACAGCTCCAGTTGAGGACCGCTGATGTCTTGATCAGAGTTATCCACTATGTTCTCCTATCACGTTAAAGCAGTTTCGGTAGTTTCTTGTACCTGATGGTACAGTTTGGTGCCTTTGTCTGTTCCTTTTGGTCAGACTGCGCAAGGTTTCTCACTGTTACAGGTCTTGCCAGAGAGCCAGCCCTTAACTCCATTGCTTAGGTCTGCATTGTTTTTCCCACCTCGTGAATCCTCACTTCATTCTGCTGTTGTTGGTTTTATTGTGGTGTTATTCTGGCTCCTGGAGGGAAGTGCTCAGCTTCTTCGTGTAGAGTTGATATTCCCTGATACCTGCAGTGGAAGCTGTGTCTTTTCTGTCCCTTAGTCTCCACGCCATGGATTTGCCTCATGCTGCTCTCAGTGCTGCTCATTTCTAAAGAGTTTGTCCTGTCTGTCTGGATCCCCTCTGTAACCTGAGAGATTTAGAAGAGTGTGGACAGATTTTCAAGTGGATAGGTTGGGGGAGAGGAGCCAATATTTTGTGATTATTTTTTATTTTTATTGCTTTAAGGTCCCGTAATATGGTTACTTATAGATTTCTGCTTTTTGGACTCTTTAGAGATTTCACTGTGGCTTAGCACACAGTCCATTGTGGTGACTGTTTCATTGTGGTTTGAGAAGAATGTTTCCTCTCCACAAGTTTCTTATGTTGTTGTCCCTCAGGCTGAGGGTGGATCTAGCTTTTTTGTGTTTGTCAACAGATCTGTTCCTAACTTATTGTATCACTTAAGGGGAAGAGGAAAGTGACTGAATTGACTTAGTATAAGGAAATAGGAGGCTATCAGATAATGGACTATCTCATACACAAGATTTTTTGCCCAAACCTCAAGGTAAACACTAAACAAATAATCAAAGCAAAACCACATATGATAAACAAAGAGAAAACTAGAAGAATCATAAGACAGAACAACCAAACTGAATTGGCAGTCCAAAACAAATGGGACAAGAAACAAAGGAAATGCAAAAGAACCAGAAAATAAGTGACAAAACAGCAACATTAAGCCCTCATATATCAATAATTACCCTAAATGTAAATGGATTGAACTCTCCAATCAAAAGATACAGAGTGGCAGGATGGATTAAAAAGAAAGACCCAACAATATGCTGCCTTCAGGAAACACATCTTAGCACTAAAGACAAGCACAGGCTCAGAGTCAAAGGAGGGAAGACAATACTCCAAGCTAATGGCAAACAAAAGAAAGCAGGTGTTGCCATACTCATATCAGACAAAGTAGACTTCAAGATAAAACAGGTTAAGAAAGACAAAGAAGGGAAATATATAATGATAAAAGGGACACTCCATCAAGAAGACATATCACTTATAAATATATATGCACCCAACATAGAAGCACCAATGTACATAAAGCAACTATTAACAAACCTAAAAGGAGAAATCAACAACAACACAATAATAGTAGGGGATCTTAACACCCCACTTACAGCAATGGATAGATCATCCAGACAAAAAGTTAATAAAGAAATATTAGACTTAAATGAAAAACTGGACGAGATGGACCTAGTAGACATATACAGAGCACTCCATCCAAAAACAGCTGACTACACATTCTTCTCAAGTGCGCATGGAACATTCTCTAGGATAGACCATATGTTGGGAAACAAAGCAAGCCTCAATAAATTTAAGAAGATTGAAATCATAACAAGCATCTTTTCAGACCATAAGGCTATGAAAATGGAAATGAACAATGAAAAAAAACTGGGAAAGTGACAAAAATGTGGAGATTAAACAACATGCTACTGAACAACCAATGGATCATTGATGAAATTAAAGGAGAAATCAAAAACTATCTGGAAACAAACGAAAATGATAACATGCCATATCAAACCATATGGGATGCAGCAAAAGCGGTCCTGAGAGGGAAACTCATAGCGATACAAGCTGCTATTTTTTTTTAAGTAAACACTCTTTTCCTTTATCCCTGTCTTCTCCTCTGGTACTTTAATAATGCTTATCTATTTCTTTTCATGGTATCCCATAATTCACACTGCCTATCCCCATTCCTATGCAGTACCGTTTTTCTTTTTGTTTCTTTGACTGGATGATTTCAAACGACACATCTTCTAGTTCACTAATTATTTCTTGTACATGGTTGAATCTGATTTAGAACCTCTCTATTAAATTCTTCAGTTCAGTCGTTGTGTTCTTCAATTCTAGGATTTCTGTTTGTTTTTCCTTAATGATTTCTGTTTCTATAATGAACTTCTCACTTGTTCATGCACTGTTTCCTTATTTCATTTAGTAGTTTATCTATGTTTCCTTAGAGTTTTATGAATTTCTCAAAGAGGGTTGTTCTGAAGCCTTTGTGTCATAGTTCCTATATCTCCATTGCTTGGTCGGTCATTGGAGTTTTATTCTTTTTCTTTGGTGGTGTCATGAGTCTTTGATTATTCATGATCCTTGTGGCCTTCCATTGGTGTCTGCAAATTTGAGGAAGTAGGCACCTCTTCCAGTCTTTACAGAATGGCTTTAGCAAACCAAAGCCTTCACAGTCATCCCATCTAGGGGTCCTGGGTAGGCCATCTGGTGGTGTCCAGGGGCAAGCTTGCTGCTGGAGTCCTTGGACAGCCTGGTACTGGGGTGAGTGGAAAGCTTGGGTCTATGGTATTGTGTCTGGCCCTGGGCACAGCTGGGACCCTGAGATCATGAGTAGCCCCACTGGAGCCTGTTTTGGCAGGTCCTCTTTGAGAGCCTGCAGCCACAGGAGTCATCCAGGGCCATGAGAGTTCGCCAGTGCTGGGATGAGCTGAGAGCCTTGGTTCATGGGAGACTGCCAGGAGCCTGGCGCCACGAGAGACAGTTTGTGCTGTGGTAGGCCAGAAGTCTGGATTCCTGGGAGCCTGCTGGGATCCTGGGGCCACAGGAGCTGCCTGAGGCTGCAGAAGCCAGCAGGCACTGGATCAAGATGGAAGCCTGGATTCATGGGAACCTGCCGGTGCCTGGTGCCATGGGAGCTGCCTGGGGCCGCCTGAGTCAGCAAGCACCTGGGTAAACTGGGGGCCTGGTTTTGTGGGAGCCTGCAAGGAGCCTCGTTCCGTAAGAGCTGTCTACAGCTGCTGGAACTGGCAGGTGGTGTGGTGATCCATGGGCCTGAGTTCCCAGCAGCCCCCTGGGAGCCTGGTGTCATGGAATCTACCTGGGTTGCTGGAGCCAGCAAGTGCTGGAGTGACCTGGGGTCTTGGGTTTGTGGGAGCCCACTGGGGTCTTGGGTTTGCCCTGTTACAGAAGCTGCCTGTGGCTGTGAATGCTGCCTGTGGCTGCCTGGCATACGCAGGACCTTGGGTGAGCCAGGGTCTGGATTCACCAGAGCCCACCAGGAGCCTGGTGCCAAGGACACCACTTGTGGTCACAAGAGCCACCTTGGGCTGTTTAAGATGGCAGCCCCTAGGCTGAGATGGGGGCCTGGGTTCCCAGGAGCCCGGTGGGAGCCTGGTGTCAAGGATGCTGCTTGAGGCCACCAGAGCTGGCATGCTCCAGGGTGAGCCAGGGGCCTGGATTTGCAGAAGCCTGCAGGGAGCCAGCTAGGTCCACAGGAGTCAGCCTGGCACTGGGGCAGGCTGGCTAAGGTCAGGCAGAGTGGAGAAGTCCCTTCTCATTGGGAGGTGTTTGATTACTGATTCAATCTGCTTATTTGTTACTGGTCTGTTCAAGATTTCTATTTCTTCATGATTCAGCTTTTGTAGGTTGTTTCTAGGAATTTATCTATTTTTTCTAGGTTACCCCAATTGATGAGTGTACACTAATTCAGAATAGTCTCTTCTGATCTTTTTCTTTCTGAAGCATCCGTTGTAATGCCTCCTTTTTCATTTGTGATTTAGTTTGAGTCATCTTTCTTTGTTTTCCTAGATATTTTATCTAAGGGTTTCTCAATTTTATTTTTTCCAAAACTCTGCTTTTACTTTTATTGATCTTCCATACTGTCTTTCAATTTTTTTCCACTTGCCTCTTGGTGACTTCTGTCCTTCTGCTAACTTTGGGTTTCATTTTTTCTTTTTTTAATGCTGTGTGCTGTAAGTCAGGTTCTTTCTTTGACATCTTTCTTCTCTTATAATGTACAAATTTATCACTATAAACTGTCCTCTTACTACTACTTTCTCTGCATCCTAGAAGTTTTGGTGTGTTTATTGTTTCTTTCTTTCTTTCTTTTTTTTTTTTTGCTGAGGAAGATTGGCCCTGTGCTCACATCTGCCAATCCTCTTTTATTTTATTTTATTTTTTTTTGCTGAGGAAGACTGGCCCTGGGCTAACATCCGTGCCCATCTTCCTCCACTTTATATGGGACGCCGCCACAGCATAGCTTGCCAAGCGGTGCGTCGGTGCACACCCGGGATCTGAGCCGGCGAACCACGGGCCGCCACAGTGGAGCACACACACTTAACCACTTGCGCCACCGGACCGGCCCCTATTGTTTCTTTTTGTAGGTTTTGAGCTATTTTCTAATTTCCCTTTTGATTTCTTCTTTAATCTACCTTTTTTTTGTGTGAGGAAGATCAGCCCTCAGCTAACATCCATGCCAATCCTCCTCTTTTTGCTGAGGAAGACCGGCCCAGAGCTATCATCCTTGCCCATCTTCCTCCACTTTATGTGAGATGCCACTACAACATGGCCTGACAAGCATGCATCGGTGCGTGACCAGGATCCTAACCCGGGCCACCAGCAGCGAAGCACACGCACTTAACTGCTACAGCACCTGTCAGCCCCCGATCTACTTTTAAGTTGAAGAGTTTTTGTTGAACTTCCACGTATTATGAATGTTCCAGTTTTCCTTCTGTTTTTGACTTCTGGTTTCATGCCATTGTGTTTAGAAAAGTTACCTGGTATTATTTCAGTCTTCTTAATCTTGTTAAGACTTGTTTTGTGACCTAACACGTGATCTGTTCTGGAAAATAGTCTGTGTGCCCATGAGAAGAGTGTGCATTGTGTTGCTGTCCAGTAAAATGTTCTGTGTGTGTCTGATAGCTCCATTTAGTATTTAATGTTTTCATGTCTGCTATTTCCTGTTTTCTGTCTGGATATTCTATCCATTGTTAAAAGTGGGTCTTTGATGTCTCCTACTATTTGCAACGTATATAAGTGAGAAGGCTCTTATTTTGAGAATATATAAAGATCTCTTAGAACTCAATTATAAAAGACAAGTCAATGAAATGGGGTAACCAACTGGAATAGACATGTCTCTATGAAATACATAGATGGCCAATAAGCACAAGATAGTTGCTCAGTATCATTAATTATTAGGAAAATGCAAATTCAAAGCACAATGTGATACTATTTCATGTTCAAAATGAAAGCTATATTCAACATAATGGAAAATAACACATGTTGGTAAAGATGTGGAGAAAGGGAAACCCACATACATTACTGGTGGGAAAGTAAAATGATGCAGCCACTGCAGAAAACAGCTTGGCATTTTCTAAAATCTTAAACCTAGAATTACCATTGACCTGGAGAGGCCCATGGTAGATATGTCCAAAAGAGCAAACTTGCCCATAGACATTCAAAGTAACAGTGTTCACAATGGTCCAAAAGTGGAACAAACCCAAATTACTATCCAGTTATGACTGTATAAACCAAATGTGGCCTATTCATAATATAGGATATTATAAGCCATAAAAAAGAATTAAGTACTGCTACATACTAGGCCATGGGTGAACCTTGAAACATGTGTGCTCACTGAAGCCATCCACAAAGGCAATAGATAACATGATGCCATTTGAATGAAATGTCCAGAATAGGGAAATCCATAGGGGGAGAAAACAGATGAGTTGTTTCCATGGGCTTGGGTTAGCAGAAAATAGAGTGTGAATGAGTATGGGTTTGTTTGGGGGTGTTGAAAATGTTCTGGAATTAGATAGTGGTGATAGCCACACGACATAATCATTGTGTTAAAAGCCACACAAATGTATACTTTGAAATGCTTAAAACGGTGTATTCTACGTTAAGCAGATTTTCCACATAAAAATTTTGAATTTTTTAAGTTAATCAGGGTATTGGTTAATTTTAAGTTGGTTAGTATATTTAATAAGTGTAATTAATGGAGTTATTAGGAGTATGGCAGGTTGTAGCCAAGAGAGTAAACATCCGACGAGGGCTATAGTAACAAATCCTATGATTATACAAGCAACAATCTAAAATCCAGTCCATTTCCATTGTCCCCAACTTGGAGAGACCAGCCATGAAAATAGGTCAGTGATCTCAGGGGACTTTGGTATCTATTCAAAGATTTGGGTAATATTATGCAATATTTTAACCTCTTGGGCCATTTGGTGGAGGTAGGTTTGAACTTCTCTGTTGATGTGCACTCAGCAAGTGGTTCTAGGAAAGGCACCAACCCCTCCTTCCTTGGCCGGTATAGACAGTCTAGGGCCAGGCCATTTTCTAAAACCATTTAGGCGAGAGACTCATGAGACTGTTGTTCAAGGGCTAGGATATGTTCTTATGGAGTTGTTGTCCATGTTGTGTTAAGGTTGTTGATACCTCTTAGTTGCCTCAGTTTCCTTATTTTGTGTGGGTAGGGCCACCACTCCTGTGCCCAGTCCAGTCAGTCAATCCTAGTAGAGCTGAACACCCAGTGCTATAGGACTGACATTGTTTCTATGGGTTGGTGGTAGCTAGTCAGGGCAGGAAACTCAAGGGACCTGCGACCTGAGGGAAGCAGGCTGAGAGAGAGACAATAATGCATTGCACAATATAGCCTGGAGAAAGCTGTTCACGGGATTGGGGAAGAGAGAAGCTCACTGGATGAGAGCCTTGTGATATCAGCCCACAGTAAAACCCAAAAGTGGATACTCCTGGTGTGAAATATTCCTTAGGTGTCTTGAGGCAAAACCAGTAATTTGCACCCATTCACTGGCTACCTGTGCTATATGATTTCAGAGGTTATGGTTAAAGCGTTTGTGGGCCAGGAGCTGTCTGGGCCTGGGCACAAAATCACCAAGGTGGCCTCAAAGGCTGCCCCAAAATGACCCCTAAAGGAGCAGTTGGGGCAGAAAGTGGGGGGATAATTTTGAAGGAAGCCTGGGTCAAAGATGTTGTTGTTCGATGGAGTTGGCTACTAGTGAGTGTCTCCGCAGGGTAAGCCCTTCATCTGGGGTACAGTATGTGATTGGAGGCCAAGTGACAGACCCTGTGACTCCTGATTCCCAGTGCACGGGCAGCCCTCTCAGCCCACTGGACATAAATGGTGATGGTGTTTGTGAAGCCTCTTGATGGCTGTATGGAAGATATAGGGGACGTGTGGTGGGAGATGCCATGATAGTGTCGGGAGGAACTCTGTGTGAGATTACGGTGTTGAAGGGGAAGGATTGGAGGCAGGTGCAGTGGGTGTGTGACCAACAATGGTCAGTGAAAGGACAGCTGGGGTGTAACTGGGGAAATCAAGGACCAACAGAAGTCATGTGTTTAAAACAAGACACCAGGGCCTGCCCAGTGGCTTAGCGGTTAAGTGCATATGCTCCGCTACTGGGGGCCCGGGTTCAGACCCTGGGTGCGCACCGACTGGCACATCCAGTCCTTGCAAATTTCCCACATGCATTTTACATGCATTTTCTCTTCTGTTGATGGTTGATGAGTTCTAAGGAAATGGTGAAGGCACAGTGAGGAGGAATTGTGGGTTTCTGCACGACTGCCTCTAGGAGTGCCGCCCCCTCAACCTGAACAACCACCCGGCACTACTAGAAATGAAAGACATCCCATCACCATGGATTGGAAGACTCCTTATTGTGACGATGTCAACATTATCCAAAGAGATCAACAAATCCAGTGCAGTCCTTACCAAAATCCCAAGGACTTTTTGTGCTGAAATAGAAAAAAACCCATCCCAAAATTCTTATGGAATCTCAAGTAAGCCCAGATACCAAAAATAATCTTGAAAGAAGGTACTAAGTTGGAGGACTGATTCTTCCTGATTGAAAACTTACTACAAATCTACAGTATCAAAACTGCATTGTCATAGCATAAAGACAGACATATTGACCAATGGAAACAGAATTGAGAGCCCAGAAATTAACCCTCACCCATGTGATCAAATGATGTTTGACAAGGGTGCCAAGATTATTCAAAGAGGAAAAGCCCTTTCAACATGTTGTGCTGGAAAATGTGGATATCTACATGCAAAAGAATCAACTTGGACCCTTACCTAACACCATATACAAAGCTTAATTCCCAATAGATCAAAGACCTAAATGTAAGAGCTAAAACTATAATACTCTTAGAAGAAAACATAAGACAAAACTTTACAAGATAGGATTTGGTAATGATTTCGAGGATATGACCCCCAAGGAGCAGCCAATAAAATAAGAAAATACACATGCTGGACTTCATGGATATTAAAAAGTTTTGTATCTCAAAAGACATTATCAACAGTAAAAGCACAACTCACAGGATGGGCGACCATATTTGCAAACCATGTGTCTGACAAGGGCTTAATATCCAGAATAGATAGAGAACTCCTAAACTCAACAACAAAAATCAAACAACCCAAATCAAATTTGAACAAAGCACATGAGTAGACATTTGCTCAAAGAAGATCTGCAAATAACCAATAAGCATATGAAAAGATGCTCATCATCAGTAATCATTAGGGAAATGCAAATCAGAAACACAGTGAGAGACCACCTCACATTCATCGATCAAAAAAAAAAAAAAAGTTGGCATCCAAAAAAAAAAAAAAAAGAAGAAGAAGAAAAAGAATAGAACCAGTGTTGGTCAAGATGTGGAGAAGTTGGAACCCTTGTGCACTGTCTTGGAAAGATAAAATATATAGTTACTGTAGAAATCAGTATAGCAATTCCTAAAAAAAATTAAAAATATAATTATATAGGACCCAGCAATTTCAATTCTGGGTATATACGCCCCCAAAGAGTTGAAAGCATATTCTTCAAAACATATTTCAACAGCCATATTCATAGCATCAGTATTCATAATAGGTAAAACATAGAAGCCACCCAAGTATCATAACCGAGGAAGGGCTCGCTGCCCAATGCACCCCTTAAGCCAACCATGAGATACCGCTCTTGTAGAAGGGAAAAAGCTTTATTACGAGGTTGGCCAGCAGGGAGACAGGAGCCAAAGGTTAAATCCTTCTCCCCAATGGGCCGTTGAAAGGGCTTTTTAAGGGCAAAGGAGTGGGTGCGGGAGGTTGGGGGCAGTCCTACGCATTTTGCGCAAGTAGATTTTCATGTTCTGTCATACATCCCACGTTCAAAAGGCAGTGTCCTTAACATGATTGGCAGCTGAGTTCTTGGTCCCCTACGTCATCCTCCAGTCACTTGACTCAAACAGCAGTGATGGTTTAAGTCTTGCCAGCCGTCTTGTGGTCTCACTGGTTCAAACCAGTTGAAACTTGCCCAAGGAGGAAAAACGGAGTTTCTGAAAAAGAACTCATGGCCCAAAACTAGATCCTTAGTAAATATGTGGAACGTGGCTTAAGAAAGTAGTCTCCAGGGGACCGTTGATAAAAGTCTGGTTGGGGCCCCATTTTATTTTGGGCTTGGTTTTGGGCCCGGCTAGGCTATCTGTCCAGGGATGTATGGATATGCAAAATGTGGTATATACATAAAATGGCATATTATTCATCCTTAACAAAGGAAGGAAAGTCTAAGATATGGCACACCGTGGATGAACCTTCAGGATATTACTCTAAATGAAATAAGCCAGTCACAAAAATACAACCTTGTGTGATTTCCCTTCTATGAGGTTGCTGAAATCGCTAGATTCAGAGAGACAGAAAGTAGAATGGTGTTTGCCAGGGGCTGGGAGGAGGAGAAATGGGGGGTTATTCATGAATGGGTATAGAGTTTCAGTTTTGTAGGATGAAAAGACTTCTAAAGATGGATCGTGGTGATGATTGCACAGCAATATTAATGTCTTCAATACACTTAAAACATACTTAATGTATCTATGGGGCCTGATGACTTGTCCTGGCTGAGCACACGCTTGTGCTGTTGCACATCTTACCCCTCACTGTGCAGTTGGGAAACTAGCCCAGAAAGAGGCAAGTACTAGCCCAGACCACAGGAGGTAGTCCGAGTCCCAAAGACTAGACAGAGCTCCAGCTTCCTTGGCCAAGGCTCCGCCCCTTCCCTCAGGTCTCCTTTGGCAATGAGAGGCATTAAGATCTTAGAGGATTGCTGCCCACCCCTCTCCATATGAGGTCATTTTCCTCTCCTCATCATAGCATGTGCATAGGCACCCCCACTCACACTGAATTCTCATGTGGGGGCCATGGAAGTGCAGTCAAGAAAGAGCTGACCCAGAGGAAGTGACAAGAGGCAGGAGGGAGAGAGATGGGAGGCAGCTCTCCCAGGGGACCATGGCATTCGTTCTCCTAGATACATGCCCAGAGATGGGCAGAGGAATCCCTAAGGTTCCTAGGTTTCTGCCTATCTGTCTGTTCCAGACCCATCCTTGGCCCAGCCTGGCGAGCACAGGACTGGGATCCTGCAGTCCACCTCTGTGGGCACCCAGAACTGTGATGAGTCCATCCTCCCCTTGTGTAGGCATTGGGAACAGGAGAGAATACCTCAGTGAGGGTCCTCCTGTATAAAATGGAGTGCATCCAGCAGGTGACTCCAAGTGTTCCATGCACTTGCAATGTGTCTGTTGGACTAGGTTCTCTGTTGATGACCTACTGTGCTCTGAAATGTTGAGAAGATGCTTTCCACCCACTTGAGATCATTTAGAACTGAGGAGACATGGGGGCATGGGTGGATGAGAACTGGGGATAAGGAAGAAGATGCCAGAGCACTGGACCCCAAGTCTAGAGATGAGGGAGAAAACCAGTTCTTGTTGGATCCTCGGGGTCCTCATCTGGAGGCAGGGGGGAGTCATTGTCCTGGTTGAGGTTGGATGCCTCAGGAATGAAGAAGACACCTGGTGGGGGACAGCAAGATGGGGGGATATGTAGGCTCCCAAGGTTCACCCCACTCTCTCGAAGCCGACAGGTCCTGCTCCTTTACCTCTGGGACCCTGGAGAGCCTCTGCCTTGAGGACATCTGAAGAATGATTCCTTTCTGTTTGGTGGAGTTTTGGTGAGGGCTGCAGTGCTAGTGCTGGCCACCAGGGGGCGGGAAGCCTCTTGTGTCAGTGGTGGCAAGTTAGATTTTGTTTTCATTTTTTTCAGTTGTATTGAGATATACTTGATATACAGCACTATGCGAGTTAACATTGCTGTGTGGTACATTTGAAAGTTGCTAAGAAAGTAGATCCTAAAACTTCTCATCACCAGGAAAAAATCTTTTATGTTTGCTTGGTGATTGATGTTAACTAAACTTATTTTGGTAACCATTACATAATATACATATACATCAAGGCCTTTCCTTCTCCTGTAAACCTGGAACTTACACGGTGTCCACTGAACTTTTCTTGACCTCCTGGAGCAGAGAAGAGTCAAGCAGAGGTCTTTCTGGCTGTCCCTCTGCCTCAGAAACAACTTGTACCTCCTATTTCTAGTGTTCATCTCCACAATCACAGTTGGTCAGAAGCAGGGGGCGGGGTGCAAGATCTTCCCATGTACTCATTCAGCAGCTGTGCACTCAGCACTCACCCTGTGCCAGGTGCCCTGGTGGGCCAAAGTGCAGGATGAAAATGACCAAGTGGTCCCTGCCTGCCAGGAGCTCACAGCCTAGAGGGGAAATGGACAAAAGCAAAAACAGGAGCAAGAAAAGAGCAAGTGCTGTAGAGAAACACAGCAGGGGGCCGTGAGGGAGGGCTGGGCATCACTGGGTAGGAGGGTCTGAAAGGCCTCACTGGGGTGACGTTTTCTGGGACCAGAATGACAAGAGGGGGCCAGCCCTTCAGGGGTCTGGGAGCAGTGTGTCACGGGGATGACACCACTGGTCCTGAGTCTCACAGATAGAAGTGAGTTTGGCCAGAGGAGGTTAGAAATGTGGCCAGTGCAGCTGGAGGGAGGCTGGGAGGAGAGAACAGGAGCTGGGGTGGAAGGTAGGGCCAGGGCCTGGTAGGCTGTGTCAGTTACCTTTCCCTCTCTAACTTCATTGCCCCTAACCTTGCATTTCAAAACTACAAATGTTGACTATCTCACAATTTGTGTGGATCAGCAATCAGGCACGTTTCAGCTTGGTGCCTCTGCCTCAGTGAGTTGAACAGGTTGGTGCTGTGGCCTCAACTGAGGCTCAACTGGGGGAGGACTAGCCCCAAAGGTCACTCTCAGCCTTCAGGGTTCAGTTTGGACTGAGAGTCTAAGTTTCTTTCTGTCTGTTGGCCTGGGCACTCCCGTGCTTCTCTCCTCTATAGGCCTCCACATTGGGCAGTCCCAAAACACTGGTATTTGATTCCTCAGCTACAGGGATTCGACAGAGAGAGAGAGAGAGAGAGATGAAGCATGAAAGACGGAGTAAGAGGAAGTGAGAGACTTGTGTTGTTAAAATTTAGACAAGACATCAGATCACTTTGGCTGTTATTATGTTCAGAAGCCAGTTACTAACTACTTAGTGGTTCCACGGGGATGGCTATACCATGGGTGGGGCTTACTGGGTACCACTGTGGAGGCTGCCCACCTCATAGGCCAAGATGAGGCACTTGGGTCTCATTCTCCATAAAACAGGAAACAATTGAATGGTTTAATGCCACAGGGTGGCAGTATCTAAATTTCCATTAGTTTCAACCCCCTCATGATGCTGACCTGAAAATGAGGCCAAGTTGGAAGTGACTGTTCCAATATAAAATTGCTAGAACACAGGCCTGTTTTGAGTGGTGTTCTGTGCTACCTGTCACCCCTTCTTGTTATTCTTCCATCTCTAATTTTGTGCCTTAGGTACATGTGACACCAGCCCACAGGGATAATAGATATTATCTCATATACACCAGCTGAGGTCCCTAGGAAGTAGATTCTAGCCTGATCCCACTGGTGTAGGTTTGGAGACTGGGGAGGACCTGAGAGGCACAGGGACTATCCCAGGATGAAGAACTGGTAAGTTAAAGGAAATCTGCATTCATCTCTGTCTCCTCAAAGCAAGGACCTGAGTTAGGTTTCTAGGGAACTGGGGCTAGGGCTGTGTAGGCTCCTTGTGTACAGTTCAGGAAGTGACATGAGAGAAGAGGGTGAGCAGCCCGGGCTCAGGGGGCAGCTCTGGAGAAATCTGATTGAGGTAAGGGGTCCAGGTATAGGAATCTTGAAAAATGACCCCATCTCCTTGGTCCTAGGCCTCAACAGATCTTTGAACTCTGGTAACAAGGCACCCACAGTCCCCCATCCAGCTCACTTGACGGGAGACAGTCAAGAGGCAGAAATGTTTTGTTGTTGTATCCCAACTTTTGCAGGATCTGGGCTCAAAAAAGCCCAGAAATAGAATCTTTTTGATTGTTGCCTACATTGGCTCAGCCCTCATCCCTGACACCTCTGGGTGTCTGACAGGAGGCAGTGAAGGGTAACATGGGCAGCCCAGGAAAGGTTAGTGCAGATCAGGACACAACGGTGATCCCACCTGATCAACCCCAAAATCCAGGCCCCTCATCGTGTGTTTGTGTGTGTTTGTGTGTCTGTGTGGTGTGGGGAAGGCAGGGTATGTGGGGCAGGCCATTCCTGGGCAGGAGCTGGTTGTTAGGTGTCGGAAGCCTGTGGGTCTGTGACGTTCGTACCCAGGTCATGGCTGGCAGCATGAGAAGGTGAGCTGCTCAACTCGTATGTTATTGAGCCCTAGAGGTTTCATCTCCTTCCCTTCCTGACCAGAGTTCTTTGCCAGGATGCCCTCTGTGCCTGAACTGAGGAGCAGACTTTCTCTTGGGGGTTGACCACAGTGGCAGTGTGCAGGCAGCCCCTGATTCCCTCTGGCCCAGCTCCCAGGCAGTCTTTGCAGAACTCCACTCAGGAGGTCATCGAGTAGCTGCCCAATGGTTTCAACTCCACCAACTCACTAGACAAGGGGCAGGTGCATGAGGCCACCCACACCATCCAGTGCTGCTCTGAGATGAGAGCAGGAGCAGAGGGCCTCCACACTCAGGACCTTGAGATGATGGGGTTGGACCAGAACTAGGGTGGGACCAGTCAGGGGCTGTCTCTTTTTCAAGCTAAAGGGGATGTACATGCAGGTAACCTTGCCTGGTTCAGAGCTGAGCTGCTGTGACCCTCTTTCCTTTGACTGGTGTGAGCTTCTGGAGGCCAATGAGGCAGAGCCAGAGGGTAAGGGGGACTGCAGGCTGGCTATTCCTGGAAAGGAAGTGGGATCTTTCCTGTATTTAGAAGGACACATGGAAAGTCAGCTATGTGAGTGAACCTTTCTCTTTATCCCGCTCCAGCGCCAGTTGCAGAGCTCCAGCCAGCAGCAGAAGCAGAGCAGTGGGCAGTGGTGGAGGTAGAGCTGGCTCCAGCTTCCTTGACACCACCCTCTCTAGCACTGGAGCCAGTGTCCCCTCCACCAGCAGTGTTGGAGCTGGAGCAAGGGCCGACATCGGCTGCAGCAGGAGTGGGAGCTGCTGAGCTGGAGTCACCTGGACCATCATTTCTAGTGGGAAGTCCATCTCCACCTGTGGCTAAGAAGCATGAGAAGAAGCCCAACCTACGGCCTTCCCTCCTAAGCTGGTGGTGGAGCAGTTGACCGTGATGGATGCGGTGAGCAGCTGGGCTTTCAGGGCGGGTGGGGTAGGCCTTCCCTCTGCCATCATTGCCCCAGACCTCATCCAGTCTCCTATGATCTGGGCCCGAATCCTGGCTCCACCCCTTACCAACCATACGACCTGGGCAACTTTCTGAACCCCCAAACATTTGCTGTCCACCTACAGACCGTAGAGGTGGACACTAACAGGACCTGCTGCACAGAGTGGCTGTGCCGGCTCCATGAGGTAGAAGAGACGGAAGGGTGAGCAGGTTCTGGCCCATCAGTGGGGGAGGGGAACTCACTGTGTGCAGCCAGGTCCCTGGTGGCCCAACCTTCTGCTCAGGAGGCCCAACAGCCTCAGGACTTATTAGACACCTGATGTGTACTTCACTATGAGGGAGACAGACAAAGCCCGTGGTTGTAGCTACCACAGGGGAATGTGCATCAGAATGGGGAGTGGGACCAGAGGGGGGATCAGGTTGTTGGAAGATGCTCCCTTGGGATGAGCCAAGCTGAGCCACCATCTGGAGCTTGGAGTTAGCCAGGACGGGCTGGATGCAAATGCCCCTCTCCCTTCCCTGCCAGTATTGGGTCCTGGGTCATCCTCTGCTGGGTGCCTGCAGTGACAGAGAAGAAAAGCCGGGGACTCTAACAAGGCTCAGGCCACATCATGAGCTTCCTGAGCTCCAGCTCTAAATTGTGACCCCTGTGTGGGACTTTGTGGGCTGTGGACACAGAGCTAGGGTGTGGCAATGCTGGGTGACACTCCCCCTGTTCCCCAGGAGCCTTTCCAGAAGGTGGTGCCCTCTCAGTGTCTGGGCTCCACCTGGGGCAAGAGGAACAAGCCCGGCAATGAGCACCTGGCACACACCGTCCAGGCCAATATCGACCACTTCAGAAGGGTGGCCAACCTCGTCATCACCACCTGCCTTGGGGTCCCGAGCATGATGGCCCAGGACAGGGTGAGGGTGGTGGAGCGCTGGATCCAGGTGGCCCAGGTGTGCTGTGGGAGGCCCAGTGGAGCCCCTCTCTGGAGCCTTAGGAACTGCCTCCACCTTTATCAGCTCCCAGGATTGCAGTGTGTGGTCTAAGCCCCTGCAAGTCCCTAGATCCTTCCTGCCAGGAGCACGTTGACCTTGACTCCAGGTCCCAGTGTGGGGATGCTCACTTCCTACCTGGCTCCCTCCTTGGGTTGAGCTAAAATCCTCCTCCTTGTGAGTGTTACTCTTTGGGTCCTAAATGTGCCCTTCTGGGGCTCCCTGTACATCTGTCTAATCCAGGAGGGGAGATTTAAATAGAAGGGGACTGAAGCTAGAGCAAGCAGGGCTCCAGTGCCCCACCTCACAGCTTATTCTCTTCCCTTCCCCAGGAGTGTGAGATCCTGAAGAACTTCTCCTCGCCCCGCACTGTCATCTCTTCTCTGCAGAAAACATCCATATGCCACCTGAAGAACACATGGAGGAAGTTTCCTGGTGGGTAGTGCCCCTCTCCATAGGAGAACCAGGGTGGATGGGGGATCTCCTGAATGTCTGCCATTGGCCCCTCAGTCAGCTGGGAACTCCTGGGAGGCAGCAAATGATGGGGACAGGGCCTGGGCCTCAGTGGTGGGTCTCTAAGTCTCCCGGTGTCCTTAGTGCACCAATTCTGCTTCAGGACTCGGTTTCCCTAAATGCCAGGTACTGGGTTGAGCCACATTGGAGATTTTCAAGTGTTTATAGCAACAGAACTCTATGCCCAGTTGAAACTCAAAGTGGTCAAAAGAGAGCTGCTTTGTATAGCAGGCGAATGGAGACCCCAGTGACCAACAGGAGAGCCCCCTCCCAGTCCCACGAGACCTTAGCGCTCAGAGGAGCCCAGTGAGAGCACTCCTCCAGGCAGTTTGAATCTCTCAGGTTGTCAAAGAAAAGGATATGCACTTAGACCCCTCATATTATCCCTAAATTTATCCTTCCCTCTTTCCCTTCCTCTCAGGGAGAGCTCTGAAAAATTTAAAGAGAGCTATAGCCAAGACGAGTCCTTGAACAGAGAACTGATGACCAAGGTAGAGTGGAGGCTGGGGGTCTGGAAAGAAAGCAGGGGCCAGGGGGGGAGGGGGACTGAGCAAGCTGTGGTTTTGATAATTTCTCACTTGAACTTTCTCTGAAACATTCCTGTCTATCTTGTCCAGGTTAACAAGCAGAGGGATCTGTTCTGCCCATGGGCAGGTGGGGTGCCATTTTTGGGCAGGAGGCCTTGGTCATGGGACACAGTGGTGTTGGCTGGGCTGTTCCAGGACGAGTTGCCGAGCTGGCGCCATCAGCAGGTCTCTGGCTTCCACTCACGTCCATCCTGCTGGATGTAGCTTCTTCCAGGCTGTTGGGTGGTTGGGTGGGTTTATCCCTCAGCCTAAACCTGTCCTCAGGAAGCCAGGCCCCTGCTGCTCCTTCTATCTTCACCATGTCTCCAAGGGGAGGGCACACTGCCTACCCCAGGGACGGGCACAACAGGGGATTCCCCTGGCACAGGTGGACAAACAGGCTGCTCATCCTTGGATCTGAACAACTGACCAGAGACAGATGTGTGTGCATTGTGGGACTCCCCACTGGACCCCTAGAGCAGTCACTTGAGTCAACCACAGGAGTCTCACCTGAGTGCCTGGTTGGCAATGATATAGGCCCCAGGTGGCTTATGAGTAGCGTCTAGGCAACTGATGGATTCTTAGTGGATCCTGCTGAAAGGACGTTAAGAGCTTCATGTAAACGGGGAAGCAAAGCATCCTGTCACCCCCTTCCCTGTTGATCAGAGGTGGCACCTTGTGGGTCCAGTTCCTGAGTGGATAAAGAAAGAGTTCAGTGCAGGCGAATATCCTGAGTTGTTCTTTGGGGAGGAGAAGGGTTTGGCATTGCCTCTGTCCGGCATGGGGGAGAGACACTCCAGGGGACTGGGGCAGGCAGGAGCCACTCAACAACCAGACTCCCAAGACACCCCATCCTCTCGATCCACGGCTCGGCCCAGGGCCAAGCTCTGAGAGCTCAGGGGACAAGACTGTTGTCAGTGGTGGGGCTGGGGGTTAGGCAAGGATGTTGGAACAGGGCCTCTGGCTGAGAGGGGCAAGCGGCCTCTCCTCTGTTGGCCCCTCAGCAACTCACTGCCCCTGTTTGGTCCTCTGTCTCCCCATCAGGGAAATGGAGGTATGGTGATTGTGTGGTGATTGTGTGGTGCAGGCCTCACAGGGTGGTAATGAGGTAAGAGGGAGGAAAGGAATGTGGGAGCTTTCTGCCTGCTCCACCTGGAGGGGTGAGGGCCAGAACAATGATGACAGTCATGCGACAGTGAGTCCTCAGGAGAACCTGTGAGGTAGCTGGAGTTCTCACACTTTCCAGATGAGGAAACAGGCTCGGGGAGGCCAGGCCAAAAGCCCGAGCTCACACCCAGAGTGAGAGTTGGAGCTGGGCTTGTTCTGGAATCACAAGACCTTGCAGGGTGGAGTGGCATTGGTGCCAGTTCACTCGAGTCAGATGTTCAGGGTCAGAGGCCAGTGGTGCTCAAGAGAAATGGGGTGAGGGGAGTATGGTCTCGCTGACACTGTCCTCGACTCTGGCAGGAGGGGCCCTCCACGTTTGCCCCCCGGAAAGCAACCCCCAGAGAGTGCAGGAGAAGCAGCAGCAGCAGCAGGTGAGTGTGCCTGTGGAGGAGGGGCTCTGCCCTCCCAGCCGGAGGCCTCAAATCAAGAGAGGAGGTCCCTTCCTCCTGGTGCCACAGTGTCTGAATCCCCCAGTAGAAGTGACCAGGAGGGGGGCCTGGAAGAGCTGGTGTAGGATGGATTTGTTGTGGTGAGGGCCAGGGACCACATACCCTGTGATTTGCCAGAAGCCGGCCCTGGGAGGTGAGGAGGAGGAGTGTGGTGTTCTTGGGGTGTGAAGGGAGGAAGAATTGAGGGGAGGCTGCTAAGGGTCCTAGGCTGCTCCCCATGGGAACCCTGGGGTGGGCCAGGAGGCTGAGGGTGAGGACTTTTCAGGGGAGGGTCTGCAGGGGTCCGACTTGAGAGCAAGGGCTCATCCCACCCGCACCCCGATGTCACAGGGTGTTGTCCCCTATCTTGGCACTTTCCTCGGTGAACTGCTGATGCTGCACCTGGCGATGGGTGATTATCTCGAAGTGGATAAATCTGAGGACCAAGCAGGAAGGACCAGGATCCTGAGCCTGGGGATGCGTGAGCCCCCGCACTGAGCTCTGAGCTCTCAGCACTTGGCACATCTCCTCTCGTGAGAGCCTCACAGCCGCCCCTGGGAGCTGGGGCATCAGGCCCATCTTAGGGATGAGTGAACAGAGGCTCCGCCTGAGACATTCATTCTCGTTCCTCAGGCTGGGGAAGCTCAGAGCTGCCTGATGGCACAGCTGCGTGAGGTTTTATCTGAGCTGGACTCTGCCTGTCCCTCCCATGCTGCCCGTGGAGGGAGAGAGCAGTCGCCCCCCCCCCAAGTCAGGCAGCACATAAGTGGCTGAGCAGTCCCCTCTGCCTGAGGCCTCAGCCTCCAAGTCTGTCATCAGAGAGGGTTGTGCTGCCAGGTCCCTCAGCCTCCCCCCATGTCCTACTACTCTGGAGCCCAGAGCCCATCCTAGGTCCAAGTCCTGTTTTCTCTGCATGCCCCGCCCCCTCTGGGGACCTGGCAGTAGTGCCACATGAGAAGGGCAGGGCATAGGGGGCTAGTCAGGCTAGGGGGCTCTGTCTGATGGACTCTGGCTGTCTGCCTTCCAGGGGAATGAGATCAACCTTGAGAAGAGGACTGAGGAGCAGCTGTGGCACTCCTTGCAGGGGAGGGGAAGGAGGTGGAAATCAGAGACCCTCTGGGGAGAACAGTTTCTGGCTCCACCCCTTGTATCTTACATTGAGTGGAAGATTTTGGTAGAAGTCGAGACCCATCCAGTTGGCGCGTGGGTTGAAGGGAGGATGGCATCAAGGAAAACTTCTTGGAGGAGGGGCTGATTATTCCCATTCTGAGAACAGGTAGAGCCTGGATGGAACTGGAGGGAAGGAGCGTTCCCAGGACTGGTCCCCTGCCCCACTCCTCACCCCCCACAAGGCCCCTGCAACATCCCCCAACCAGGCCCTGTCTGCATCCTCTCCTTCCCTCTGGTCCCAAGAACACCGAGTCATGAGGGAGATCCTGCTGCTCCAGGTCGCTGCAAAGAATTATAAAAAGACCCCAAGGAGTGATTTGGGGCCTGGTTCCAGGACATGGAGCTGCTCAACGAGAATGAGTGAGGCCGGGCAGGAGTTGGGTGAGGGCAGGGGTGGATTCTCCCTGTTGGCCAGTCCAGAGAGCCTGTCTCCGTGGCCCCCTGGTCAGCCCCAGGCCTTATGGCATGGCAACCTCTGGGACACCCAGACTCCAGCTGCTGAGGTTTCTTTTGACCAAATTTTAGGAGCTTTTAGTTTTCCAGTTGAATCTCTGGAATTGCATCAGCTCTAAGTGGGGAAACCAATGTAAAAAGATCAAAACTTGCATGTGGAGAGGACAAGGCCCGAGGAAGATCATTTGAAAATGGACTAAAGGCAGGCAGGACTTTCCCTCCTGAGACCCCTCTAGGGGCTCCGTGTTCACCCCTGACCTAGATTTGAATCCTGCTGGGATCCTTGTACAGGCCTCTGAATTCCTTTTCCTGCTTGATTTGTATCCAGGAGGAACGATATCTGATGCAGCTTTTAAGGCTACTGCTGGGCCTTGTTACATAAACATGACTGCTCCCTGTGAACTAGGATTTTCAGCACCCCTGCCTTCCTTATGCCATTCCCTTTAGGGCAGAATTTCCCTAGAAGGCCCCCAGCCTCCTCCCTGGCTTGGCCTGATGGATCCCGAGTGAGCTCTGCTTTGCCAGGATAAGGGACCATAATCCTGGCCAGTAATTGACCCCACATTGTCCCTTGCTGTCCAAGGTGAATTCTGAGCTCGTGTCCTTCTGAGGTCCAAGGTCTTGGGCAATCCTCCAGTTTACACACTCAGTGTTGGTGTTCTGAACTCGTCCAAATGGCATAATTGGGCCCAAGTCATTAAAGTGTGTCACCCCTGGGTGGCTGTGTTTTTTTCCCCAGTCTTGTGCTGTGGTTACATTACAACCAGCTGCTGGGGTGTGAACCCTGTTTGGAGCTTTGAAATATGAGGCATGACAGGGGTGTTGGGAGGTCCAGCGGGGAATGCCACGGAACTGATGATCCATGGTCGTGCATGAACACAGCCTTACCAATTAAAATACTGAAATGTTCCCATCTGGTGGTGAATAGACACTGCTCTGAGCTCACACCAAGAACCCGACCCATGACTAACAGCTTTCAAAGGGTTACCAAGTGGCATTTTGAACCTCTTTCCTTGGGAACACCCTGTAAGACGAGGGCCAGATGAATCGCTTGGCACTTGTGTGTTATCGCCTCCTTTCTGATGGCTGCAAGTGTCACCCAGACACACAGGCTGGACTCTGCCAGGGAAGCCTTCTCAGGACAGCCAGAAGCGGATGATGAATACTGGTTCCCGGCATCCCAGGCCCTTCCTGACACAGCACAGCCACCCAGGAAAGTGATTTGGTAATGGAAAGACTGGGAAGGCCGTACTTTCCCTCCAAAGAGAAAGAGAAGTGCCAACAGTGAAAGCTTGATCCCTGAAATAGACAATTAAATCCCAACAAGCAGTGGGTTCTTGTCAGATTACTGATGCTGAAAAGGCCTCTTTTGATAATAGCACGATCCCCCAGCTGCCATGTCCATCTTCATGAATCAAATTTCCAACACATATGGATCTAAAAAACTGAGGGAAATCTGGTATTTCCTTAGATGCAACACTGAATTAGCATGCAACAAAGAACATAAAAATGGAGACCTAGAAGTAAATACCTAATTTGAGTACATAGATATCAAAGGGCTTTTGAAACAATATTTTGGAATCTATTGGAATATTACACAAAAAGAATAATCCACTTTTAGTACGTTTTACTGTGACTGTGAGGGGAAAAACTGAATCATCCCCTTGACGTTGGTAACTCGCTGCTGACTTGAAAGTAAAAATAAATGATGTACATAGTAAAAGAAAATGAGAGAACAGCATGAAAAAAGAAGATCTTTCTCTCCTCACCTGAAACTCAACCTCTCACCTCAGAAAGAAACCGCTGTCTATATTTTCTATGTCACACAGCAGAGTTTAATAAAAGAAACGTATTGGTATGTTTTAAAGTTTCAAGAGCTCAAAGCAAGGAAACATTAGGGACGCAACCATGAGACCTCACTGAGGTGCCTGCTCCATTTCATCTGCTGTCAGGACGTCCTCCTTGGCCCCTCGTTTTCTCTGCCTCGCTAGCAAGTCTGTCCGCCATCAGTGCTACCACCAGTCTCTCTCCTGTGCTCTTCACTGCCCTTTCCTCTTTCCTGATACCTTCCACAGTCACCAGAAATTGTTGGCAGTGGAACTGTGGAATGCCCAGATCAGCTCCTGGAATCATCTCTGCCAAATCTGAAGACCCGCAGGAGTGGGCATGGGACCTGGAGTGCAGACCACCTGCGAGCACACCTGGCAGGGATTCACCTGTGTGACTAGGTGCAAGTTTTTGCAACGCTTTGGCAAGATTGAAAGGACTTACCAGTAGTCCTGCACTGCTGCAGGCCTGGAGTCCTCGCGGTCTCTCGGGCCAGCAGACCTGGTGGGGCTGGTCCAAGGTGTCCTCCCAGAGACCCGTCACTGCTAGGATGGGATGGGATTCTAGTAACCGGCCCCTTGACTATGTCACTGGACATCCTAAAAGGGATGGAGATGCTTAAACCAGGCTTTGGTTTGGACTGGTTCCCACAGTCACACTGCTTCCTCTGTGAAGACATGACTATCCTTCTTTTCCTCTTACCCTACAAAAATAAATCATGATATTGGGTCAAATGACAAAGGATGCCTGCCATTTTAGGACAATTATCCTGGCTGTTTTGTACTTCCACCCTGCCTCTATCCTCTGGGGATCTGACCTGTGTCCTGGGATGTCATCAGGCAGATTTGCATCTAGAACAGAAAGCTCCAGGTCAAAACTCAAGGCTACTCCAGATCATTTCTCTCCCTCCATCCTATTAACACCCCCTCCTTGTTTGAGTGTGTTTCTATTCCTTTCTTGTCCTTGTCACTCTCAACTGTACAAGTCCTGGCACTCCATCTCAGGACAGTGGGTCCCCAATCTTTTACTAAATCCCAAATCCCACCATTTCTGTGTTTTCTGACTACTCATTTGCTTAATCCATTGACCACTCGGTGTTCATAGAATTGAAATCAATAGTGACATTGTCAACCAGCCCTTGTTAGCGACTTACTCCCACATCCCAGATGTTCACATAATCCAAATGGTTATGTTCAAAGTAAATAATTCAGAAAACATATTCACTTACCACAAATTCCTGATATCTAATACTTTTATTCAAACACTCATACAGTGGATACCTGTGCCTCAAGATAAGAAGTAATGCCAGATCACCGATCCTCACCTTAATTTCCTCCTACCCCTATCAATCCTGGATTCCATGGACTATGATCTCAATAATTTCCTTGGAATAATAAAAAATTCCTTACCACTTAGTTATGTTGTAAACCTCCAAACCCAGAAGATCCCGATTATCTGCCATGCCGCAGCTACTGCTGGTCTTATAACAAGCTGAAGAAAAAGCACGAAACATGATCTTTTGGTACCACTGTAAATACAAAACCATCTGCATCAACTGGGAAGCACTCATAATGCCTGAAAATTTTGTTCTCTTTTTTTGTGTTGGGTCAATAACAAAAAGAAAAATCAATTAAAAAGTGGACACGGGGGCTGGCCCCATGGCTTAGCGGTTAAGTGCGCACGCTCTGCTACTGGTGGCCCGGGTTCGGATGCCGGGCGCGCACCAACGCACCGCTTCTCTGGCCATGCTGAGGCCGCGTCCCACATACAGCAACTAGAAGGATGTGCAGCTATGACATACAACTATCTACTGGGGCTTTGGGGGAAAAATAAATAAATAAATAAAATTAAAGGCAAAAAAAAAAAATTGGCAAAGGACCAGAATAGACTTTTTCCAATGAAGACATACTAGTGGCCAATAGGTGTATGAAAAGGTGTTTGGCATCACTAATCAGGGAATGCAAATCAAAACCACAATGAGCTATCACTTCACACCTGTTAAGATGGAGATTATCAAAACAACTAAAGGTGGCAAATGTTGGTGAGGATGTGGAGAAAAGAAACCCTTGTGGGAATGTAAACTAGTACAGCCATTATGGAAAACAGTATGGAGATTCCTCCAAAAATGAAAACTAGCACATGATCCAACAATCCCACTTCTAGTATATACCCACAGGAATTGGAATCAGGGTCTCAGCGAGATACCTGCACTCTAATGTTCATTGCAGCTAATTTACAATAGCTAAGACACGGAAGTAACCTAAATGTCACTGATGGATGAAAGGATAAAGAAATGGAATATTAGTCAACCTTGAAAAAAGAAGCAACTCCTGCCATTTTTGACAACATGGATGGACCTGGAAGACATTAGGCTAAGTGAAATAAGGCAGACAGAGAAAGGCAAATACTCACTTATATGTGGAAACTAAAATAGTTAAACTCATACAAGCAGAGGTTAGAATAGTGGTTGCCAGGGGTTGGGAGGATGGAGAATTTGGGAGCTGATGGTCAAAGGATACAAAGTTTTAGTTATCAAGATAAATAAGTTCTGGAGATGTAGGCTACGACATAGTGCCTACAGGTAACAAGACTGTATTGCATACATCACATTTGCTAATAGAGTAGATATTAAGAGATCTTACCACAGAATAATAGTAATAAAGGAGGTGAGAGAAAACTTTGGGAGGTGATGGATATGTTTGTGGCCTTGATGGTGGTGACAGTCTCAAGGGTGTATACTTATGTCCTAATTCATCAAGCTGTGTATGGAAAAGTATGACATCATCGTTGATTCTTCTGCATCTTGAAATACGCCGTGTCCTCATCACATGAGAAAATTTTGTAACTATATATGGGGACAGATGTTAACTGGGCTTATTGTGCTGATCATTTCGACATATACTCAAACATTGAATCATTAAGTTGTACCCCTGAAACTAATATAATGTTGTATGTCAACTTTACCTCAATTAAAAAAACACAACAGACAAAATGATTTGAATATTGTAAAGGAGTTCAGTGAATCCTTGAAACTGCCCCACTCCTATATGGGAGTTACAGGAAGCAGAGAGGATGAAGGAAGATGGAAGAAAGTTGTACAAAAGAGTATTCAAATTAAAATCATTTGAGTTGCTATCAGCTCCTTGTGGCAGAGTTGTGTGAGCCCTGATCTTCTTTCACATTTATCCTGGAAAAGCATACTTTCAGATCCAACCCATAATAGTTCATCATTTGCTCTAATACGAAAATCTCAACTTAATAAATAAAACCAAAACCATCCCTTATGTATGAATAAAGTTAGTGAACTTTACAGAGAAAAGAGCATATTTGCACAATCTCAATAAAGGAAACAGAAGAACTGAATGATGATCGAGTCTCAGTCAAGCTTATCTTTGAAAGCCAGTGAAGCCAGGATATCTTTTCAAGGATGTGTGTAGAGCTGTCAGCCTTGGAAGATAGAAATAGTGGCCTCCTCTAGAGCAAAGGACAGGCTTGCTTACTGCCCAATATAATAGAAATAACACCCCTCCCTGGGGCAAAGGTCAGCAGACTTCCTGCCCATTATCAAAGATTTGAGTTCCTTAAGCTCTGAGTTCTTGCAACCCTCTGCATGTCACCTGGCCCACTGTGTATCACCCTGTAGGAAGTGGGATTTAGTGAACTGGTGCAAATGTTGATACTCTGGCCACTAGTATTGTTGTGTCATTAAGTCCTTTGTCTCTGACCCATGGGTCTAGTTTCTTTTGCCAGCATCTATAAGACCATGGTAAGCTGACTTATTAGCTTGCAGATAAGGTAAAATATCATACCTTTCACGGTTCCTGACAAGCCCTTAATGTAACTAGTACTCTTAGGAACAGAGAGCTATCCAGAACAATATGTATGAATATTCTTCATCGAAGACTTCATGCAACCAAAACTTTAATAAGTCTCTCTGATCTCTTTTATTTCTACCCCAAGTAGAAGGAGAGGCACCAAACTATTACAGACCTAGGGCTTGTGCAAGCCACCTGGAGACCTAGTGATCAGAAACTTCCCATGGGGAGCAAAGACAGATGGGCATATTTCCAAAATGGACACATATGCCTCCTTATCATCCAAAAGACAGTACATTATCTTAATTTATGATGATTTCATTCACTAAAATCTTGTGATGGGCCAAAGATGCACATCTAAGAAGAGTGAGACACATGGCAGTTGTAAGCAGATTAACACATTTGGTGAATATCAAACACTGAACTAAACAGTGTTCTAATCTATTATAAGGTACAACAAATTTAATTAGGTCAATTAAATGATCTTTAATGGTATGCCTGATTATTACTCTGCAATAATAAACAAGAAACTCATGTAAATAACTATAATTGGTCTTACTTTAAAATATAATAGTCAAGACTGTTTGAGATAAGCTGGAGAGAAGGAAGGGGAGAAATAGATAAAAGTTAGCTGCTCTGAAGCCACTCTCAAGACCCCTGGATCTACATGTAACCCAGGAGATCGAGGCAGATGGCTGTGTGCCTAGATCCTCCTGCACTGTGCTTCTCAGGGATGTCACGGAGTTGAAGCAGCTTCCTAAATCATGTTTACACGTCCATGTGTACAATACCCCTGACCATGGGGAAGAAACACCATTCAATCATCCTTTACACCCCTCTAATTAACAATTAGATTTCAGAATCATTGTATCATTACATGATAATTTATTCTTCAAACCTGTAGGATGCCAAGCTAAAAGAAAATCAAATTTCAATGGCTTCTTTTCTTTGAAGGACCAAGATGTTCTTTCACACTTGGAATCCGGATTAGAGGATAAATCCATCAAATCAATGGAAACAAGTTATGAAATGGACAGAGGGATATTTCATTCATATATACACAGTTTGTACTGTGGCAAAAATAGAGTTATATTTTAAAAAATTAGAATTTCTTGAAATTTTAGAGATTTTAAAGACTTTGTTCTGCTTATACTCCCTTTGGTTTACCAAATCAAACTCACTCTTTAATGGGCATTTCTAGCATTGAGTGCTAATAACAGCAGCTTTTTTAAATTCTTATTTTTCCCAGGTCAAACACCAAGGGTAGAGGTCATCAAAAGATCAAGTCTAATCTACCTACGGGTGTGGCAGCCTTAACTATGGATGTTCAAGCCAGACATTGCCAGAAGAACTACATCTCTTCACCCATAGGTGAGTTTTTACTAGTAATCACAGAAACTTAGGGATATCAAAGGAAATTTTTTATTAAGAACCCAAGTTATAGATTCCTCTCTTAGGTTCATTACTTTGAATTTTTGACTCAAATCATATATATCGATTGGACCATGTTCAATTCTATGATCTTTAGAAGATGCAACCTACAGCTGAAGAGAAACAGATACAACACCAATATCTTATCCTCTCTGAAGCCAAACTGAGAGCCCCTGGAGTCAGAAGTTTCCAAGAAAAGAAAAAGTCATCCATCTTCGGAAGAGAGACAGTAGAGGTTAGCCAAACATTCAACTTTAAATTGTTAACATGACTTGTTAGAATGTGATGGAGCACACCTTCTAAGTTTCATGATTTTTCTCCAGAATATTGAGATGGATGACCTTGAAGTCCAGTTTCCCCATAAATGTATTTATTCCATGATAAAATTAATTTCCCTATAATTACCATGAAAATGTTACGTCATAGTCTCTGACTAAAAGGAAACAAAGCAAATTGAGCAGTTGAATAACAGTGTAATTAATTCCATACAAGGATCTTTACTGCAGCGTTATGTATAATAGTGAAACTGGATGTAATCCCATTTCTATCAAAGAAGAAGTAAACAGATTATGGTATTCCTGTTCTTTGGAATACCTCTAAAACATCTAAAATGGTAAGTTAGAATGATGTGCACTGATAAGGGGAGACGTCTATGATATATGATTTGGGAAACAGCAAATTGCAAAACGACGTAGTTATATAATTTATGTTAAAATACTTTATGTGTATTTATAAATTCATAGGAAATTTCCAGAAGAATAAACCCCACCCTGTTAACAATAGTGGCTTCTGAGTAGGGGAGTGAGTTTCAGGGAAGGGGATGAAAGGGGTGGGTTTCACTTTATATAGATCTGTGTACTTTGACTTTTTTTACAATATGTATTTCTTTCATAATTAGAAAAATGAGTGATGTAACCATTTGGTGCAGGGCAACAGTATTATGTTCACCAGTCTCTGTACTGTATGTTACTGCACAGCACGGACTGTAGGAGAAAGCCCAGAGGAGCAATGAAGACAAAGAAGACATGACACCTGCAAAAAGTCAGTGGAGTATTTCTACGTAACAAACCTTCCAGGTGAGTGACGGTCAGTATCTTCCACTGATCCAGCTCTCACAATAAACCTAGAACATGCCCAAGGTAAGCTGGAGGACTACGCCCCACTAGTCCATTCCCTGCCCAGGGCCTGTTTGTGCAGGGTGACTGCCATCAAGCAGACAATGGACTCAGGATGGAGCATGTGCCTTTGGGGAGGCTGGTAGAGAGGGACAAAGTGGAACACCAGCTAAGTGCACACACCTGAGAGGTGGAGTTCCAGGAGGAGACTCAAAATGTACCAAGAAACTGCGTGAAGGGAGCTACTCGACCTCTCTGAGCCTCAGTGTCCCCCCCTGTAAAATGGGGATGACAGGCCTACTTCACAGACCTGTTGGGGAAGATACATAAAAGTGCCTGTGACAGCCAGTGTCCATATTATTAACAAAGCCGTCTCCGACTTCAGAATAATCAATGAAAAGAATAATGTTGATGAGACCAAAGACGAGATGCTCAGCTTCATAACAGCCCCAGCAGCATGAGAGTGAGAGGAGCTCCGAGTAAGCAAGGTTCTTCACAGCTCCACTAGAGAGGATGAACATGGGCTACACCAGGATAAGTGGCTGTTGTACAGTGACTCGTGTAGTGAGGGTGGGTCCCTAAAGACACTGAAATCCAGTTACACACAGTGGCTCCTAGGAAACAACTAAAAGCAATCAACGCAGCAGATAGGAATAGGAAGGGGGCGAGCAGAGGAGGGTCAGAGCCACAAAATCTGAAGGAAGACACTGAACCATGATGAGTTCCCAGCTCTGTCAACAGCTGCTGTGGTGGCACCAGGAGATCAAACGTCTGAGACAGCCATTGTGGGGACTGCTGGGAGCAGAGTGTTCACTGCAGCCACACCCCAACAGCAGTACATCGGAGCACACACACCCTGAGACTTTCCTCTCCATTAATCCTTGTTTAAAGATGATGAGGGCCGGCCCCGTGGCTTAGCAGTTAAGTGCATGCGCTCTGCTGCTGGCGGCCTGGGTTCAGATCCTGGGCGCGCACCAATATGCTGCTTCTCCGGCCATGCTGAGGCCGCGTCCCACGTACAACAACTAGAAGGATATGCAGCTATGACATACAACTATCCACTGGGGCTTTGGGGGGAAAAAAATAAATAAATAAAATCTAAAAAAAAAAAAAAAAGACTTAAAAAAAAATAAGATGATCAATATCCTCATGTTACAATGTCTCTTTCCAACCCTTGTGGACGAGTGTAATCAGAACCCAGAACCCTGAAGAAGGCACAGGCCAGAATAGGATGGAACACTGGGGCCTGGGGGAGTCGCACTGCACCTGACCACACAGACTATCACCCGGGCCTATTGAACACAAGAGAAGAACTCAAGGATGTGGTCTAATGAGAATTCCCCATCTTGCCACATTCAGAGACACTACAGAGTTTCTCTTCCATTCTTTACAAAAATGTTAAAGAATTCATGTGTCATTAATTCATAAAGGGGCAAATTCTTGACAAAGTGACAGGGTCTAGATTCCATGACCAGGTTTTTCAGATGTTTTGATAATATCCCACATTCTGGAATCAGAAATGTAACCTATTGGGATGTGTAATATAAACAAGGACTTTCTTATTTAATCTTCCTTATATCAGTACAGACTCATGGATATTTATTTTATTCTCTGGGTAATAATCCAATGCTACCATTATTTATTTTGTTGCTCCCAGTTTTCCAGCTTGAGCCATTGGGAAGTCTTTAAGATTGATTCCTTTTGACACATCTCATCATTTTCTGTGTTTTTTTGAAAGCACTTTCCTACTTTCTGGCAATACAAGAAGCTCCAGGCTCATATTGTATTTCCCCTCCCCAGATCTAGAATTAGCCAGTTCTCCAAGAAAACCTGGTTCTTTTTATTGGAGAATGATATTTAGAAACCAAAATCTGGGAGCTAGGTGTGCCCATTGATACTAGGGTGTCACTGCTTCTAGACCCTCTCAGCAGAGCTTGGAAATGTATGAATGAATATAAACTCAGGTATACACATCTACCTATCGATATATCAATCAATCTATCTATCTATCTGGATAGATATATTAAAAGAGTCATGGATTCATATTGATACTTCCAACTCCAATCCAGCACCACAGAGTTTATTCCAGCATTCTCCTTTTGTTTATTTGTAACTTCTTTCACCAACAGTGAGAAACTTAACTCCAGTTATCTACAATATATTTACTAATGTGTCAAGTAGTTTCAGAATCGCTAATCCATACTCTTATGAAAAACAAATTTACCACCTAGAGTACAGTGTTTCTGTACAGTACTTTAGTTTTACAGTATCCCATCAAAACACTGTCTTCCAAAGTTATTTAGGTCAGGACCTTTCATCCCCACCCCTTCTGTGTGGTTATGTCACATGCTTGTAATACAGTGAGGTTCATTTGTCACTGCATTCCATCTGAGTTCCCCAGCATCCTGATTGATTTTTAAAATTTGCAGAGTAAAATTCACTCTATGTGGTGTACAGTTCTATGGGTTTTGACAACTTTATGGTCATGTATCCACGTCCACGGTACCACACAGAGCTGTTTCTTTCACTCTCAAAATTCTCTCATACTGTCTCTTTGTAGTCAACCCCTTCCCCCATTCCATCCCTTGGCAACCACTGATCATTTTCCATCTCTGTAATGCTGTCTTTTCTAGAAAGTCATATAAATGGAATCATATACTATATAGCCTTTTGAATCTGGCTCCCTTCACTTAGAGATATGCATCCAAGATTCATCCATGTTGTAGTGTGAATCAAGAGTTTATCCTTTTTATTGCCCAGTAGTATTCTAAGGTACTGATGCACCACAGTATCTTTTCCATTCACCTGACGAAGGACATTTAGTTTGTTGCTGGCTTTTCACAATTATGAATAAAATGGCTATGAAGATTCACGCAAAGATTTTTGTTTAAACATTAGTTTTCAATTTGCTTCAGTAAATCTCTAGGAGTGGGATATCTGAGTCATATAATAAGTGTATGTTTAACTTTATAAGAACCTGCTAAACTGTTTTCCGAATACAACTATCATGCTGCATTCCCAGTTCTAGTTGCTCCTAGTCCTCACCAGCACTTGGTATTTGCAATTTTATTTTTTATTTTAGCCACCTAATAGGTGTGCGGTATCTTATTGTGGCTTCTGCTTCCTTTTTGAAAGTGAGATCTGCTAAATACAGATCCTGTGTTGACTTTTGGGTTTTCTTTCTGCACTTGAGAGATGTCATTTTGTTGTTGATTTGTCTCTTTTGCTTTTGATAATATATCATCCATCATTCATATTATTTCTCCCTGTATGTAATGTCTTCCCCTGTATATGTGTATTTCCCTGACTGCTTTCAAGATTTTCTTTTTATCTTTGGATTTTAGCAGCTTGACTATCATGTGCCTAGGTATGGTTTTATTTTGTATTTTATTTTGTGGGTTTCCTGACTTTCTTGGATCTAAAATTTTAGATTTTTCATGAAATTTTGGAAGTTTTATGCTATTACTCATTGATTTGCCTTTCTGCTTCATTTAATTTTTTGTCTCTCCCCTCTCTGATGGGGACTCACTCATCTCACAGGTCTTAAGGCACTCTTCATTTTTCTCAAAACTTTTATGTTCTTTTCTTCAGACTGGATAATTTCTATTGCTCTATCTTCACGTTTCTCCTAATGTTTCTAATCTACCGGTAAACTCAAAAATATTTTCTGTATTTCACCTTCCTATTTGGTTCTTTTTTGTAATTTCCATTTCTCTGCTGAGTTTCTATATCTGTTCATTCATTATGAGAATATTTTTCTTTACCACCATGATCATCTATATAAAAGCTGCTTTCTCATCCTTGTCTGCTAATTGCAACACCTTGGGAATAGTTTCTACTGCCCACTTTTGGTCGTATATGGATTATATTTTCCTATTTCTTCAAATCTCATGATTTTTTAAATTATGTACTGGAAACCATGGATGATAGTTATAGAGACTCTGGATTCTATTGTGTCCCTTTGAAGAGTGTTGTTATTTTTCTAGCAGGGAGTTAACTTGGCTGGACTGAAACTCCAATCCTATCTCCTTTACAACCGGCATAGCTGAAATCCTCATTCAGTTCTTTCATCTTCCAACTGCTGTTTTTACACTAGGCCCTCTGGGGCCTACCCTGCATGTGTGTTGTTCAAAGATCTGCCAATTTGGTGTGTGTGGGGGGCAGACTTTCATACATATTTTAAGATTTTCCTCTTTGTGGTTCCCTCCCTTCCAGAAATTTCTCCCCCAACTTTCCAGCTACTCTGCCAGCCCCAAAATACATCCTCTAACATTACAAGTAATACTATAGTTTTTCCCCTGTCTGGGCCATGTACAGATTTTGGAATGCTTTGAGGTAAAACACTCAAGCTTGCAAACATATCCTGGTAAAATTCCCATGATTCAAGGGAAGACTCCCCCTCGGTTCTGCTTGCCTTTGGAAGAGATTTATGCATACATACATATACACATTTATTGTATGTGTATTACATATAGATACATGATTCTATATAAATATATATAATATTTCGTGCAGATTTTATCATTGTTATCTGTGACAGTGTTAGTTCAACAAGCTACTCCACTATTACTGGAAGCTAGACCTCGGTTTTTTTTCTTTTTTGCATTTTATATAAATGGAATTATAAAATATATAGCCTTTTGAATATAATTTCTTTTATGCAGCGTTATGGTTGTGATATTCATCCATGTTATTGCATGTAGCTAGTGTTTGTTCATTTGTCGAAAATAATTAATGTTGTTAAATGGTCATAAAATATGCATAACATGAAATTAACCACTTTATCCATTTTTAAGTGTACAGTTCAGTGACATTCAGTACATTCACATAACTGTGTAGTGATAACCTCCAACCATCCACAGATCTATTTTCACCTTCTGCTGAAACTCTATGCCCATTAAGCAACAACTCCCTGTTGTCCCTCCCTCTTGCCCCTGGGAACCACCATTCTCCTTTCTATTCCTATGAATTTGACTACTCTAAGTACCTTATATGAGTGGAATCATACAGTATTTTTCCTTTTGTGTCTGGCTTTACTTCACTTAGCGTAAAGTCCTCAAGGTTCATCCACGTCATAACATGTGTCAGAATTCCATCCTTTTTAAGGGTGAATGGTATTCCACTGTGTTTTACACCACAATTTTTGTCAACTCATCCGTTTATGGACACCTGGCCTGCTTCCAGCTTCTGCTTATTTTGAATAATGCTGTTAAGAACACGGGTGTATGTATATGTCTTTATATATGTGTTCAGTTCTTTTGGGTTTATACCCATATATGGTGTTCTGAGATTCATTTTTTCACATGTGAGAGGGTTCCCCACACCTCCAACAAGCAATTCTTGGAATGCCAGCTGGTTGTCAGATAATTCAACTCAATTTGATGCTGTCAACCCAGAGATACATCAGATTCCACAGTTTAAGGGCTCAGTCCTATAAGACTGCACACCCACCCAACCTCACCTCAACTTCAGATGCCAGTTACAAGCCCAGGCTGTTACCTGTACTTCTGACTGAGTGACTGTAAACCAGAGATTCCCACAACTTCCCCCTTGGGTTTGATTAATTTGCTAGAGTGGCTCACAAAACTCAGAGAAACATTTACTAGATCACCAGTTTATTATAAAAAGATATAACTCAAGAGCAGCCTGATGGAAGTGGTTCAGAGGGAAAGGTATGTGAGAAGGGGCACAGAGCTTTCATGCCATCTCCAGGTGCACCACTCTCCAAGCACTCCTTGTCATTGCCAATCTGGAAGCTCTCTGAAACTCATTCTATTGGGATTTTTATGGAGGCTCCCTCACGTAGGCATGATCAATTATTAACTCAGTTTCTAGCCTCTCTCCCCTCTCTGGAGGATAAGGGATAGGACTAAAAATTCCAAGCTTCTAATCGGGGCTTGGTCTTTCTGGTGACCAGCCCCCATCCAGGAGCCCACCCAGAGTTGCCTCAATAGAACAAATGATTCTCCTAGTGTTCTTATCACTTAGGAAATTACAAGGGTTTTAGGAGCTCTGTGTCAGGGATGGGGTCAAAGACAAATATTAGAACAAGAGATGCTCCTAGTGTTCTTATCATTTAGGAAATTACAAGGATTTTAGGAGCTCTGTGCCAGGAACTGGAGACAGAGATCCATAAATATATTTTCTGTTATTTCAGAACCCATAGGTAGAATTTCTAGATCATATGGTAATTCTATTTTTCATTTTTGAAGGAACTGCCATACTGTTTTCCACAGTTTTATATTCTCACCATCCAAGCACAAGGGTTCCAATTTTTCAAAATCCTTGCCAACACTTGTTATTTTCTGATTTTGTGAGAGTAAAACTATTCTAATGTGTGTGAAGAGGTATCTCAATGTGGTTTTATTTTGCATTTTCCTGATACTTAGTGATGTTGAGCATCTTTTCATGTGTTTACTGACCATTTTATGTCTTTGGAGAAATGTCTATTCAAGTCCTTTGTGCATTTTTAAATTGGGTTGTTTTTTTATTGTTGAGTTGTGGGAGTTCTTTATATATTCTAGATATTAATCCCTTATCAGATATGTGATTTGCAAATATTTTCAACCATTCTGTGGGTTGCCTTTTTACTTTGTTAATAGTATCTTGTGATACAGAAAACTTTTGCATTTTGATGAAGTCCAATTTGTTGTTTTTTTGTTGTTGCTTATGTCTTTGGTGTCAGATGAAAGAAATCATTGTTGGCAATGGCATTTGGACCCAATGACATGCAGCTTTTACCCTGTGTTTTCTTCTAAGGATTTTATAGCTTCAGCTCTAATATTAGATCTTTGATCCATTTTGAGTTAATTTTTGTATATTGTGTAAGGTAAGGGTCCAATCTCATTCTTTTGCATGTGGTCATCTAGTTTTCCCATCACTATTTGTTGAAAAACTTATCCTTTCTCCAATGAATGGTCTTTGCACCCTTGTCAAAAATCATTTGACCATATATGCAAAGGTTTATTTCTGGGCTCTCTATACTATTTCATTAGTATATTGTGTGTATTTATGCCAGTACCACACTGTTTTGATTACTTTGTAGTAAGTTTTGAAATCAGGAAGTGTGACTTCTCTAAATTGTTCTTCTTTTTCTACATTCTTTTTGCTATTTATGGTCCCTTGAGAGTCCATTTGAATTTTAGGATAGATTTTTCTATTTGTGCAAAAAACATCACTGGAATTTTTACCTCCTTGAGTAAGTTGATTCTTAAGTATTTTTCTCTTTTTGATGATATTGTAAATAAAAATGTAAAGTTTTTAAATTTCTTTTTCAGATTACTTATTATTAATGTATAGAAGAACAACTAATTTTTTCATGTTGATTTTGTGTTCCACTACTCTGCAGAATTTATCAGTTCTAAAAATTTTTTTGTGGAATTTTTAGGGGTTTCAACATATAAGATATTATTTGTAAACAAATATAGTATTACTTCTTCCTTTCCAATTTGGATGCTATTGCTTTCTTTTTCTTGCCTAATTGCTTTGGCTAGAACATCTAATACCATGTTGAATAGAAATTGTGACAGTGGGCATTCTTGCCTTTTTCCTGATCTTAGAAGAAAAGCTTTCAGTCTTTCTCCCTTGAATACGATGTTCTCTGTGTATTTCTATATCTGGCTTTTATTATGTTGAAGTAGCTTCCTTTTACTCTGAGAGTTTTCTAGTGTTTTTAACATGAAAACATGTTTAGTTTTGTCAAGTCTTTTTCTGCATCCATTGAGATGATCCTGTGTTTTTTTCCCTCATTCTGTTAATGTGCTTTATTACATTGATTCATTTTCATATATTGAAACAACCTTGTATTCCAGAAATAAATCCCACTTAAAAATGATGTATAATCCTTTTAATATGCTGCTGAATCTGGTTAGTTATTACTTTATTGAGGATTTTTGTATCAATATTCATCAAAGATACTGACTTGTAGTTTTCTTTTCTCTTAGTGTCTTTGGCTTTCATATCAGGGTAGTGCTAACTCCATAGGATGACTTTAGAAGTATTCTCTCCTCTTCAACTTTTTGAAAGAGTTTGAAAAGAATTGGTGGTAGTTAATTAAAAAAAGACTTTGGGCACACAAATAAATTCAGCATAAAATAAATACAAATAAATATTTTTTTAAAATGTGAAAAAGACTTTTTCTTAAAAAAAAATAAAAATTAAGCAAGTACATCCCTTATCACTTTATTTCTAAAAGGGTTTTTTAACCTAATAGTAAGCAGAAACAAATCGTTAAAATTAAAATGACTCAAGTCTTAATTTCCTTCATTGCAAATTTTCTGACAGAAGTATATGGTGCCATCATGTATGACATCTTTTATGAAAAAGTGGTCATTTTTTGTGGTATTTGAGAATATTATGAATTTCCCCAGTGGCCTTTGACAATACTCTGATATGCAAAGTTATCGTTTCAACATTTATGTCTTATTATTGTCCTTACCAAATTAACAAATTCTGTCAGGTGCTAATTAATCAACTACTTTTCATATGATTCAGGTTCTCCGCCACCAACTTCCATAACCATCAGGATATTCTGCAACTTCTGCAAGAGTAACAATTTTACCTTACACTGTATTTGTCTCATGTGGTTTAAAACATCCAGAAATCATTGATAAACTGACCCTGCCCAAACTAAAGCATGGTGAGTTATAAAAGATGGTCACTGTTAAGTGGGGAGGGATTGCAGGTTGAACTTAATTTTATAAGTGGTCAATTTATTACAATATATTGTTCTATTATCTATTTCACTTCTTTTTTAAAAAAAGTGGTATTTGAGGGCACTTAGATAATAAAAAGTTGAGACGATAACGAACTGATATACTCTGTAAGCTTGAAATGTTTTCAAGCATAAGATACAATAAGAACTAAAACTAAGAAATGGCAGAGGAAATAGAGATAAGAGGATGAAATTGCAAAACTGAATCTATAATAATATCTCAATGGCTAGCGCTGTGGTGCCAAGAAGGTGGTGAAGTCAAAGAATTCGTAAAGATGATAATAGACTGCAAAGAAAAAAGACTGAAATTTTTGTAGAGAGAATTTTTACAGCGATATTACAGATAGAGAACAGGGAAGAGAAGTTGGAGTGAGAGACTATCTTCTTAAATTACTTCCACTGTAGAGAACAAAAAACCAATTTGCTGAAATCTTTATTCCCTTCTATGACCCTGTGGAAGATCAAGATTTGGCCACCCTGAAATCTATCTCTTTACCTTGGTTGTTTTCTCTGAGGGCATTTGACCTCCCCCACTAACTGCCTAAAGAATTTAAAACAAAACATCTGTTTCAGGAAGGAGTTATTATCATGATGGCTGTAAATATAATGTACAATAGATGTTACAATAGAAAAGACACCAACAAGCCCATCTTATCAGAAGTTCTGTCTCTGACCATATTCTTTGGATGGCCCTGCAAGGAGTTGCCAGACAGACATTTACATTTATAAGGGAAATCTCCATTTGTAAAGGTATCTGCCTCTCTGAATTGGGAAGAGGGGGAATGACCTCATTTCTAGAAACTTATCAATGTAAAAGGTGAGGCCTTAAATCTGCATAATAACCTCACTCTTGTTTACTGTGCTTTAGTGGTAATCTCCTGTCACTGACTCCCCCCACCCCCAACATCGTCCTTTGTCATTGGCTGAACATGATATTTAAGATGAGAATTCTGCTATTGTGTTGAGAAACGCAGTGTCCTTGCTTTCTCCCGTGCATACATGTTATTAAACTTGGTATTATTTTCTCCTTCTAACCTGTCTTGTTAATTATTTGGCCAGCCATAAGAACCTTAAGGAAAAGGGCAGAGGGAGATTCTCCCTCTATCCCGACAACCCTATCTTTACGTGCAAAATCTCAGCCCTGAATGAATGTCACATTCCTCCTTTTGCATCCCCGGGGAACAGGGCAAATAAGCTCATCTGAAACCTCAGCTGCCCAGCCTGTGAAATAAGGCTGGCCATCCATTCTCACAGAGGAGCCAACTGGAGGTAGGATTTTTGCTTCTGAATTCAGCTAAACATCTTCAAAGAATTTTATCTGCCCTTCCTTATCCAGGGCTATCAGTGAAGGGCTGGCTGGCTTTTAGAGAAGACCAATTCACAGTCAGCTGAGACATTTTTTGTTGGGCTCTCTAGAGAAGGCTGTGGGGTTTGTCAGTAAGAGTTTATATCTATATGGGTTATATATTTTTATTTTATTCAGAGATTTATGAAGAAATTTACATGGTAAGTATTACTTATTATCAAGAAAAATGGTTGTGTATTCTCTGGTCATTTAAGCAAAATCCTCCTTTCAGGGTCCACCCATAGACAAAGCCCAGATTTAATCTCTGTGGGAGATCAAGATTTGGCCACCCTGAAATCTGTCTCTTTACCTTGGTTGTTTTCTCTAGGGACATTTGACCTCCCCCACTAACTGCCTAAAGAATTTGACATGGTGGCTCCTTCCTAGAACAGATCTATCATGACTGCTATAAAGATAATGCAGGATAGAGGTTACAATAGAAAACGCACCAACAAGCCCATCTTATCGGGAGTTCTGTCTCTCTGGCCACATTCTTTGGATGGCCCTGCAAGGAGTTGCCAAACAATCATTTACAAGGGAAGTCTCCATTTGTAAAGGTATCTCCCTCTCTGTATTGGGAAGAGGGGGATGAGCTCATTTCTAGTGACTTATCAATGTGGAAGGTGAGGCCTTGAGCTACATAATAAACCTTACTCTTGTTTACTGTGCTTTAGTGGTAATTTCCTGTAACTGACTCCCCCCACCCCCAAAATCCTCCTTTGTCATTGGCTGAAAATTGTATTTAAGACGAGAATTTCTGCTATTGTGTTGAGAAACGCAGTGTCCCTGCTTTCTCCCATGTATACATGTTATTAAACTTGGTATTATTTTCTCCTGCTAACCTGTCTTGTTGATTATTTGGCCAGCCAGAAGAACCTTAAGGGAAAGGGCAGAGGGAGATTCTCCCTCTTCCCCCGACAGTTTTGGCGTAGTCGCCAGGAGCCACACTGGCTGACAAGTTGCCTTCTCTGTCTGGAAGACCTGCCTTCTCCCTGGACTACTGCAGATGATGAGATACGGGAACGCCTGACGAAAGCCGGCAAAAGGTAAGACTTCTTACCACGTCAGCCTCCCAGAATCTCTATCTGCGGAGTCCGGCGGAAGGAAATGGTGAGAATTTTTTCTCTTTCTAAATTTAGATTGGCAGGAGAAAATATTTGGGAAACTAGTTTCTTGGGCTTTTAGTGATTCTTGGTTTAAATTTGGTAGAGTACTCTTGGTTTTGATCTTGATCCCTTTTCCTCCCAGAGTAATCTCTGTCTTGTTCTGTGTCCTGAGAAAACTTGGCTTTGTGACCAGTGAGAATCTTCTCCTTGGTCTCCACCATACGGAAGGTGCATTTACCGGGGTGCACCTCGGTGGCCAGTCGAGTAGACTGGGGTTCCGAACTGTCTCTTTGTCTGGCTGTGCCAAGCTCTCAGGGGAATTTGTTATAAAGGGCCCAGTCCATAAGGGCTTTTGTCGTCTTTACCTTCGTTGCTTGTTAGTGCTCGAAAAATCCCATTCCAGTATCGCCTGCCCGGTGTCACAGATTAGCGGGTCTGTGACTGGAGGCGTCCCACACTATTGAGGGAGACCGGAGACACCATCCTTACCGCCTGTGCAATGAAGGTCTTTACTTTCTCTGAATATCTTTGGGAGTGAATTCTGTGGATCACGGGGGCTACATCATCTGCGCCCTCACCAGGGACGCCGCTTTGAGTCCATGGTAGATTTATTCTAAGCGTGGAAAGTTACCTCCGGGTCTTTCCTTAAAAAGGCTTATTGGTTCGAGTCACTATTGAAATAAATATACAAATGAAGATCCTACTCGTCAATGGCCAGACGACGGATCCTTTGAATTGGAAAAACTTCTAAATTGGGGGAAAAAAAAATGTTTTGAGAGCTCTCACATAATTAGTTATTTGGTACCTAAGAAAAGGCCAAAAAAAAAGGAAGGGAAAAATTTGACTAGCCTTAAGACATTGACTCAGGTTACAATTGAATTGAGAACATGTAAAAGTGTAAGTGTTGATAAGATTATAAAGGTTGGAATGTTTGAGCTAATTTTACATAGAGGTTACATCAACTTTGCCTGAGTATGTTTTAAAATGTCTGACTGGGAATGCTTCCATTGTCCAAAATTAGAAGACCAAGACCTATTGATAAAAATCTTAATGATAACTATGTTTAAAGGTATAAGAGGTGATAAAATTTACATGAAATTTTGTAGGAAAAAACTGATGTTATTTCTATTACAGAACTGGTTAACAAAAATAGTAATTTAAATGATGGCTAATTTTATCTGAAGTCTTATGAAGTCTTATAGGCAATCTAAATAATTATTGGGAACAAGTAAATAGTTGTGAAAAAGATAAATGTTGGATGAACTATAACAATAATTATGTGTTATGGTGGTTACAGCTTCCAAACTCTTTTTGGTGACTTTTAGAGTTTTGCTAAAATTTATGATAAAAAATTCTCTGAGTATCATCATTTCCAAATAAGATAAGATATTAGACATTGATTGCTAAATGTACGTTTGTCTACTTTTAGCTTTTCATTACAGGAAAACTAAAAGGTGTTTTGGGTCTATTGGTAAACATGTGTTTTATTAAAAGATTGTACTATAAAGTAACATGTTTCTAGAAGTTATGAAGTGTTGATAAATTTTCCAAGCCACAAGATACTAATGTAAAAAAAAGTTTATAATTGTTTAGTTTTTACTTACAAATTAAGGTTTCTAAAGGTTAAAATTTCTAATTAATATATGTGATTGAAGCTACTAAATATTAAGAAAAATATGTCTGTGTACAAGGAAAGTAAGATGTATAAAGAAGGTGCAAAGAATGGAAATATTTTGTTTGGTTAAGAAAGATAAATTTGTCCTCAAGTACTAGAAGGGAAAAGAAAGACATGGGACAAATTCTAGATGTAAAAAGAAAGTTATAGAAGGTTTGTGGAAGAGGAATTCTGGAAAAGGAGTTTTTGTATGGTCAAGTTGGCTAAGATTGAAATGAATTTAATTAAGTAAATGAGTTTTAATAGCAGAAGTAAGCTGGTGCAAAATTGAAATTTCTCGTAAAAAGATAATTTGCTTAAACTTGATAAAGAGGTTATAAAAGATTTTTCTTTACCTTTGAGTAAGTCTACCTAAAAAAAAAAAAAATACCTGTTAAAATAATTTCCTACGTTCAAAAGACTGAGGTCTCGCTATTAAGGCTTTTTGGACTGTTAATGTTCTGTTTGCTTTGATTGCTTATATTTTTGACAAGCTCCACCAAAATTCATATCTTAAAATAAGTCTTTTTTTCTTTGAGAATTTTCAAAGGGCCCTGAAACTTCTCAAAGAAATTTGCCCTCTTCCTATAAGGAGGAAGATACTAAACTTATTAGGCTTATTCAGTATGTTAAATTACATAGAAAACATTGTCAGACAAGTGAAGATAAAACCTTCTTAGGTGGTATTATGTGGGCAACTGTTATTGATATAGGTGTTTTAAAATTGTATAACATTACTGAAATTCTGATCTGTCCTGATTATCAGTCATAATTCTGGTTATTATTATTTTAAAGTGTTGTATGTCACAAAATTAACCAAATTTCTTTGTCAGTTGCCATTTTGAGGTCTTGTTGTTTACAGACTCATTTCTTTGCTCTAATGTTTTTGCAAAATATGTTTCAACTTCAGAAAAATTCTTGGAAAGGACTCTGACATTTACACTGAAGTACAGGCTTCTGATAAACTTTCTGATCATAAAACTAAAGTTGGTAAGAAATTACAGAAATCTGATGGAGAGACTGATAACTTCATGAAGCTGCTAACAAAAAGATTGAGATCAAGAATGGATTACACGGGACTGAATAAACTGATAAGGATGCTTATAATTTTTATGATTTTTCATTTGAAGTATTGCTGAATTTTTAATGTTTTGTTTTTTCAGATTTAAGGAAAACTTTTTCTTGTTTCTCCTGAGCTAGCTATGACTTATAACAATTTGGTAAATGATATTTTTGTAAGTAAAATGGAAATATTTATCTTTTTCTCTCTACCTGATCCCTCCAGGATTTGGAAACTCTTAATAAGTGAGTATTGTTGTTTTCATGGCAATATGGTTATTTGCATAAATTCAATAAGAATCTGTTCTCCTTATAACAGGACACAATTGGAAACACTTGTTATATTACCAAGGTTGTGACTGGAACATCATATTTGCGATATAACCATATAGCTTTTGAGGAATGAAGATTGGACTTTATGGAATAAAGACACGTGGAAATATTGGCCTGGTACCTTATGTTCCAAGCAGCACTTACCAGGATAAGTAAAGAATGTCACTTGTCTGGCAGGTACAAGGAACCTTGAAATATTTGGGGGGAACCTTGGAAGAGAAGAATTCACCCAAATCTGTAGGTATTGCAGGCAAAGTCTGATGACAAAATCCTTGGCTTGGCTTTCCTGGCCTCGAGAAGCTTTTGAAGTTCAATGTGAGATTCCTTACAAAAAGTTCCAGCAAAGCAGATTTAAAAGAGCCTATGTGATCAATTGCTATTCTTGCTGTACTTATGTAAATAATTGGTCCAACTCTATTGAAACTAGACTTATTTTGCAAACTAGTTAGTTTTAATTTGGCTATCTTTGATAAAAATGAGGGTGATTTTTGAGAAAAAAAGTTATGTTTCAGTAAAAACTGTAGTATACATTTGCGGATATTAGATCCTAGTTTTGTTAATTGTCTTTTGAGGTTTTTGTTTTATATCTATTGACTGGACTGGATCCTGATTTCTTCTAGTCTCCTGAAATATCTGGCTACAGATGTCCAAACTAACGTTTTTGATTTTTTCCATCATTTTCATTTGAAATCACTAAAAACTGAACCTGCCCTTTTTCCTGAAGCCTTACAAACTAAAGCTGATGGACTTGATACAAACTTAAGAGATTACTTGATGACATCATCAGAGACATTTTAAACTGCAAAAGATGCTTTGACGCTGACATCTAAAATTCTTCTTCACTGGCTGTCCTCTGAACTCAAAAACTGCTTTACAACTTATTCTAGCCATTAACCTTGTTTTTCTTTTGTTTACATGGAAATGCTTCTATTAAATACTTGATTGCTTGCTTCCATAATATAGGCGTAACCTTGAGAGCCCACCTGCATCACCACCTTCCAAAATGAACTTAATTGAACTGATCTATTATCAGGACTAAGAAATGTGTTAAGTGAGATGAAACAATCTACCAACACAGCTTCTGGACTATGAAACTTCTTTAAGTTTCAAAAGGACTGTGAAACTTTTAGTTTCAAAGGCGGGACTGTGGGAGATCAAGATTTGGCCACCCTGAAATCTGTCTCTTTACCTTGGTTGTTTTCTCTAGGGACATTTGACCTCCCCCACTAACTGCCTAAAGAATTTGACATGGTGGCTCCTTCCTAGAACAGATCTATCATGACTGCTATAAAGATAATGTAGGATAGAGGTTACAATAGAAAAGGCACTAACAAGCTCATCTTATCGGGAGTTCTGTCTCTCTGGCCACATTCTTTGGATGGCCCTGCGAGGAGTTGCCAGACAATCATTTACAAGGGGAGTCTCCATTTGTAAAGGTATCTCCCTCTCTGTATTGGGAAGAGAGGGGGATGAGCTCATTTCTAGTGACTTATCAATGTGGAAGGTGAGGCCTTGAGCTACATAATAAACCTTACTCTTGTTTACTGTGCTTTAGTGATAATCTCCTGTAACTGACTCCCCCCACCCCCAACATCCTCCTTTGTCATTGGCTGAAAATGGTATTTAAGACGAGAATTTCTGCTATTGTGTTGAGAAACGCAGTGTCCCTGCTTTCTCCCATGTATACATGTTATTAAACTTGGTATTATTTTCTCCTGCTAACCTGTCTTGTTGATTATTTGGCCAGCCAGAAGAACCTTAAGGGAAAGGGCAGAGAGAGATTCTCCCTCTTCCCCCAACATCTCCAAGCATCTGCCAGGCATTCTGTGGTCAGTGGGAAACTCTCAAGTTGGCAGCCTGTTCTCTTGTGTCCTTTGCTGGTACTTAATCTTCCATCTCTTCAAGGTACAACTAGACAGAGGCTCAAAGGACTTGACATTGGAGAAATGTACTTTACATTCTCTTTCGACTTCTACACTTTTCCAAAAGACTCTCAACATTTCCAGTAATTGTGCAGCAGTTTACCCAACACTAAGATTCTCACTATAAAAATTAAAATAAATAAATTTTGAAAAGGAAAAAAGTGATCTTTGCAATTTGTACAGAATCTGTATAATGGGTGCATCCTTATAAATGGAGGAAAAATAACAAATTTAACTATTTTGATTAGTTAACACAGTAAGTAATATACTTTATATATTACTGATTTTGAGATTATTTGTATTTAAAAATACTGCTTCAAATCCCTAAATTATTGTAAGTGGTAGAGTCTGCCATTATATACAACAAGTCAGCCAAAACTCCTCCATTCCTGTATAATCCTATATGTGGGTAGTAATGGTTAGTTCTTATAGATTGTTTGAACACCTGCATATCACGAAATACAAGTGGCCATTAAAAATTAAAATGTTCACCAAATACAAGATTATCTGATTCCCAGAAAAAGAAAACAATATTGTAACATTAAGGCTAAAACTATCAAAAAGGAAGCCAAGATACACTCAAGTAAAGCTTTTGCTGAAAAGTTAATTGTCTCATCTTTGAAACTTTATCATGTTTATTATGTAAGCAAGATACTTTCAGAGCCTAAAATATAGAGAGTGCTTATTGGTAAGTTAACATTGTGATCATTTATTTTGTAAATGTTAATATGAGAGACGTAATTCATTTTCTACTATATTCAGATTTTCAAGTTCTGCTAAATCTAAGGCCACATTACTGGCAAGTTGGGATACCTCTAGACATCTGAAAAATATGAGTCCTACACAGAAGCTTATACATTCTCTATTCATCAGGTTCTAAATTCTAAAACATTCTAAGGTTTTGGATCAAACCAATGGCATTCCAAATTTACAGTAAGATTGCACGTGCAATACATGATCCTATAGGAAGAGACATCCAGATTTTAAATAAAGGAGATTGTGCACAAAAATAAAATATATTTTCACGTCTGAAACGGGATTACAAGAAAGAAGGGACTCTCAGAATATGTGCTAAGTGGTAAATAAGTTACCAAAGGGTCTCTAAAAGAGAACATATTGTGGAAAAAAGAGCTTAAACGCAGAGAGCTAAAATGGCATCTCTGGAATCCTTATGGTGAAACAGACACTGAACTACTTTTGCCTAAAATTTAAAATGCATCTTATCCTCTAAACAAATACCACGTCCCTGCCATGCAGCTTACCTGGGCACGGTGATGTGTTTGAATCATTTTCTAATTCATTGGCTCTTAAACTTGATGGGCACCAGAAGCACCTGGAGGCCTTGTTGAAACCCAGATTGCCAGGCCCCACCCCAGAGTTTCCAGTTCTGCGGATCTGCAGCAGCACCTGAGAATTTGCATTTATACCCAGTTCCCAGGTGATCCTGATGCTGCTGGTCCACGGACCCCACTTTGAGAACCACAGCCTAACTTACACCCTATATATTGTTACCAAATCCATTATTTCATCCTTTGGCTGCTACTTTTCCTTTATCACATCAGCACCTTAGCTCCGAATCTCCTCACCTAACAATGGGAATACTTGGAGAGTTTAACAGCTGGTCCTCCTTTCCGGCTCAGTTCTCCCTCTTCCTCTCAAAACTACATTCTCTTGCCAGGTAACTGTTCCTTAAACATCAGTTCATCATAGATCTTCCTTGCTCAAAATCTCATGGCTCTTATGCTGAGCACAAGACATTTTAAATTCTCTACTTTGCTCATAAGGTCTGTAATAGCCTGTAGAATGTGGACACCCTGATCCTTACCCTGCCTACTATAAAGGAGTATGTGAAGATTACATAAGATACAGTCAGTTCTCTTTATGCACAGTGTGACATTCTATAAAGTCACCGTGAACACTGAATTGGTGAATATGACCCACTGCTACTACAGGAAATGCAGGGTTAGGTTGCTGCAAGCCTTAGTTACATTTTCTTCAACTGATCAATACATAACCTTATTTTCTGTGTGTTTCTCTTTAAAGTCACCTTATTTAAGATATATTGGTGATATATTAACATTGAACTCACACCAACAGCACTGTACCTCGTGTCTGAAAGAAGCTTGCTGAACACACATACTTTCTCTGTAAAGGCTAAGCCTCTTGCCCTGAGGAACACCAGGCAACATTGCAGCACTACACATGGGGGACACATTAAATAGCAAAGTCACCAACACAAAGCACAAAAGATAAGAAATGAGTCACTAAATAGACTGCAAGAAGGACACTTGTTTACAGTATGAGCTGAAACGAGGGCAGAGCGTCACCTGGTTCCCCTCCGCTGGGAACGTGCTCATCCAGTGAATAAATTTTTCACCACTTTGTGCATATCTGCAAATGGACATGAAAGCCCTGTGAGTGTTTATTTTGAGGCTGCCAGTACATTTTAGCTAGTGGACAAGTGTGCAAACACGGAATCCACAAATAATGAGGATCACCTATATTATGAATGCATCTTTTCAAAACCATAGTATTGCTCAGATATAAGAGCAATAATGATAACATAACAGCTAACATTTTAGTGCCTACTATGCGCCAGCAGCTCTTCTAAGCACTTTACATAAGTTAATGCATTTCAATCTCACTAAAACCCTATGAGCTGCATTTTATAGATGAGGAAACTAAGGCTCAGAGAGTAAATACTTTGCACAGGTTCCCCAGTTAAAAATGGAATAACTGGGATTGGTACCCAGACAAACTGGTCCAAAGCCCACAGCCTCAACCACTATGGTAGGAATGTGAGCGGATTTTCTACCACTCCCTGAAAAGCCCCTTCTGCTCCAGCCAGTGTTGTCTCCCACATATTCACTCATCAAACATTTTCTGAGTGACCCAAAGGTGTCAGGTACTGTGTTTAGATACTGGAGGGACAAATAGAATGTCAATGCATATAATCCATTACCAATCTATAAATCAAAATTGGGTTGAGTTTATGATGAGCCAAACTTTGAGGGTCATATAGCCCAGGAGAGTCCTTTCACAAAGAAATGGAGCACTCCAAAGAAGTGGGGTGTACAGAGTGGTTATATACCGTCAAAGAGCACATATCACATGTGATTGCAATGTCCCTTTTACAGTAGTCATGACGTTGACCTCTCGGCATGTCAATTGATGGACACAGTGGGTATCAAGTCTGCTGTCTCCATGGGCGTGGCTGTTGTCTCGAGTTGGGTCATCACAGGATGAGCACAGCAATCAAATCCTAGCCTAGGGAGAAATGCTTATCCTTAAGGAAATACCAATGTGGGGAAACTTGCATTTACATCTTAAGGGCTTTGCTTTTGTCTTTGGGACATGTTAATTGTTTAAAGCAGATATACAATGGATGAACAGAGGCTACAGGCCCCTTTTGGGGAAAAAAAAAAAAACAAGGTCAGGCCCAATTAGTTTTACACTAAGTGGTTTCCTCATGTGCTCCAATATATCCTATTGCTTGCCATTTATTCATCAAGAAGTAGGATAGTCTCCCGCTTGAAGAAGCTCACTGTCTATGAGACATGAATAAAACAACCGTTATGGAAAAGTAGATAAGTACAGGAGCCCAGAGTGGGGACATCAAAAGGGGTCTCTAGATGGAGACCTCTCAGGAAAAGTGTCCAAGAGGAAGGAACATTTGACATGAGTTTAGGTTAAGAAATAGGAATTAAGTTGATCAAAAAAGTGGGTAGGAAGACAGAAGAAACACATATAAAAATACAGAGGTAAAGGATGCTAAAGCTTTCACAAAATTGGGGTATTTTTAAGGCTGGAACAAAGCAAACATGTAGGAAACAGCGTGTGATGAGGCTAAAGATGAGGACAGCAAGAGAAAGCCTGCGTGTCCAGCTCAGGAATCTGAATGATCTCTCAGATGCTCTGAGCAGTCATTGAAAGAGTATAAGCAGATGTCACATTTAAACAAATTTGGATTCTTGAAGGTAACTCTGGAGGCATTGTGGAGGAAAGATTAGAAGAAATTAAGACTGGAAGTAAAGGGTCCTGTTGGGAGATTAGGCAGCGATCCAGATAAGATAGGCCTTGGCTTAGGCGTGGGGTCTGCAGGTGGAGGAGGCCAGGAGGTGTGAAGCAGTGCTGGGCTCCTGGAGGAGGAAACTGAGCTGCCTCTCAGTCACAGGAAGACTGTGCCTGTCATGGCCTCCACACCCCCATGCCCAAATGCCATGTTTCTTTCTACGTCTGTACCTTTCCTCTCTTCCCCCATCTGAAATCCTCACTCTTTCTTCCCTCCACCTGCCCAACAGTGGTCCCTTTGAGGACTTGATCTAGTTCACCTCTCCTAAGAAGCTGTCCTTAATTACAATTTCTGGATAACATTCCCATTTTTTTAAGTTCTATAATACAACATACACTAATACCTTGGTAGAATCTAATTACATCTTGCAAACCATTTCATGTACGTGGAGGAGCTTGGAACCTTATAATTCTTTGTATTTCTCTCAATACCTACCACAAATACTTTGCATATATAGGTCAATAGATGTCCAGTAAAGTTCAATAAAGAAGCACCCTTTATTAGCTAAAAACTTTTATGAGCTCAGTTATTCCTTTAGATCAGCTGCTTGAACCATCTGTCTTTCTCCACAGGTCAACAGTGTTGCCCAGAACAAATGAATTTTACACCTTCTCAAACTCAATAGAGCAAAGATGGAACTTCATTCCCCCTGCAAGCCTTACTGCCCTAGAGAAAAGCAAAAACAACGTGTGACATCTAATTTTTTCTCCACATTCTCATCTCAAATTGCAACTGTTTTCCAGATGCTAACTGGTTTTCATTCTTAAAACTGACAGAAAAGTTTCTCATTATTTCCGTTTCTTTTTTTGTGTGTGTGAGGAAGATCAGCCCTGAGCTAACTTCCGATGCCAATCTTCCTCTTTTTGCTGAGGAAGATTGGCCCTGAGTTAACATCTGTGCCCATCTTCCTCTACTTTATATTGGATGTTACCACAGCATGGCTTGACAAGCAGTGCATCAACGCGCGCCAGGATCTGATCATGTGAACCTGGGATCGCTGCAGCAGAGCGCGTGCACTTACCCGCTGTGCCACAGGGCTGGCCCCTCTCTTTATTTCTAAAGCTGAAATGTTTAAATCATTCTCTGGGCTAGTTGGAGTTTCCATAAAATGAAAATATACATTCCAGAAAAATCCTTAACTTTCCAGAATAATCCTTAATATATTATGGTAAACACCTTGGCAGAATGTCACTGATTTTCAATGTCAGTGCCTCCACAAGGGTATCCTTGCATTGTCTCCCTTCCCAACCACCTCTCACTTTGCCCCTCCCCAGGCTCATGGGCTCAAAGTGTTTACTGAGCACTAAGAATGATCAGAGTCTGAGGGAGACTTCAAGGATGATGCAGCCATGTTTTCTGACGCCAAGAATCTCTCTCCATCTCTCCTTTAACCTCTATTTTTCTTATTCTGGTTTCTACTTTAGTTGTTTACTTGTCTTGTGAATTGATGTTTTGTGGTTTATAATTACCATGTAAATTCATATTACTTTTTGCCTTAGAGTTTAGAAAGAACTTACATTAAACAATGTTTTTTCCCAGTCCTTTGATGTGTCTAATATCTTCCAATGCAATTCAAGTGGCTTCTTGTTTTTATGTCTCCATCATTATTCCTTCAGCATTATGTTCACCCCACACTTTTGATCTGACCAATGCTGCTTTACTCTTTGAACTTTTCTATGCCGAGACTCACGTGAGGAATCCCTCAAGCACCATCAACTAGGCGAACCCACATTCCTCACATCTGTTTCCTTGATTTGTTCCTAAATAAAGAGTTTCTTTTTTGTGTGTGTGAGCAAGATCAGCTCTCAGCTAACATCCATGCTAATCCTCCTCTTTTTCTTTTGCTGAGGAATACCGTCTCTGAGCTAACATCTATTGCCCATCCTCCTCCTTTTTTTTCTCCCCAAAGCTCCAGTAGATAGTTGTATGTCATAGTTGCACATCCTTCTAGGTGCTGTATGTGGGACTTGGCCTCAGCATGGCCAGAGAAGAGGCACGTCAGTGCGCACCCGGGATCCGAACCCGAGCTGCCAGTAGCTCAGCTTGCGCACTTTAGCGCTAAGCCACGAGGCTGGCCCAAGATGTTTCTGAAAATAATAATAAATTGTATAAAAAGCACTATCACACATACCTTAAAGAGAACAAATGGAAAAGAATATTCAATTCCTCAGATAGGTTTGCAATCAAATGAGACATTGAGGGGACCAGGGAGCACTGATCAGAGCAGGATCCTAAGAGAAGAGTTTTTTAAATCAATTTCAAATGAGGTTAAAACTGGAATGAGATAGTATTTTACCAGTTAGCTGAAATCATACGCATTTTTCTGACCTTTGAGAGTTTATTTGCATATAAACTGTACATGTGGGGTAAGAGAAGGCTGATATTGTTTAATTTCTTTTTATTATTCAGCACTTTGTAATAGATGTGGCTATTCACAATTAATAAATATCATAAAGTGGAGAGACCCAACTTTCAACTGCCTGATATTATCAATTCTTACACAAAGCTAGAGTTTTAAAGATCAAATTTCATTCTAGTTACCTGTCAACTAGTCCATTTATATCAGAAAGATGCAGAGTTTTAGGAAAATACTTCAAAACACAAATTTTATATGTAATTTCAAAAGCAAAACTTAGTTAAAAACTGGGTGGTAACCCGTTTTGCTACCATATATTAATCTTTAGCATGGGAGCAAACATTTTTTGAGAATATAATTCATATTTGCCTGTTTGTATATTGTAGAATGTTAAAGGATTTACAGTTTTAATCGTATTTCAAATACCAGAGAATAAAAAACAGAATTGTTTCAGTTTTATGAAATAGTTTCTTAGACATAGCAGATTTTCACAGCATATTACTTGAAAATAAAATAATCAGTTAGTGAGGTTTAAGCAATGTGGTTTTATTTTAAACTTGTTCCTTCCATAGGAGCATCAATAAAAGCCCTCCAGGAGTAGCTGTCGCTCTTTTCCTCCACATGAGCACCAGGTGCGTTTGCTTTAAGCATCAGACTCTCAGGCAACACCATAGCCCTCAACTCCGTTTAGTTGAGAAAAGGCTTTATGAGTCGTGTGTTTTTTCTAGGGGTATGGAGCTCCCAGACTTATTAACTAGAGGGAGAAAGAGTCAGAACACATTCAATAAACTCCAGTGTGCTCAGGTGAGTGGATAGGTGCCTGAACTCACATCTGAAGAAGAACTTAGAGGATGCTTTCTCACTCTGCTTCATGCCTCTGAGTAAGCAGTCCTGGACATCCCCGTTACGGCCACGGAATAACACAGGCAGCCTTGATGGACCAGAAATCCTCCTATGTCCATCATTTGTACAGAGCAAACTGGCTTAAGACCTCTCGTTTCCTGCTGCAGTGGTAATTTACAGACATACAGAACTGCCATCTAGTGACTAAGAAGAAAACAGCAAGGTGCTTTACATGGAAAATGAAATTGTGAGTTTTTTAAAAAAGAACAGTGAAGCACTAAAGTTGGTAAAGTTGACACAAATTTGACACAATGTGACACACGAAAGTTATAGTAAAACTGAAAAATGTGTAGGTGAAGTAATCAGTTGTTCTCTCTGCCTCTAAAACATGTCTTGACATCTGACTCATAAATAGTTAGTTTAAATATAATAGAATAACTTTGGAAATAAACTTCTCATCTCATCTCATCCAGTTATGCTGGCAAGAACTGGTATTAAATAGCCAGATGGGGAGTACCCATGTTGAAGTACCATTTTTATCACAGTGGAGAGAATAGGAGGCATAAAACCCAACAGACTGATGTTCAGATCTTCCCTCTCACCCTTGATCAATTTTGTGAACATGGTCTTATTTTGTTTGTGAGGAAGATCAGCCTTGTGCTAACATCTGCAAATCCTCATCTTTTTTTGCTGAGGAAGACTGGCCCTGGGCTAACATCCATACCCATCTGGTTCCACTTTATACGGGATGCCACCACAGCATGCCTTGCCAAGCGGTGCGTTGGCGCACGCCCAGGATCCGAACCGGCGAACTCCAGGCCGGTGCATCGGAGCGAGCACACTTAACCGCTTGCGCCACCGGGCAGGCCGCTAAACATGGTTTTCTTTATCAGTTAAATATGAATTATAATAGTTACTTTAAAGGATTACTGTAAGAATTGCATGAGGTAATACAGTAAAGGGACGGGTGTAGAGTAATAGTTAATTCTCCTGCCCTGTCTCTCTTCTATGAAACATGCACAAATCATCTAAGAAGAGAACTTGTCTATACAATAAACTTATGACAAAGATTCAATTGTTCTAGAAGTAAGGGCCACCATTGTTGAGGGCTTAACCTCAACTGCTTCCAAATACTGTTAACTCTCAATTAATTTTATGTATTTTGTGTCTTCCAGACACTTCACTGGCTAGAAGGAAATGAGAAGGTGTGAAATTTAAATTGATGTATTTCACCCTTGAATGTCCAAGCTATAAAATCAGGTGTTTTAAATCACCTAGTTCATCAGGTTTTCTGCTTATTATTATATATTTTACCATGGTTCACAGCCCGAGAAAAATAGAAAATCATTATAATTTTACACACCTGAATATATATCTTGACTATTACAGCTGGAATCTTAATATATAGAACAATGTTGTACATGTTTTGTCCTTGTTGATAGTACAGAATACTTTTGTCCAGGTTTTCTTTGGCATTATCATATACAATGAAGAACTCAGTAATAAATGCCCTGGAGATAAGGATTTAGAAAAATCTAACATACTATCCTAGTCATGCCACAAAATATGCTATAAAAATAATGAGAGGATATTTTGAAGGCATTATTTTTCTTAATTATTTCCAACTTTATGTCCCTTTACCTGTTTTTAATAATTCTGCATCTTATTCACTATTGGCTAATCATCTCATAGTAATTAAGTAACCCTCAGTTGAGTCCACCATGCCTCTTCAAGTGCCCCAGCCTGATGTCGGTCTCAGCTCTGACAAAAGAAGCTGGGAAAACCTGTTTTGTGGCACTCTTCTTAAGGATATCTTTACTCTTACAATAATAGCTATATTTTTGAAAGGCACCAGTGGATTATAAAATAAAGTACTCGACCCATGTTGTATCCTCATTTTGCCTCCAGGGGGAGCACAACTTTCATGTGTAATGCAGGGCTGCTGCTTTATTGTTTCCTTTCAAGATATTTTATTACTTGTAAAACATGTCGATGTAAATAATCCATAATCAATCTATAAATCAAAATTAGGGTGAGTTTATTATGAACTAACTTTTGAGGACCATGGCCCTGGGCCTTCCTTCCCTAAAGAAGGAAGGGCACCAAAGGAGTGGAGAGTACAGAGTGGTTATATACCATCAAAGAGCATGTATCACATAGGATTGTAATGTACCTTTTACAATAACCACAAGATCGCCCTGCCAGGTTGCCCTGCTAGAATAGCTATTGATGGACACAGCAGGGAGCAGGTCTGCTGTCTCGATAGATGTGGCTGGTGTCAGGTCTGTTGTCTGGAGCTGGGCGGTCACAGGATGAATGCAGCAGTAAAATCACAGCCTAGGGAGAAATGCTTATCCTTAAGGCAATGCTAATGAGGGGGAAGCTGCATTCTTATCTTAAGGGAATTTATTCTTCTCTTGGAGACATGGCAAAGCAGATACAGAATGCAGGCGACAAGACCTTTTGGAAAAACAAACTCAGGCCGAGTTAGATTTACTCCAAATCGCTTCCTCATATGCTCCAATATATCTTATTGCTTGCCATTTATTTATCAAGCTCAGGGCGTGTCTTTCAAACAGAAATCATCGAGAATAGCATGAAGTAGTCACTTACCTACAGATGTCACTGTGGTAACAGAATATTAACAAGTAGCTTTCAAATATAACCATTTTCCCAAATATTGTATTTCACTGAGTTAATCAAAAAGGCATTCTTCTGTCTTATACTCAGAAATCTCAACTCTGAACTTAACACTAGATGTAGCCAATTTTGAATAAAGACCTTTAACATCAAAGCCGGCCAATAGATCTTGTTAAAGCAAATCCAAACTTGGGAACACTTTTGTTTTCAGTCACATGTAAATCCTCTCAAACTCAAAATAGGGTCCCGGCTTTGTGCAGATGGAGAAAAGCTTCTGTTCCTCTTTTTCTATTCAGATAGTGCAGGGAAGAGCCCAAAAGATCTCCTGGTGGAACACGAACAGTTCTTTACATTAGAAATGCAGGCAGTGTTTCCTAGCTTCTTTTCTATAGGCCGAGACATGCTGACCTGCCCAGAGGAGCAAACTTCTGGGCTCCAACAGTAAATAAGACCATGTGCAGTTTACCACAACAATGAACTACAAAGATGTATCAGGAAATATTTTGAACATCAACACCTAAGCTTTCAGTTTCCCTCTGTCTAATTCCATGGCTACCTGAACTGAATTCATTCTCCATCCCCATCCCTTTCATGATAGTTTTTATCTCCTTGAATCAGCATGTTATAACATCTAAGAGAAATTTATCAAAACACTTTCTTCAAAATAGCTAACTGAAATATAAGAGTTGTAGAGGGTCAAGATTTTAAGATGAACGTGATGTACAGAGTAACTGTGCTACAAAATAAAAAGAAAATAAATGAGAACAATAAGAAAAGGAAGAAAAAAATGATAAGGAGAAGGAATATAACAGAGAGTAAAAGTAAGAAAGAGAGAAAAAAGAAGAAAGAAGGTGTAGGAAAGAGAAAGAGTCAGGAGAAGCATGAGAAATGGCAAAAAGGGGCACGAGCAGAGGGAAGACACCATGTTCAGAGGGAATGACAAGTGAACTGGTTTCTGACCAGGGCTCATGTCTAGAGTCACTGGCCTGCATTTGAGAACTCCACTCAGTTCTAACATCCACAGAATGACCACTCCTCATGCAAACTCTGATGACACTGATTACCAGCGCTGTCTTCTCCCGGGACCTGCTGGAGCTTTGGGAACTGCCTCTGTCAGCAGCTCTGGGACTGACAGAATCCCCATTAAATACTCATAAACTAGGATGGTGGTGTTTTTTTTAATTACTTTTTTTTAAATTTTATTTATTTATTTTTTCCCCCAAAGCCCCAGTAGATAGTTGTATGTGATAGCTGCACATCCTTCTAGTTGCTGTATGTGGGACGTGGCCTCAGCATGGCTGGAGAAGCGGTGCGTCGGTTCGCGCCTGGGATCTGAACCAGGGCCGCCAGCAGCGGAGCGCGTGCACCTAACTGTTAAGCCACGGGGTCGGCCCACAATGGTTGTTTTGAAAGAGTAACCCAGTAAGAGCTCTCTCAAGGGTACATTTAATCCTGCCAACTCCTGCACTCACCCATCTGAAGAATTAAGAAACTAAACTTTTTTTTTTTAATTACTGTGAAGAAAAGTAAGAGAAAACTTTTCTGGCAAAATTTTAAATGTTCCATCTGCTTTGAAGTTACCTCACAAAATTCTGAGCATAATCTAAAATTCTGGGCTCCCCACAGTTCCAAACATGTTTCAGAAATGATCTCTTTATCATCACAACGTAAGCCTATGCCTTATAAAACAAAATAAACTTGGATGAGCTTTATCTTGTAGAGAGAAGGCAGCAAGAAAAAGAGTAGGATGTGCCTTTCTACTATGAAGGAAAATAAATAAAATCATCAAAATATACAAAATATGCCTCTAAAACTAAATGAAACGGTCTCTAAAGAGTTTTACATTTTAAGTAAAAATGCACCTATATGAAATTATACATCAGTTTGTCTAAAATCTATTCCACTTAATAGAAGAAGAATTCATTCAGTTTCATTTAAATAGCATGACTTATGATTAGCTGCATAATAAGTGGTAGATATTTTAATTCTGATATACCATGTACTTCCACCAATGAAGGTGGACTTAAACTTGTAATTTTCCTAAAAGGGGCCAACCAGATGTTTTGCTTATTTGATTATTTAATAGTATGGATCTGCTCCTCATTGCCAACGAAGGATGTCTACACACAGGCTTTAGCTTGCGTATGTAATGGGAAATGCAGACTGAGTTTACAAAAAGAAAAATTGAAAATGCAGCATTGTCTTTAGGAGATGTGGTCGATCTGTTCAAGACCATTTTCTCCCTTGGTCAAGTGAGAAACTGAGAGAGAATGTTGTCGGCCTCTTCCTTGGCCCCTTATAGAATTCTGCGTTACCTCAATTGAACGTGTCCTAAAGTGTTTGAACTAAACTTGGAAATGAGTTGATGATACTGTATTTGCATTACGCACACAGAATCTCTTTCATTAGGCACCATTTAAAACACTTTTTGGGACATTAGAGGCCAGAAAAGTTTTGCTTCTCTGAGAGACTGTTGCTTTTAATCTCATGGACAAGAGATGATAGAGAATTGTTCCCATTTCCCTTTCTACTTTAAACCTGAGGGATACATTTCCAACTACCTTTAAAAACTGCAGGTCCTTCTGAAACACATTTCAGTGCACTGGCTTACTTCAGCTTCATTTCATTGTTCCATCCTAAATTCCTTTCAGTTTGATCTATTTTCCTTTCTAATCCTTTTGTATACCTAGATATTTAAAAGCTGCTCAAATCTATATTGGAGAAAAGTTGGGTTACAGTTCTTTCAGACAGCATGTAAACCCAATTTTTAGGGTTTCTACACAAAAAGTTTCTGCCGTGTTTCTACCAGCTCTCCTTCTATATTTTTTCCTCCAGGATTTCCTCTGACAAAATTGCCTTTCTAAAAGCCAGTCCTCTGTTCATTCTCTTGGCCAGTCACATTTTCATAGAAAGATAAAGGACTGGATTTTCCAAAGATGCAACAAGAATGATCAAGTCCTGATCCACACCTAGATATGCTGTTCCTGTTCTCCAAGAATTTTAAAACTAAAGTTAATTATCTCTTTCATTTTATCTAAATCTATTAAGTAACCTTGGCACTGAGCCCCTAAACTGGTCCACAGGCTGCTTCAGGAGACACAAAACTCTCTCTCAAATGCTTGCATTCATGTGCTTAGTAGGTATTTTATTTATTTAGATCTTATGCCACAAAAGAGCTTCATTTATTCACTCAAATACTTAAGTATACATTATGTGCCCAAAGGTCTTGAAATGTTGGCAGTCTGCAAGGAAAACAGATAGATATGAACAGATAAATTACACTACAGAAATAATTTGAATGAAAGAGATATGAATAAACTGCCGTGGGACTCCAGGAAAAGAACCACCATGGGGGGTGGACAGGGTTTGTACCATCTAAGTAAAGGAAAATGAAGATAGAGAACATAAAAAGAAAACAAGGTAAATGAAAAGATTTTCTTCTTCTTAATGTTTCTGCCACCAACTTTTGGAGCACACTGCTTGCTGATGTCCTTTCTAGCCAATCTTATCCTTCAGCAGGCTTCTATAGACTTCAAAAATTCGATTGTACCAAGCTGGGTTTCTCCGTGGAGTCAATGCCAACTGTGTAGGGAGCCAGGAGGGGAGCAAAAGATTCACAGGACTCTGCAGGCCTTCTGCAGCTCACTGGTGGGGAGGGGCACCGAGTCTTCACCTTGGCCTCTGTCTCCAAGTTCACATAAAGGAGGGTCCGTTCCTTCCTTGATATATGAAGGTGGAGATAAGCATCTTTCTCAGACGGGATTATAGAAAAATTAAAGTGAGAACCATGAAAAAGACAGAAGAGGTAGCACCATGAATCTGAAGAAACTGGACATGTGAATTAGTAACCAGTAGGAAGAAGAGTTGAAGACAAAAAAAAGGCAAAAAGCAAGTTCTCAATTTTCAAAGATGGAAATGCAAATCTTTCTTCTTCAAAAAGAAAAAAGTCATTGAACTATTTCCTTTAAAATAAAATTGAAAGTGGTCACATGTTGCAAATAATGGTTTTAACCATGATGTCACTACACAATAACGTGTAGCCATCAGTTGTTAAGTGCACTGCAAATAGTTCATTACTTAATAATTATGTTATCAAAGTTTGCAATTGATATATATATTTTAGTAAATAGTAGACTGTGTGCAAAGTTGTCACTATATTATTGATAGTGTCACTCTTACAACTAAAACCATGACTAGGAGGGAAAAGATGGTGTGACCTCAGATTGCTAGAGTCACAGCAAGAAAAGTCAAGAACGTGCCATCAGGTCATTTGGACAAAATGATGCTATATGGCTGTTGGGTTTATAACAGATCTACTGGAGAAAAACAAGTCACTACATTAAATTATTTTCTACTTACCTCCATCACCCTCTCCAAGAACACATATTTTAAAATGAGACAATATATTACATGAAAAATTACTGGCTCTCTCATTTTGAAAACTACATCAAATAATGAAGAAAAAACTAGGTTACAAACATCCTGTTATCAATTCCAACTACCATCTTTTACCAAACTACAACTCTAATTATCACTAATTAACTCTCAATCTAGATCTCCTCCAGTATACAAAATCAATAACTTAAAATGTTTGATAACTTTTTTTAAATTACCCTAAAATTTTAGAGGATAGTATAAATATATCTCTTGGAAAAGTTGAGAAAGATAAAGACACTAGGAAAGGAAATGATGAAAATATTACCCTAATCAATGATGTAAAACACAAGATATGAACAACTGTTAAAAAGAATTCTCTATGAAATTGATCAATTCTACTATCTCTACATCTGGCTATTTCCTATCAGTAATTTGATGCATAAACAAATAGAATAGTGTATTTCATGGGATCAATTCTTCTAGTTGTGTGCTTTTCCTTTTAAAACTTCATATGCTTTTATGTGCTTGCTTTATTTTCAGGTGGTGTCACATTAGAACACCCTCATCTCTGAATATCTTTGCATTAAGGGACTCTACCTTTGCCCTTGATCAACTGTACTCAGAGTTATGATAAACTCAGAGACTTACATGGAACAATGTTTTCTACGTCTCATCTCCCATGAGTTGTTCATGTCAGGGAGTATAGTCCACCAAGTAATCACTAAGCAGTGTCTCAAAAGCATCGGATACTAAAAGGAGGACATGCAGGGCTGGGTGTGGGCCCCCATTCAGTGCCTCAGTGCAAAGAAGAAAGAGATAAATGCATCCCTCCAGAGACTGGGATAAAAACAGGAGATTATGAGCACGAGGCTCCCTCTGAAGGCCTTTAAGCAGGGACCTGGAATAAAACTGTTTACGCTGTGGAATATTGTTGGTTTTACAGGGAACTCATGAGGAAGATAGGACATGAAATAATGATAATTAAAATAACAGCAGCAAACACTTCTACTGAACCAGGCACTGCACTCTGAATGTTAATTCTGTGCTTGAACATACATGAACTCCCATAACCCTCAAAATATCCTGACGTAGTAGATGTTGTTCTTCTCACCATTTTATAGATGAAGAGACTGGGTACAGTGGCTGGAAAACTCAGCCAGGTTACAAAGCTGATACATGGCAGAGCCCAAGCTCAGTGCTCTTCTGTGATGCTCTTGGACTACAACTCCAAGTGAAGTCTCTAACGACTATCTTTCTCTCTATAATCCAATGGGGGAAAAATCAAAATTCTTAACTCTAACACCCATGCTACCATTTAGGAAATGTTAGTGAGGAAGAGATTTATGAATAGTAATAATGTCCTTCTATTTACTCTTCACTTATAGATCAGACATCAATATTCCTGATCAGTCCACCAAGAAGAAACTGGGACATTATTATGCCAAAAAGAAGAAAAAACAAGGAATAAAACAACCAAATTCCTTTAAACATCATTACACAAATGTGATTCTTAATTCCATATGACAAATATAAAGTGCTTTCCTGGTTTGGGGCTCAATATAAAGCTGATGTTAATATCATGTTATCTTCCCAGCCAATAACACAAAATATTTTAAGACAACAAAAGGGAGAAAGACAAAAAACAACCCAACAGAAAAATAAATATTACATCTGAACGCTGTACAATTTTTTAAAGATTACTTAAGTGTTAGATTTAGTAAAATTTGTATCTCTATCTTGCCTCTCCCAGTTATCTCTGAAGGTAAAGAAAAGGACTAAGAAAAGCACAACGAAGCCAGTTAGGGAAGCGAGTCAGCGGGAAGAGGTGAGGTGGCCGCCCCTCTGCAGACGACAGACAGAAATCTCCCCTGGGAGCCGTCTCAGGACTCACAAGATGTGGAGCTTTGACCTCGGGCAGTGGCTACAGCTAGACACCAGCAGCAGTGCTTCTCAGACTTCAGTCTACACGATAATAACTGGACAAGTCCAGTGTCCCTTCCCCGGAATTCTAACTCAGCAGCTTTGAAGTTGGGACACGAGAATTTTCCATTTAAGAAGCCTAAGAGTGATTTTCCTTGAGTTATTTGCAGATTATGACCAAAGGCATACCTTGAAGAGAAGCACAAACTCACTACCCAGTATGCACTGCACAGATACTTTGTGTCACACACTCTCAGAGCATTCCCTGCCCCAGGGGTCCCACCTGCTTCAGCATCCTAGGGCCTGTGTTCTTCATCAGGAGGTTCCGAGGGTGGCAAAGCAGACAGGACTCACCTGGGAAACTGCCCTTCTGTGTAATTCAGTGAGTGCGTGGGCTGCCTGCAGCCCAGGTGTAAAGTGGGTCTTGCTATATTTAAAAATAAATTTCTTTTTAATTTTATTGAGGTCATATGGCTTATAACTGTGTAAATTTCAGGCGTACATTACTATATTTCAGTTCTGTATAGACTGGATCATGTTCACCACCAATAGTCTTGTTTTCATCTGTCACCATACATATGTGCCCCTTTACACCTTTCCCTCTTTCCCTCTGGTAACTACAATCTGTACTCCTTATCTATGTGTTTGTTTATTTTCCAAATATGAGTGAACTCAATCAGTATTTTTCTTTGTCTATCTGACTCTTTTCACTTAGTATAATACCGTCAATGTCCATCCATACTTTCACAAATGGCATGAGGTTGTCTTCTTTATGGCTGAGTAGTATTCCATGGTATATATGTATATATATCACATCTTTATTCATTCATCCATTGATAAGTACTTGAGTTGCTTCCCAGTGTTGGCTATTGTGAATAATGCTGTGAAGAACATAGGGGCACATACATTTTTTGAATTACTGACTTCATATTCTTCAGATAAATATCCAGAGGTAGAATAGCTGGATCTTATGGTATTTTTATTTTTAATTTTTTGAGTAATCTCCATCCTTTTTTCCATTGTGGCTGCAGCAGTTTGTATTCCCACCAGCAATGTATGAGGGTTCCCTTTTCTCCACATCCTTTTCAACACTTATTATTTCTTGCCTTTTTAATTATAGCCATTCTGATGGGTGTGACGTGATATCTCATTGTAGTTTTGATTTGCATTGCCCTAATAATTAGTGATGTTGAACATCTTTCATGTGCCTGTTGGCCATCTGTATAACTTCTTTGGAAAAATGTCTTTTCATATCTTCTGCTCATGTTTTGATCAGGTCGTTCATTTTTTTGTTGTGGAGTTGTTTGTGTTCATTATATATTTTGGAAATTAACCCCTTGTCAGATATATGATTTGCAAATATTTTCTCCCAGTTGTTAGGTTGTCTTTTCATTTTGTTGACAGTTTCCTTTGCTGTGCAGAAACTTTTTAGTCTGATGTAGTCCCACTTCTTTATTTTTCCTTTTGTTTCCCTTGCCTGACAAGAGACAAAGACAGACATTACATAAGGATAAAAGGGACATTTCACCAAGAAGACATAATACATTAATATACATGCACCTAACACAGGAGCAACAAACTATATAAAGCAACTATTATCAGACTTAAAGGGAAAAATTGACAGCAACACAATAATTGTAGGGGACTTCAACACCCCACCCACATCAATGGATTGATCATCCACACAGAAAGTCAACAAGGAAACAGTGGCCTTATATGAAACATCAGACCAGATGGTCTTAATAGATATATATAGAACATTTCATCCTAAAACAGCAGAATACACATTCTTCTCAAGTTCACATGGAACATTATCAAAGATAGAAATACGTTGGGAAACAAAGCAAGCCTCAATATTTCTAAGAAGACTGAAATCATATCACGCATTTTTCTGACCACAAGTGTATGAAACTAGAAATCAACTAGAAGAAAAAATTGGAAAAGTCGCAAATATTTGGACAGTAAACCACATGCTACTGAACAACTATTGGACCAATGAATAAGTCAAAGGAGAATTCAAAATATACCTAGAGACAAATGAAAATGAAAAACAACATATGAAAACATATGGGATGCAACAAAAGTAGTACTAAGAGTGAAATTTATAGCAATACAAGCCTACCTCAAGGAATGAGAAAAAGCCCAAATAAACAATCTAACACAGTATCTAAAAGAACTAGAAAAAGAAGAATAAACAAAGCCTAGAGTCAGTAGAAGGACAGAAATAAAAATCAGAGCAGAAATAGATGAAAGAGAGGCTAGAAAAAGAACAGAAAAGTTCAATGAAACTAAGAGCTGATTCTTTGAGACGATAAGTCTCTTTCTTTAGAGGTAGAGATGGCATGTGGGCCGAGATTATAAGATCAGAAAATCCAGACACTCAATCGGAGATCTCCCTGAACTTTAAGCATCTTTTAAGCAATTTCTTAGCATCTTTACTACATTCAAATATGCTGTCCCTTTAACATCTGTTTGAATACGTGTGGCAAAGTCAAAGGACAGCGTATACTAGGCACCACAGGATGATAATAGCTTCCCTGCCTTCAACAACAAAAGGTCCAGGAAACCGAGTTATCTTGGGTCCAAGTTGGGAAGTGTTTTGGAGAAATATAGTGAAAAAGTAAATAAAGCAGACAAGAATAAAAGAATTGGACAGGGATCTGCTGGCAAAGAAAACTTTTCCCAGCTACAGGCCAATAGAATCTGGACAGAATGAGACGGCTCACAACTACACGTGGCACCAGGGAATAAAGTGGAAATCTCACAAAGGAGGCAACTTTGAGGCCTATAAACACCTTGCAAAGCTACTCATTAGGGTTTCAGAACAACAACATGTTTAGGGTGTGTGTGCTCAATATCCGCACGTCCCGGGTTCTCCTCATGACATTTGCCTTACCTATATGTATATTTCCCGAAACCTTTGTGGATTATAAAGCAAAGTGAAGAGAGTAAGAGTGTGGCAGAGGTAAAGAGCAAATTAAAAGCAAAAAACATACTGTAGTCATCATGTTGAGACTATAAAGTAAACTGAATTAACTGATGGACAGGAGATGCTCTTTCTGTAATTTTTTTTAATAAATTAAGAAATTCATAAAATATTCTTCAACATTGACGGTAATATACAACGCATAGATGAGTTAGTTCAAGCTTTACCTTCAGGGACAGTCATTGACCCTAATAGAGAATTCAGATTCCAGGGGTCAGCTAGTCTTGTATCAGAAAGTGTCACATTTCAGACCTGGCTGTGCGTTTCAGCTATTCACGTCTCTTTAAGCTGTTTAGTCATATCTAGGGCCGGCCCCATGGCTTAGCGGTTGGGTGCACGCGCTCCGCTGCTGGCGGCCCGGGTTCGGATCCCGGGCGCGCACCGACGCGCCACTTCTCTGGCCATGCTGAGGCCGTGTCCCACATGCAGCAGCTGGAAGGATGTGCAACTGTGACATACAGTTATCTACTGGGGTTTTGGAGGGGAAAAAATAAATAAATAAAATCTTTAAGCTAGTCATATCTTGATAAGCACCACAGGCTTTGCTACTTAGCTTACTGAATATCAGAAATAGCTTTTCATTGGTGAAATGAGTGGTTCGTTTAATTAGCATGAATTTAGAAATGAGCTCTCATTGGTGAAACTGAAGGGATTCTGTATATGTGGATTGGCCAAAACATCAGAGAATATCCTCATACTTAGAGGAAGAAGGTAAGAGTCGGGCAAGCGAGGATGTCAGGTGTGATGTCCTGACAGTGCTGCGCCAGCTGCTGGTTTAGGAAAATGTCTCCCTGCCTGTTGCCAGCCATTAGGCACAAGATCTTGCCTCCTTCATATCTGTATCATGTGAACCTTTCATGGAAGGTGTAGCCGGGCATCTATCCGGGTAGCAAGCTGCACATCACCTGATGAATGGACTCTTGCCTAGAGCGCTTCATCATCCTAATACAATGCCACTCAGTCTTGGACATCTCTGCCTCCATGTAAAACAGGCGGCACCAACAGCCAAAGAGATAAATGGTTTCACTTAGGATTCCATGTTCACCCCAATACAATGTATGCTATAAGCACTCTATACAACCCCATGTAAACTATATATATATGGAAAGTTCAGTTGGTCCTCCAGGCTTTCAGACACGTCCCAGGGCTCTCACACATTACAGTGCCGTGATGTAATCTCAAAACCTCTCCTTCACCTCATGGCTCCAGTAGCAGAAAATAAGGAAAACACAATTTCTTTCATGGCTTTTTAGTGTCTACAGATGCCATCTCTTCAACCAGACTATCACTTATATTTTTCTACATGCCTCCCGTCCACCTCCCAAATTCGTCTCTCCCTGTTTCCTGAGTCAAGCTCCACTCCACTAGAAGGCCCTCCCTGGTCCTCCCCTCACAGAGTCTCATCAATCAGTAAAGTCACGTTGAAGCCCCAGCTCACCTGGACCCCTCTGGAATCAACACACAGACACGGCACACCTGCATCCCTCGTTTTGACAATAATGTTGTGCTGTCTGGAAGGGTAGGGGCTTAACACTTTCCTGAGTGTATCTTATCTTCCCTCAAATGCACTGAAAGTCTCTTCAGCATGAGAAGTGTGCACACTTGTCCTGTCAATCCCCCCACTCTTGACAATTTCATGATGACTGCATAACAGCCACTTAATGTCTATTGCATGAACACGCTTGTCAGGTAGAAAAAAAAAATGAAATGGTTTGTCAATATGAGCAGCAGCTGTAGCTGGTAATCTAATTTTCCTCATTTGCTTAATAAGGTACCAAAAGATACCCACAAACTTTGTGGGTTTTATTTGAAAAACCAAGGTAGCAAGTTACCAATTATATCGAAATCTAATGGCAATTACAGAAGATAAAGAAAAATACATAGTAGATAAAAATCCTAGGATATCATCAATACCGGCGCCCGGACAGATCTCCTAACTTTACAAGGCCTCAGCGTTCTCATCAGGAAATCATGAATGATACCCGCCCTGGCCCTGTTCATAGGGCTGGTGTGAGGCAGGAGCAAACACTATACGGAAAGAGCTAAGACAATGACAGCTGTTATTCAGAAACAACACACCAGGAGTACCACTCATTTTGACATTTTAAAAATCTATGTTTAGGGCCAGCCCCGTGGCTTAGCGGTTAGGTGTGCGAGCTCCACTGTTGGTGGCCTGGGTTCGGATCCCGGGCGCAAACCGACGCACCGCTTCTCTGGCCATGCTGAGGCCGTGTCCCACATACAGCAACTAGAAGGATGTGCAACTATGATATACAACTATCTGTTGGGGTTTTGGGGGGGGGAAGGAGGAGGATTGGCAATAGATGTTAGCTCAGAGCCAGTGTTCCTCAGCAAAAAGAGGAGGATTACCATGGATGTTAGCTCAGGGCTGATCTTCCTCACAAAAAAACAGAAAGAAATGTAGTTATTTTCCAAGTAGGGTAATAAGCTTCTTGTCTACAGACACTATATCCTATAACCCCCGTTTTCCCCAGGATATTACATATTCTGTATACATAACAGACACCCAATGAGTACTAAGGAACTGATAAATAAATGGCAAGCAATAGGATATATTGGAGTACATGAGGAAGCCATTTGGGGTAAAACTAATTTGGCCAGAGTTTGTTTTTACAAAGGGGCCTGTCGCCTGCATTGTGTATCTGCTTTCCCATGTCCCAAAGAGAAGAGAATATGCCCTTAAGATAAGGATGCCCTCATTGGCAGAACCTTAAGGATGAGCATTTCTCCCTAAGCTAGGACTTGGTTGCTGCAGTCATCCTGTGACCACCCAGTTTGAGACAACAGACCTGACACCAGCCAAGCCCATCAAGACAGCAGACCTGCTCCCTGCTGTGTCCATCAATAGCTATTCTGGCAGGGCAGTCTGACAGGGTGATCTTGTCACTATAGTAAAAGGGACATTACAATCCTATGTGATACATGCTCTTTGACAGCATATAACCGCTCTGTACACCCCACTTCGTTGATGCCCTTCCTTCCTTAGGGAAGGAAGGCCCTGGCCATGGTCCTCAAAAGGCGGCTCATAATAAACTCACTCCAATTTTGATTTATACATTGATTATGGATTATTTACGTAGACATTTGTTGGTGTAGTCATGGCAGGATTTCAGAGAAACCCACCAAAGACCACCTGGAATCTACACTGAACTGGCATTGGGTACCAATAGGGGCCCATTGTGCCCTCCAGATCACTGCATTCTTCAGGTGACCCCAATGAGTTCTCCTGAAACCTGGACCTCCTTATTGTAAGTCAACAGTTCAGAGTTTATTTGAGCTGTTTTCAAGGCTTAAGGCTAGGTGTCTTAAGGGGGTACTGGTACATTCCCTAGGTCAGAGGAACCTAGGGCGGAATTCCTAGGAACGAGAAACCCAGGGGGAATTTCCTTGACCAGGGGAGCCTAGGGGGCACTTTTGGAGTGAATGGGGGAGGCTGACCTTTTTAATTTGGCTTAAAATTGGGAAGAATTGTGTTTATAAGGTCTGAACAAAATTGCTTGATAGAGAAATGAGAGACTGAATCTGTTCAGCTCCGAAAAAAAGGGACATTGCTCCTCCCGGCCTTTTGGGCATTCTCAGACCTGAAGCTGTAAAACTGCTAGAAGAAAACATAGGGAAGAGGCTCCTCCACATTGGTCTTGGCAATGATTTTGTGGATATCCCACCAAAACTGCAAACAGCAAAAGAAAAAATCAACAAATGGGACTACATCAAACTTAAAAGCTTCTGCCCAGCAAAAGAAACAACCAACAAAATCAAAAGGCTGGGAGAAAAGTTTTACAAACCATGTATCAGATAAAGAGTTAAATATCTAAATTTTATAAAAAATTTATACAACCCATAAAAAAATTTATAAAGAACTCATACAACCCAATAACAAAAAAGCAATCCAATTGAAAAATGGGCAAAGGACTAAGTAGACATTTGTCCCAAGAAGACATCTAAATGGCCAACACGTACATTATAAGGAGCTCAATGTCACTAATCATCAGGGAAATGCAAACCCAAAGCACAAAGAGCTATCACCTCACACCTGTAAGGGTGGTGATCATCAAAGTGACAAGAGATAATATGTGTTGGCAAGGATGTGAAGAAAAGGAAACCCTTGTGTGCTGTTCATGGGGATTTAAACTGGTGCAGCCACTATGGAAAAGACAGTGGAGGTTCCTGAAAAAATTAAAAATAGATACACTTCACTGTATTTATCCGAAGAAAATGAAAACACTAACTTGAAAAGATATATGCACCCCTGTGATTATTACAGAATTATTTATAATAGCTAAGATATGGAAACAACCTAAATGTCCATCAATAGATGAATGGATAAAGAAAACGTGGTATGGGCTGGCCTGGTGACATAGTGGTTAAGTGTGTGTGCTCTGCTGTGGCAGCCCGGGGTTCAGATCCCTGGTGCGCACTGCCTCACCGCTTCTCAGGCCATGTTGTGTTGCAGTCCCATATAAAGCGGAGGAAGGTGGGCACGGATGTTAGCACAGGGCCAGTCTTCCTCAGCAAAAAGAGGAGGATTGGCACATGTTAGCTCAGGGCTGATCTTCCTCACAAAAAAAAAGGAAAGAAAATGGGGTATATACTTACAATGGAATATTATTCAGCCATAAAAATGAAAAAATCTTGCCATTTGCAATGTCATGGATGGACCTTGAAGTCATTATAGTAAGTGATATAACTGAGACAGAGAAAGACAAATACCATTTGATCTCAGTTATACATACAATCTGGCTCTGCAGTTTCTCACCAAATTGCCACTGGCAGGCCGAGTCAAGTACCGATTTTCTTTAGTGAATCCAAGGGAATGCCTCTCAGAAAAGGCTTTTAACTGCAGTGTGTCTTGGAATTTATGTGTGAGACAGTCTTAATTCCTAGAGCTGAGAGAGGTTCTGCACGGTCTCAGATCCAGAAATGGAAGACAGAGATAGTTTGGCTCAGCTCTAGGGACAAGACTCTAAGGGCTCTGCAGTTTCTTGCCAAACTGCCACTGGCGGGCCGAGTTGAGAACTGGCTTTCTTTAGTGAGTCCAAGGGAATGACTCTCAGAAAAGGCTTGTAACTGCAGTGTGTCTGGGAAGTTATGTGTGAGAGAGCCTTAATTCCTAGAGCCGAGGGAGGTTCAGGTCAGTCTCCATTTTAGGAATGGAAGACAGGGAGAGTTTGGCTCAGCTCTAGGACCAAGCCTGTAAGGGCTCTGCAGTCTTCCTGCCAAACTGCCACTACCAGGCTGAGTGGAAAATGGGCGTTCTTTAATGAATCCGAGGGCATGCCTCTCAGAAAAGGCTTGTAACTGCAGTGTTAGTGGTGGTTGTGTGCCTTGGCAGTTCTGGTGAATGGCTGAAATTCAGTGTTCAGATTATTCAATGTTATGATTTGGGATGTTCAAACAGAAACGGAGCCCCCTGTTCTGTGCCCAGATGGGAATTTATAGAGATATCATGAAGAGAAGTTCAAATTCAGATACAAAATTCAGTTGATTTTCTATATACCAACAAATAATTGGAATATGAAACAATACCGTTAACAACACACACACATACACAAAGAAATCCTCAAGTGTAAATCCAATAAAATATTTACAGATATCTGTGGAAAAAAATATGAGACACTCTTAAAAACAATAAAGGAAAAATAAATCGATTGAGATATATTCCTTGCTCATGATCAAAAGTCACAATATTATTAAGATGTCAATTCATCTTAAATTGATCTAAAGATCCAGTGCAATTCCAATAAAAATCTCACCAAGCTATTTTGTAGATATTGAAGAACTCATTTGAAACCTTGAGTGGTCTAGACAACCCTGATGAAGAACAAATTGATGAACTCACACTTCTCAATGTCAAGATTAATTACAAAGTCAAGAGACTGTGATATTTTACAATACTACAATAATCAAGAGACCGTGATTTTTTTTTATAATTTTATTTATTTATTGTTTTCCCCCAAAGAACCAGTAGATAGTTGAATGTCATAGCTGCACATCTTTCTAGTTGCTGTATGTGGGATTCAGCCTCAGCATGGCCGGAGAAGCCATGCATCGGTGCACGCCCGGGATCCAAACTGTGATATTTTAAAATGAATGGGGCTGGCCCCATGGCTTGGCGGTTGGGTACGCGCGCTCCGCTGCTGGCGGCCCGGGTTCGGATCCCAGGCGTGCACCGAAGCACTGCTTCTCTGGCCATGCTGGGGCGGCGTCCCACGTGCAGCAGCTGGAAGGATGTGCAGCTGTGACATACAACTATCTACTGGGGCTTTGGGGGAAAAATAAACAAATAAAAATTAAAAAATAAATAAAAAATAAAATGAATAGACATAGAGGTAAATGAAAAAGCACGGAAAGTCCACACACAGACCTCTGCAAATACAGACAACTTGATCTTGGTCAAGACAATAAATGCACTCCAACATAAAAAATAATAGTCTTTTAGGTCTTTAGTCATCATCAACCATGGTGATGATAAAAAAGGACGACCCTATGGAAATAAATGAACCAAGACACCAACTTTGCACCTTAGACATATATTTTCTCAAAATCACACATCAACTTAAATATAAAATGTAAAACTGTAAAAATCATACTGGGAAACAGGAGAAAATCTTCATGATATACAGTTTGATGATTAGTTTTCATATACAACACAAAAAGCACAATCCATGAGGAAAATAATTGATCATGTGGACTTGGTTAAATTTAAACTGTCCAATCTGGGAAAGGCGGCATTCACAGAGTGGAAATACAAACTCCTGACTAGGATAATACATTTGTAAAACACATATCTGCAGAAAGACCTGTATGCAAAATATTCAAAGAACCAATCAAATGCTGCAACAAGAAAACAAACTCCCGAAATTAAAATAAATAGACCAAAATGTGAATAGACAAGTTACCAAAAATATATATATACATGGCAAATAAGCAAATAAAAATTGCTCAACAACAAGGAATTATTGGAAAATAAAATCTATTGTGCATTAAGAAAAAGCAAATTAAAACACCAATGAGATACTCTACTCTTCTAGTAGAATAGCTAAAAAACAAAAACTGACAATACCAATTACTGGTGAGGGGTTAGGACAATAAGAAATCTCATTCACTGCTGATGGGAATACACACAATACAACCTCTTAAGAAGACATCTTGCTAATTCTTGTGAAGCTAAATATAGTGTCACTATATGGTGCACCAATTGTGCACCAGTGTATTTCTCCAACTACTGTGAAAATATACATCCACACACAGAACCCTAAGAACATCTAAAAAGCAGCTTTATTCACAGTGGCCAAAACCTAGAAGGAACCAATATGTCCTTTAACAAGTGAATGACACCCAAGCGTGGGACACTGAGTGAAGACACTTGAGGCACACATGGGCTACAGGCACAGGGTAAGGAAACACACGAGTTCAGACAAGGGCTAGAGGAACAGTAGATGAAAACACTGGTTGTCTAGATAGGCTGGAGGCACAGAGAATGTAGACAAACACGAGCTGGCATGGGCTGAAGCACAGCGGACAGGCACACTCAGGGGTGGAAAGGGATGCAGACACATGGAGTGAGAGAGACATGTGAGGTCTGGTATAAAATGTGGGCACAGGAGATAGAAACACTCGAGGAAATGTGTGCGCTGCAGGTACATGAGAGAATTACATTAGTTGTCTGACATGGGTTTTAGAGAGAGGGGATGGAAACTCATATGGGTTGGCAAGGGCTACAGGAACAAGGAATGGAGAATTTTGAGAGGTGGTATGGACAGAGGGGAGAGAAAATCTTGACAAAACAAAAGGGCAGACATGGGCTGCAGTCATATGAGATGGTGACATTCGACACAAGATATGAGCTTCAGGTAGAGGGACGGAGACACACAAAGGCTGGCATGGTTGCAGACCATGGGCTGGAGACGTTATGGGGCAGACATGGCTTGCAGCACAGAGTTTAGTAATACACTAGGGAAAACAAAAGATACGAGCTACATCTGTGTGTAGCCTTAAATGAATGTATGAGTATGGAAGAAAGACAGGAAATCCACAATCTCAGCTTCTGTCCCAAGAATTAAAAGAGAATAACACTGGAAAAAATACAGATAGGAAACAATAATAAAGACAAGAATCAATGAAATAGAAAAATACTAAAGAAATAAATCAGGCTAAAAGTAGTTATTTTTAAAATATTAATAATGTTAATAAACCACTAGCAACACTGATTAAGGAAAAGAAAAAGAAGTGAAACACAAATGACCAGTATCAGAAATCAAATAAGAAGTATTGTCTACAGAGTGCTTAGATCTTAATGAGATACACCATTTTGTGAAATACTTAGCACTACGAATTAGACAGCAAAGGTCAAAATTCACTTTATAAAAAACCCATATACTGAAACTGACACACAAAAAAACATAAAATAGGAAAACTGACATATCTACTAAATAAATTGAATTGTTAGAACGTCAAGCCAACTAACCAACAAGAACAACAAACACTTTCCACAAGCAAAACTCTAGGTCTGGGATCATTAACTATTCCAGACAGTAGAGGGAGGGAGGAAGGAAAGGTTCAGATTCCAGATTAGACTGAACACAAAAGTAGTATAGATTTTATTCACATTGAGTACAGTACAAAGATGATTCTTTACCACACAGGACCTCTGAAGTCACCTTTCCACTATACTACCCAATAAATTGAACCTAGAGAAGAACTGGAGAAAAAAAGCACAACACTTAATAAATATTTTTAATACAGTAAAGAAACTGAGGTTATCTAAACAGAAGAGGAAAAGGTTAATAGGTGACAATTACCATCTTCAATGTATGAGGAAGTCCAGAGAAGGCTAACTTTAAAAAGTGGATATAAAGTGAAAATTATTTAAATAACATGAAGAAAAATTTTATCATATGGCAAAGTAATATAGCAGACAATCAACCAATCAATAAAAAACCAATTAATTAATGTATATCATTGATTAGTGATATCAGAACTGATTTCTGGAGGTTGTGGAGTTTTAGCATGCCAATGAGATCAAGAAAATAAGTATTTTAATTATTGTTATTGATTATAAAAATCAGAAGAAAACAAACTTCTTTGTCCAAAGACATTTCTGCAAGTGAAATTGTCTAAAAAACTGACAGCTTGCCTCCTCTTTTAACCACTAAACCATAAGAAATGTAATACCGTGGGCAAACACTTGAGCACTGTCACCTGCACAAGTCCCCAGCGCTGTCACCCCATCAAGGCCACAGATCAGGGTGAGGAGTTGGCGGAGGGGAGACGGCTTCACACTCAGCGTCTTTCCTTCCTGGGTCAGAACTCGGTCCCAGCTGCTCGCTGTCTAGTCTTCTGGGGAAGCAGAGAATTCTTCTGGGGACACGACACACTTCAGGTGTTAAGGATGTCATCATTCTTTTTTAAACAAATGTTAGATCATGTGACGCACTTCTCAGGACAGGAGGAGCCGCCTCAAGGGAAGGCAGATCTTCTCCAGGAGCTGACGGTCATCCAGGGAGAGCAGAGTCAAGGGCTGCAAAGCGCCAGCCAGCTCCTGCTCGCGTCTCATGGACACCTCGGTAACCACGCGCCCATGCCCAGGCTGTACCCCCCCCCCAGCCGTTCTCATTGTAGCCTCAGAGGCCCGCGCATGCGCAGAACCGGCGCTCAGAGCGGCAGAGGGGCCGCGAGCTGGAGAGGTGCGTGACGCGTGCACTGGAGGCAGGGTCCCTGGTGCGGAGGTGGCGGCTGCGCTGGTTTGTGTGTGGGGATTGGCAGTTTCTGGATCCTTCCTCCAGGATTTTCAGCGCTGTGGAGCTCTCCTTTCTGCAGTGTGGAGGAGCGCTGGGCAGGAGGCGGCGCCGAGGTAGGCGGTGGGCGGTGGGCGGTGGGAGGCGGGCTCCGCGAGGAGATCTCCGCCGCTGATGGCGGGAGCGCGGTGGGGGTGGGGGGTCGGCGGATGGGGACGGGGCTGCTGGCGGGCTGCCTCAGGCGGGGGAGCCAAACCTCTGTCCCTTGGAGGAGCAGAGGAGCGTCGCCTGGCCAGCGGGCCCCTCTGCCTTGGCAGGGCCCCACCTCGGCAGGGCCTCCTGCCCACCCAGCAGAGGTGCAGGGGGCGGCAGGGAGTCGCCTGCCCTCTGTGTGAGCCCTTGAGTTCGCGCTCCCCCAGGACCCCGTCTAGGCCAGGTCGCGACATCCCGGGGTGAACACTTTCCTTCAGAAGACAGCCAGTGGTCAGCGCTCCTCTGCCTGACTCCGCGCAGGCTATTGGACTCCTCATTGCGTTCTTTAAACAAATAAGCGTTCCTACTTCCTTGGGACACTTTTATAGAAAAGCCTAATCCCATTAATGGTTTCTGATAATTGACTCTATATTTGCAAGGGGAACTTTGAAGCCTGTGAATTGTTGTAAACTGCATTTAATGAAAGGAGCTTCAAACAATCCTTGGTGAAAATTATGTAACTTCCTAATAATAACTCACCTTTGGTTAAGATAGATTGATGACTGATCAATTGATGATTGACATAATGTGTATGGAATTTAGGTTTCAGTGGAAAGGTTTTTCTTGGCAGTTGGTGCTAAAATTAAAATCGGATAAGGAGGAGGTTTTTAGAAGTAGTATGTAGTGTGTGTTTTGTCTCCGTACTCATTTAGAATCGTAAGAATTTAGATTTGGAAAGCCCATAGAACAAGAATTTTGAAATTTTGATTTGACTGACATGGTGAAAGGTCAAAAGGCCAAATACGGTAGGATTTCATTTATATGATATTCTAGAAAAGATAAACCATAAAGAAAGACAACAGATCGTTAGTTGCCATTAGTTTTAATATTTAGTTAATTATTTAATTTAATAGTTTAATCATTAGTTTTAATATTTCTGATTAAAAAAATACATTTTAATGATAACATCCTAATTATGCTTTTGGATGATTACAGAAGTTAATAACCTATTAAATTCTGCAGTAGGAACAAATAACTTGTTATTGGTGTCTTTGAAGTGTAAGTATTGGTGGTACTGAAATTTTTAACTAAGCTTTTTGGATTCTGAACTACTGGTTTTTTTACTAGATCATGTTGGACGTGGCATATTACAAGTTTCAAAAGGCTCTTTAAATTATTGTAGCAGGCTGAAGCTATTAAATTGTAATGTAAGAACTTTATAGATGAAACAGGCAAAATACAAAAAGCCCTTCATCATTTTATCTTTGTTAAAAAATCAAGTAAATCTTATCATATACATGAATGACTTTTGGCTAGACAGACCTGAACTTGACAAGATGGACTCAGTAGTATGGGGAACTTGTTTTGGAATTTTAAAATAGGAGAAGACATATTAGTTTTAGCTGAGGGTGACCCAAGTCAATGTGGTGGGTTTAGCTGCTTATATGCTCTTGCTGAGTTACGATCTTGATTAAAAAGCTGGTCATAGACACACCAAGAAATTTGGACCATTTTATGTATCAACATACTAAGAAGTCCTATTTCTCTGATAGTTTCTGATTTCAGGGTATCTGGGAAGAACAGTTTCTCAACATAGGTACTTTGGAATATAATTTTTGATAGTTGGCTTATTGAATCATAGAATCGTGGAGATGGAAATAATTTTAGTGGTTGTAGAGCCTAAACTCTTCATTTTCCAGGAAATGGAAAGTGAGGTTTCTTGAGTTAAGTCATCCATAGTCTGACTGCTACTTAGTGACAGAGTTGGAAGTAAATGCTCGGATGCTTGTCTCCAGATTCTTAGTACAGTGCTCTCTGTGCTGTATACATACTATTAAGGAGACAAACTAATGAGTTGCCTTCTCAGATCATATATGTAGCCAGCAGGGTTGATTCTTTCCCATATGTATTTTTTCCTTTCTTTTTAAAATAACTACTAATTACAATTAATTCATTCTCCTACCATGTCTAATGACTATCCTTATGTGTGTCTCCTTGAGCACACATGGATTCCCTAGAATGGACACCTGCCTGTGAGTGGATTGCTGGGCCAAAGGCTGATGTGCATCGGCAACTTGACGAGCTGCAGCCAAATCATCCTCTGAAGTTTTAACAATTTCCATTCCCACCAACAGTGTATGGGTCATCCTTGCCCTGGGAATTGTCAGATTGGCATTGTCAGATTTTTAAAGGTTTGCCAATCTGATGGGTGAGCAATGATGTATTTGTTTTCCTCTTGTTACAACTGTTTTGACAAATGCAGAGAGCTGTGCCACTACCACATTCAATATACAGAACAGTTCCAGCACCCAGAACTCCCTTCAGCTGCTCTTTTGTAGTCAACTCTTCCCCCACCCTTAACCCCTGGAGACTAACGATCTGCTGTCTTTCCCTATGGTTTGTCCTTTCTAGAATATCATATAAATGGAATTCTACAGCATTTGGCCTTTTGAGTCTGGATTCTTTCATGTAGCACAATACATTCATTTTAGTGTTCATCCATGTTGTTGCCTGTATCAGCACTTCCTTCTGTTTTATTGCTGAATGTAGTATCCATTGTATGAATGTACCACAGTTTATCCATCCACCAGTTGAAGGACATTTGAGTTATTTTCAGTTTTGTCTTTTTTGACTATGAATAAAGCTGCTATAAATCTTTGCAAACAAGTTTTTGTGTGAACATAAGTCGTCTTCTCTTGGGTAAGCACTTAAAAGTGGAATTGCTGGGTCACATGGTATGTGTATGTTTAACTTTATTTTAAAAACTGTTTGTGTAGCAAAGTCATGGCCCACAAATGTGTCTTAATCCCTGGAACATAGGAATATATTAGTTTACTTGGCAAAGGTGAATTAAATTTGCAGATGGAAGTAAGGTTGCTAATCAACTGACTTCAAAATAGGGCGATTATCCTGGATTATCTAGGTGGGCCGAGTGCATCACAAAGGCCCTTAAAAGGGAAAGAGAAGCAGCAGAGTAGAAAAAGATGCAACAAGGGAAGCAGGGCCAGAGAGATGCAGAGTTTCTGGTTTTGAGGGTGGAGGAGGGGGGCCACAGCCTAAGGAATGTGGTTGTCTCTAGAAGCTTGAAAAGGCTAGGAAATGGATTAACCTTTAGAGTCCCCCAAAAAGAACCCAGCTCTGCCAACACCTTGATTATAGTCCAAGGAGACCCGTGTCAGACTGTTAACCTACAGAACTGTAAAACAATAAATCTGAGTTGTTTTTAAGCCATGAAATTTGTGCTAATTGGTTACAGCAGCATAACAAACTCCACTTTAAAACTGTTTTCCAAAGAGGCTGAACCACTTTGTGTTCCCACCAGCAATGTAGGAGTGTTCCAGTTACTTTCCATCCTCATTAACACTTGGTATGGTCAACCTCTTTAATTCTAGTCATTCTAATAGGTACGTAGCAGTATGTCAATGTGGTTTTTATGTGCATTTTTCTCATGATTAATGACATTGAGCATCTTTTCATGTGCTTATTTGCCATCTGCGTATCGTCTTTAGTGAAGTCTCCAAATCTGTGCCCATTTTAAACTTGGATTTTCTTATTGCTGAGTTTTGAGAGTTCTTTATAGTCCTGTCAGATATGTGATTGGCAAAAGTCTTCTTCCAGTCTGTGGCGTGCCTTCTCCATCCTCTCACCAGTGTCTTTGGAAGGTCTGTGTAATGTAACTCGAGAGGCTCCACATGAACTTGTCTTCCTTCCTTGGGAAACAGAGTGAGGTTGGAGCACCTGAGTCCAATCAGACGTTGATCAGAGTTGGGGCTGGGTCTCACTTTTAGTAAACCCAGCCCTTCTGCTTTCCCCGTTCCAGTTTGCTGTGCTCCTCTCCCCCGCACAAGGGTCTGGTTCTAAGTCTGGTAGATCTCTCTCTCTTCAGGTTTGGGAGCCCACAGAAAATTCAGCTACTCCCTTCAGATATCTCAGCGCAGCTCTGTAGCCTCCTACCTTACATCGCTTCACAATATGGCACATTCCCTGAAGGTCAGACTAGCAGTATGTTGGACTTAGGCCACTTCCACCACTTCTGGACGTTTCACTTTGTTTTGTGGAAGCTTTTGGCCTAGTTCCTCAGATTCCTGTGTGGAACCAAAACTTAGCACATGTGCTGTGAGAAAGAGTAGTTGTGTGTTTGCAAGCCCTCAGGTTTCCTCTGCCACACCAGTCCTGCAGAATCACTACAAGTTTGGCTAGTTTCTCTTTTCCCTAGCCGAAGCTCTGACTGAGCAAGCCAGATCCTCGGCAACCAGCTAGAATCAGAAAACGCCTCCAGGGGAAAGAAAGATAAATATCCTTGCTCACATAAAAGACTTTTTCTTCTTTCTGGAATTTTAGTTGGTTGATTCTGAAGTTGTCTGATGCTCTAAAAATATATTTATAATTTATCTGCCTGTGTCCAGTTTTGCAGCAAGTGTGCTTTCCTGTCCTAGTCTCCTCTAAAACAGAAGTTCTCTTGTCATTAGTTTTTAACTCCATCTGTTATACATTGTCAATATTATTATTGTTTGGTAAAGTCATGCTTTCAATGATTTATTCAGATGTTACCCTTTTTTATCCTCAAGATCCATTTTTACCTCTTAGCAAGTTCTTCTATCAGTTTCTTTCTTCTTAAAGAAGAAAGTTTTCACTTTTTAAGTTTTTTTCCTTGAGGAAGATTAGCCCTGGGCTAACATCTGTGCCAGTCTTCCTCTATTTTGTATGTGGGTCACCACCATGGCATGGCTGATGAGTGTTGTAGATCCACTCTTGGGATCCAAACCCACGAACACAGGCCTTGGAAACGGAGCGTGCTGAACTTAAACCACTACACCAGGTGGCTGGCCCCCTTAAAGTATATTCTTTAGAAGATCCTTAATGAGCATTTGTTGGTGGTAATACCCTTAGTAAATGTTTGCATAAAAATATCTTTAAGTCACCCTAGTTCTTGAGGTATGGTTTGATTGGATATACACTGAAAGTTCTTCTCTCTCTGTACCTGGAAGATTTATTCCAACTCTCTTTTGCCTTCCATTGTTAAGAAATGTATCATAGGTCTAAATGTAAGTCTCTGTAAGTGTTCTGTTCCTCTGTGGAGCTTCGAATATCTTCTTTTGTATTTAGTGTTCTTTGGTTTCCCTGGATGGATCTCGCTCTAGATTTTTTTTTTTTTTTAGTTGTGCTTGAGATGTATTCAGCTGCCTGAATCTAGAGTAGGAGTCTTTTATCAATTCTGTAAATTACTGTTATTATGTCTGAATATTCCTTTAAATCATATATATATTTATATTATTTAATTCAAATATATATAAACATACTTATACATATTCATTATATATTCATTAAATATATATTTATATTATTTAACTCAATATATTATTCAGTCTAGTGATTTGTATTATTCAAAAAATATACATATATTATTTATATATGTAGATTCCTGTACTTACTGTTTGTACTGGGAGAAACACAGAAGAGATAGAAACAGACTGGATTAGTCTTGTCTGAACTCCTATCACGTAGGACTTGAATCATTCAACAAATGAGCCATTAATGGCGGCTATACCACTGGGATCACTTCTCCTTCCTTACCATCGCCTCCCCTCTGTGCTCCCACTCTAGTTCCAGGGCAAGTTACCTGTGGCTCCTGAGTGCTGCTCCTTGGCCTGGAAGGGCCTTCCTTCACCCCATCCACCCTGTGAGCTCACCTTACCCTTCAAGACTCGACTCCAGTGATGCCTCCTTGGGAAGCCCTCCCTGACGTTCTATCTCCCCAGACCTGCTCTAGGCCACCACCCTGCCTCCTGCCCACGTCCATCACTGCCTGGCACCTTGCTGGGCCCCCTTGTCTGGACTTCATGTCCAGCCCAGCCCCTCAGGAGGGGAGGAAATGCTTAGGCTCAGGGCAGTGGAGCAGATTCCTGGACTGTGGTGACACTGCCCACCCCAGGAGAGGTCATTCTTTGGGCCTCTTCCAGCTTGGGCCCAATGCAGCTCAGGGGGAACCAGGACACAGGGAGGCTGGCTCTGGGCTCAGCAGATCACAGGGTGGGCCTAGGGAAAAGGCACAGGGGGCCACACAGAGGGGCTTGGGGCAAAACTCCAAGTCGACGATACCCTTGCTAAGGGCAGCAGGGTCCAAAGGCAGCTGCGCAGGCCGCAGGACGTGCTGGCGAGCCATTCATCTGCTCAGAGAGTCCCAGGGCTGGATAGAAGGAACTCAGGAGGCCCATCTGAGGTGGAGGTCACCTCGGGGGCATGCAAGCAGAAGCTGAGGGTCCCACAGCAAGTGGAATCTGAAGAGGTGACCCTCAAACTCCTTGCGGCTCTAACGTCTCCGAGTTGGAAGTCAGTCCCCTCAGTCACAGCCTCTAGCTGCCCCCTCACAAAGCTGTGCCTCTCAAACACAGCTCCCAAGGAGAGTGGAGGCTGAGGGTGAAGGCAACCTCCTACCCCTGAGAACCGTTGTGATCACAGCCTCCCGCAAGGGGCCAAGGATGATGAGCAAGGGACAGAGGGACTGACCCACATGACTTCCCCTCGGATGCTGAACATGCTTGTGATTCACCAGGCCAATCAGTATCTGTCCCCATCCTCCACTCCTCTCTCCCCAAAAGGACATGTCAGTGTTTACTATGACATCCACAGACACATCAAGGGCATCTGGGAAGAATCATGTGTACATCTGGAGAGAAGGGCACTGTGAAAACCAGTAATATCTGCATCCATGTGTGCAGATACTGACATCCACATACACCTGTCACATTCCTCCAGCAGCCCTGGAATACTCTGCAATCACACTGGCAGATTTTGGCACATGGTAGCCAAACCAACTTGTGGTGTCCCCAAGTGCCACCACTGCTGGGGCCTACCATGAGGGTGAGAGGAGGCAGGGTGCCATGCCCCATCTCACAAAAGTCTGGCTGGTGTCCAGGAGGGTCTCACAGCCTTCGACAATCATGTCCCCCATGGCTATGTTTTCCTGGATGCTCTGTGTTTCATTTACTTCATTGTGCATTATCCTGTGGAGAGAGAAAATGTCAGAGACAGGCTGCCCCCACCTCTCAGCGAGAAGGTAATGCCAGGCCTCTGGCCAGACCTAGGAAGAAAGCCTAGGATTCTCAGGTGGAGACTGTGTTCACAAAGGGGGAGAGAGCATGCATATTGAATGCCCGCTCTGCAGGGCACTCTAGGGGCATGATCTCCCATCATCCTTTTGATAGCCCAAGGAGACAGGTGTTGGAAATGTAAATAGAGATTAATAGCTAGAAAGCAGGTCTGATTTAAAAGTGTGAACCACGTGGAACAGAGATGGCAAAACTGGGAGGACAGGAGTACTGGAAACAACCTTTCTTCATTACTCTGATCTCCACACCACTACTGGGCTTATCTCCATCCATAGAACTCCACCCACCCATCCTTCCTCAGGGGCTTTGCACTTAATGTCTCCACCCCTCCCCCAATGCACTTTATACAGTTGCTTCCTTAATGTTTGGGCCCTGGAATGACTTAGTTTTGGAGCACCTGGCAATCCAGCTGGCTCACGGAAAGACTGACTCCATTAGGCTCCAGCATGTCTTGGGGGGAGCAAGACACACCTTGCCCCTTAATCTAGAAAGAAGGACAACTCTCTTATTTGTCCTGTTCTGACTGCCGCAACACCCCTCCTCCAGGAGGTGGCGCCATTTAACTGCTTTTTAAAAATAGCATTGGCGGTGGGGCCGGCCCCGTGGCTTAGCGGTTAAGTGTGCAAGCTCTGCTATCGGTGGCCCGGGTTCGGATCCCCGGTGCTCACCAACGCACCGCTTCTCCAGCCATGCTGGGGACGCGTCCCACATACAGCAACTAGAAGGATGTGCAACTATGACACACAACTATCTACTGGGGCTTTGGGGAAAAAAAGGAGGAGGATTGTCAATAGATGATAGCTCAGAGCCGGTCTTCCTCAGCAAAAGAAAAAAAGGATTACCATGGATGTTAGCTCAGGGCTGATCTTCCTTACCAAAAAAAAAAAAAATAGCAGTGGTGGGAAAAGAAGCCTGTGAGTTACCAACTTTGCTAAGAGCCTTGGTGGGTTTTCAGGAGTCTTAGGAGGTTAGTAATCATGTGGGGAGGAGCTTCTGGAGAAATTACCCCACCTACTCCAAGAAAAGCACAAAACCTCTTATTTGTCTGCTGATGCCTCAAATTCTACAACCACGACCAGATCACCAAGAGGGCTGGTTAATGTGTGTGGTAGTAGACACTGTCCAGTTTAACCCTCCCAGCAATGAGAGATGACACTGGTCGAGCTGCATCTCTAATTAATGAACTCAGCGTGATGAGCAAATTACTGGGCCCCTCCGACCCTCAGTTTGCTCACCTGTAGAAGGTCGGAGTGAGGATGGAAGAGAATGCATTTCACTTGCTGACCTCAGGCCCAGCACATGGCAGGCGCTTGAGTAAAGGGCCGTGATCGCTGTTGCTAGTATCACTGGTTGCAAAGGTGTTATTATAAAACTATTATTATCCGTTGTTTTCTGGTTATCAGACTGGGACATGGAGATGGGGTCTCTTCCTTAGGAGCCTCAGTCTGTCTCTCCCAGCAATGCTCTTCTCAGCAGCCCAGGCCCTAGCCCTCTTCTGGAAGGGACGGGGCACAAGGAGGCACCTTTCAAGGATATGCTAGTTCCCTGGATAGGGATTCATATTTGGAGGTGAGCAAAAGTAAGCAGAACCATTTCTTTTGACGAGGGTGGGGATTTTGCTGAGGAGGGCTGTATTTGCTACAAACAAGGGGGCGATCCCAGAGTAGCAACACTAGTTTCACTGTTAGACAAGTGCCAGCTGCAGCTGCTCAGGACTCCTGCCAGCCCCAACTGGAGTTTGTACTGAGAGCCACACCGTCCAGGCAGCTGGGGAGGAGTTCCCAGGGCCACAGGCTCCCGGGGGAACTGGAAGTGACGACCTGGGTTACAGTGAGCCCAACAGATGAGATTCAGGAGAAAAAGCGGGACAAAGGCCAGAGGTAGGAGAGACCCAGCCCCAGGCGAGGAGTGTTTCTGAGCACAGCCAGAGAGGGTTGGTTGTCTGATGGCTTCATGCCTGGCTGGGAGCTTTCCTCAGTCTCCCAAGGGGAGAGAGGAGCATGAAAGGGCTGCTGTCAGGGCAATGGGAAAACTCACTTCTGTGCCATTAAGGTTGTGTTCAGGTCAGATGCAGGTGATCAGGTGGAACAAAGGATGAGTAGGCTTTGGGAAAGGGGATCAGAATCTTAGGATAAATGCCTTGGCACCCATGTGCCTTCCTTGCAACTGCCCGCACCGGGACAGGGCATCCCACAGGGATGAGGAGCCTCGCTGGAGCCCCAAGTCTTCTCCTTGGGGAAGTGTGCAGGATTTGGCTCCTTGGGGTATGAGAGGACTGGGGTCCCCACCCCACAATGGTTTCTGTTAGTCTGCAATCACGCTCTGATTACATCTGCTCCCTGAATGAACCTCCACTCCGGGGCCTGTGCTCTGCCCTAGTCCAGGCTGGTCCTCCCACTGCCAGGCTGGGAGACACGGCCCTACTGGCTGCCTTTTGCTGGACACGGAAAGACATTTAGGGCACTGAGTGGTTGGCAGGGCTGGGGACTGTACCCCACATGCTGCAGAACCACACTCCCTTGCAGCTTCTGGCAGCCCATCACTGCGTATGAGGCTGCTCATCATCTCTTGGCCTCCATAAGGTGCAGACCCCAGGGCTCAGCTCTTGGTACGCACCTCGTTCCTGCCTAAACTCACTCCCCTGGTGATCGCACCACTCATGTGACTTTAAATAGCACCTCTGGCCTGATGGCTCCTGAATGGCTCACTCCCTTACACTCCAGACCCAAACGTCCTCCTCCCTTCTTGTCCTCTCCACCACTGTTGTCCATCTCAAGTTCAACACGCCCCCAGTAAAGCTCCAATGAAGCAAGAAAGACTTCCCCTCCATACCTGCCCCTCCTGCACCTTTCCCCATCTTGGTGAGCAGCAACTCCAACCTTCTGCTTGCTCAACCAAAAACTCTCGAATCACTCTTGACTCCCATCTTCTCTCTCCCCACATCTAATGCATCAGAAAATCCTGTTGTTTCCATCTTCAAAACACACCCAGAATCTGAACCTCCTGCTCACCTTCATACCACCACCTGGTGCAGGCCACCGTCAACTGCTGCCTGTGCTGTTGTAGGCGCCTCCTCCCTGATCCCTCTGCTTCTGACCCGGCAGAGGAAGTTTCCCCCTGGGCTTTGGGGACTGAAAGAGGGGCAGCAGAGGGGCCTTGACCAGAGGGCTGGGGCCTCTGACACTGGACAAGTCATGGGCTTGTCCACCCATGTCACTGCCTGCTGTTGACTGCAGCCTTTGGCACTTGAAGGCCCATCACCCAGGACCCCCTCTGGGGCTCCTATACCACAGGTTGTGACACACTGGCACTGGAGAACAGAGGAAGTTGGCAGAGTGCCTGTGAGTCCCTTGGCGGATCCCCACCTGGCAGGCGGGCCCACGTGAGTGCTCATGGCCCTTCCTCGAACCCTATCTGTGCCAGGGACAGCACACCACCCACACAATCCCACCAAGTGCCCCCTGGGCTTGAGCTATGAACTCCTCAGATTGCTCTGTGTCCGTGCTTCCAGGTGGGACAGGCTGGGGGTCCCCCAACACCCACCCCTTGGGATCCTAACCTGAACATGACATTTTACCATCTGGGGCTCAACAAACTCCCACTGGGGAGCATCCTCAGCCCTGGCCTGTCCACCAGGGGGGGCACCTGGGAGCTGAGTTCACCCAGACAGCACCCCCAGTTTAGCCCTGGCGTTCTCCAAGCTGTTGGCTCGATGTGCTCGTGAAAAGTGGGCCAGGATCTCGTGCAGTGTCAGAATATGCCTGGGAATCTGCAGCAGGGAGAGGCAGGGGGACAGGGACAGAGGCAAGGATGGGGAAGGACAGAGGGACAGGGAGACAAAGGCAAGGAGAGAGACAGTGATGAAACAAGTCAGAGATATAGCAACAATGGAGAGAGGGAGAGAGAGACACCAAGTGGACGGAGAATGGTACTCGCAGCTCCCAGCACTCCCATGAGCAGGGCTGAGGACTGACACCCACAGCACTTCTGATCTCAGACTCTAACATGGAGGCTCTTCCAGGGTCTTGTCTGGGCCAAGAGCCCAGAGCTTGAGGCTCTAAGCCGGCAAGCAGAAGGGCCTGGAGGTGGGCTCAGGACCAGGAGCTCCCCCTCACCTTCCCACACTGCCTGCTCTGTGAGGCTGGACAGGCCTGCGGTCCACTGGGTCATGGGCTGGCTGTAACTTCATTCTCCAGGCAGCCCAGACCTGGGGACTGTTAGGGCCTGGGGCCTCCTGGCCATGGCCCCCTGGTGCCCCCAGTTGTGGCTTCCTCCCAGCTGGGGCCATCACTGCCATGGCCCCCCAGCAGGCTCCCCAGCCATGCGCCCTCAAGGACAGGGCTAGGTGCCAGCTGGAGCATGGGGTCAGTGAGGAAGGTCTCCAGAACTATCTCCTTGCAGTCAGTTTGGCCTCATAGTGCTTCAGCAGCTTGTCAAAGTCACTGTTCTGCTTGCAGTGGGCCAGGATCTGCAGGCTGTACTGGTGGCTGGAGACCAACTCCTGATAGAAATTGACCATGGGCAGCAGGATGGCCAACAGGTCTGCTCGGTGGGATGTCCCACAAGCCCTTGGTCACCCAGCCCCACCCACGGAGGTCAGGGCCAGGCTCAGACCTCCCACCCAGAGACACCCTTGCCTTTGTGGATGACTCTGGCACCACTGCCCTATCCAGGGCCAGATAGGTGGCCTCAGGCAACAGGACAACATCAGTGTCACAGATCTTTATAGAGATGGGGCCCCAACTAGTCTGACTCCTGTGTATTGGAAGGTCGGAGGGGGCTGTTGTGGGTGCTGTGGTGTGCCTCGCCGCCTGAAGGGTCTGAAGGGCCACCCAGCTCTGGAGCTTTGGGGGGGTTGGCTGAGGTCTCTGTGGTAAGTGAATTGCAGCTCCACATCCCCCTTGGCCCTTTCCCCCCCATGAGGCCTCCCTCCCAGAGTGCCCCGCCAGTGACAGAAGTGACCCATCCAAGGTCATAAGGTGAGTCAGTAGCTGGCTCGGAACCAGGTCTCCTGAGTCCCCCATTCCAGTGCTTCCCCCACATGACATTCCCTCCCGAGTCTCGTCCCCTCAGCTGCCTGTCCACTTATCCACGTGTCCCTGTCCTTCCATGCCTCCCAAGGTTCAGCAACTTGGGTCTGCTGCTAGCCTGCTCTGTCCCAACCTCTTGGAAACACAGTCCCCTGCCTTCCAGCCCCCGAAAGCCCAGCCAATCTCCCCAAACCTGCCCTTCAGTACTTGATTGGCAGGGATGGGTCCACTGAAACCTCTGCTTATAAACTCCATTGAAAAAGAGAAGCATGCCTCCTTTGCGATAAACTCTAAGTGGGAGCTTACACAGGGCATTCCACTACCCAAGGGACGGCACCTTCAACCACGTAACTACAGGAAGTGCAGACCTCGTCTTTCTAGGGCCGCTTCCCATTGTGACCTTGGGGAAAAGTGGGGCTCTCTGACTTAGGGAAAGTGAACAACAAAATGTCACACTCAGTGTGGGAGAGGCGCAATGCAGGGGTCCTGCTGTGCAGCCCTCGGGGCCGTCAGGGCGGTTCACCCCGCTCGGAGAGCAGTGACGCAGGGTGGACGGAGTGGGAGCCTTGACCGTGCTTCTACCTTTTGTTTCAGTCATTCTACTTTTGGAAACCTGTCCCAAGGAGACGCTCTCTCATATGAACATTTCAGATGCAGAGATGAGTGTTTCTAGTAACAAAAATTTGCAACAACTTTAAGAGCCAAGGATGGGAGATGGCTGCATGGATGATGGCATGCTCACAGGTACTGGGGCATCATACAGCCATCAAAAAGCATACTTTCAGCATGAGAAAACAATTGTGCTACAATCTTAAGTAAAAAAAAAAAACACATTACGATTCAAATTCAATATTCATATGTGTGACATTATGTAAATAAAACGGGGAAAAATCCCAAGATCTGTGCATAGAAAAAATTTGAAGAAAACACAACAAAGTGTTTACAGTGGTTATCTTTGAGAAACAGAACTATGGTTGATACAGCTTTTAACATTTTCTGCTTCTCTAGATTGTCAGATTTTCTCAAATGGGTTCATATATATTATTTTTAAAAGGGAAATGTAGATAAGAAACTAAAAATATATCTCTTCCTCCTAGAAAAACAGCTTTTGCCAACTTGTCTTTCCTCTTCTGCTCCCTCTGAGGGATTCTGTGTTTTTAAGGGGCCACTGTTACACTCGGGGAGGATGGAAGTGCCGCCAGCCTGGAGGAGTGGGCCCTGGAGAGGGACTTCTCAGGTGGAGGCCGGAGCAGGAGGCCTGGGGACCTCTGCCAGGGCTGCCTGCTCATCCAGGCCCCAGTGGGCCAGCTGGAGACGCAGGCCTTCAGCCCTTGGTAGAGATCTGGTGCAAACACACCATGGCCTCACTGACAGAGGAGGCACAGGGTAAGCTCTGGCCACGGAGTTCCTGCCCCTCCAAGGGGCCCTCACCCCCAAGTCCAGCAGAGCTGAGGGGACCAGGAAGAGGGCAGGGGCTGCCACCACCGGTGAGACTCTAGCAGCAAACACCTTTCTCAAGTGACACCTTATGTGAAAACCCCATCAGCGGGATGGACTATGTAACTTGTGAGGCCCAGTGCAGAGAAAATATGCAGGACCCCTTCTTTAAAAAATGACAAAATTTCAAGATGGTGACAGCAGACCACTAAACCAAACACAGACTTTTGTAAACATGGGTCACACGCCCCAGAAGCTGGCAGAGGACGGGAGCTGCTCTCACTGCCAGCCCTCCTGGCACCCTCAGTGCCCACCTGCTGGGGTAACCCTAAGGGATCTTAGAGGAACACAGGGCTCTGGAGAATTCAGAGGAAATGCCACTGATGATGTGAAAAGAGCTAGGGCTTGAGACCCACGCAGAGCAGGCTCAAATACTCCTTATGCTGCTTCTCAGCTGTGTGACCTCCAGCAAGATGCCTAACATCTCTAAACCTCAGGCCTTTCCCGTAAAATATGAAGGTGAAATGAGGTCACCCCTGTATGTAATGGGAAAATTTGAGGGCTTGGTGCAGAGAAGGTGCTTAGTAAATGCTAGCTCTCCACCACCCCCTTTTGGGGGAAAACTTAGGAAAGCAAAAACACCCAGATTCTCCCAAGCACCTGCCCTGTCACCACCTAAAGAGCCCTGGGGATCATGCCTCCTCACTGGCAGCTTAACACCAGGCTGGGTAATGGGTCTCTGAGCACCCTCCAGCCACATTGCTGTGGCTCCCCTCCCAGCACCCTTTTCCCCGCCCATGCTACCCGGCCAGCCAGCTCCAGAACACAGCCCGAGTCTCCTCTCCTAGGATGAGCTGTAAGGATGCCAGAGAGACTTTTGCTACTTCCTGCAGCCCCCTCCCCTCCCAACTGTTCCTCCTCTGCCCCTGCTCAACACCCTCAGCTCCTACCACCCTGGAGACCTGGGAACCTCCCCAGTGTGTCTGGGATTTGAGCTGAACGACAGAATGGAAGCCAAAGGAACTCTGTCATACACCCCATTTGTGGACAGGCAAACAGGCTCAGAGAGAAAGAGTGAAACCCCTGGGAGTCAGGGCAGCCCCAGCCTAGAAGCCTGTCCCCCTCTTCCTGCAGTGGTCTCTGTCTTTCTCTGCGACATCAGATGCCCCTCCCTGGTCCCTTTCTCCACGTGTGTTCTCTGCTCCATCTCTCTGTGATGACCCAGCACTTTGGCTGTTGGAGGTCCCTGGTGTTGTCCTCCTTGGGGAGCTGTCACAGGGGACTGTGCCCTCTCCCAGCAGTTTGTGCACTGAGGGCAAACCCCCACCCTGGGGTCTCACTGAGTACAATAAGAGCAGGGGGTGGAAGGTGCTGAGTGGGCGCAGGGACAACCCTGAGCTGTGTGGCAGACGTCCAAAGATAGTAGCTCAGGAAATCACAAACATGCCACAGAGCCAACTCGCCTCCCTTTTCAGGGCATGTGGCTTTGTCCCCTCAAGACCACTTGCTGAACTGCAGGATGAATGGGCTCTGACCATTGAGCCTATGGAGCACTTTGAGAGCAAAATGGGACAGTTACCCAATCTCCACTTTCGGGTTGCTAAAACTACCCCGGCCTGTGCTTGAAGAGCTGCTGAAAATATCTAATGGAGAAATATTCAGGGCTGATGCAGGCTTTTCTGTTTTTTCAATTCTCTGAGAACCTTGGCACATGAAATAATGGCTGTTCTTGGATCTGAACTCTAAAGAGCTAAGGGACTCACACAAACACGCTTGTGGAGAGCTCAGAGACCCGTGGATGCCCAGTCAGCACCCTCACTGCCCTCATGTCAGCACCCCCATCCCAGTCTGCTCTCTTGGCCAGTTCTGGGATTTGCACGCGGTATTCTTTTCTCTTTAGGATGGCAGGGTGTGTGTGTGTGTGTGTAAATGTAGTCTGTATGTTAAACTGATGGAGCTCTTCTCAGAGACATGTACAGGACACCTACTCCCCAGGGACCAGAGCAAAAACCAGATGCAGTCAGGTCAGGCTCTCTGCTCCCTGCAAAAGCAGCACTGGCAGTCTGGGAGCCTAATTTAAGGATCGGGGCGGGTGGGCAAAGCTCTGGAAAGCTGTGAGCCTGCGGACCCTGCAGAAGCCTTGGGACACGGCCCACTCCTGCTACGAGCCAGTGTCAGGTTGGCGGGAGGAGCGCCAGCCCCACTGACCTCGCAGAGGCTGCCTTTCCCTTATCCTGCAGGTCCCTTCTGGGGATGCATTTGCTTTGGATCTGGGTTGGCTTTGCTAACATCCAAGCCTGCTCAGTTGACCTTTGTCAACGATGGTCATGGAGAGTTGGGACTTTGGCTTATACCCCAACTCTCTGGCTACAGTCTAGCTCTGGCTGCCCAACCTGGCCCAATGCCTGGCATCTCAGCTGAGCCTTGCCCACTTGCCACCCCACAGTCTGGCCTTCTTGGCCCATCACAGTCGAACCCTCGTTTGCCACACCCCTTAGGTGCACTGCTCGTTGGCTCCTGCCCCACCCCGCTCCCCTCTCTAGAGACAGTGTCTTTAATCCAGAATTCATTTAGTCAGTGCAGTCATTGACGGAGGAATTAGTCCATGGTTTTCTCTCTTTTGTTAGCAGTCAAGGTTTTGCTAAAGATCTCTGTACTTCTTTCTTTTTAAACAGCTGCCACACAACTCAGTTCTCTCTCCTTCATTCTCGATTCCCTCTGACCTGTTCCAAGCCTAAGAGATGCCCATCTCTGTCTCCCTTTGTGCCAATCCTGTCAGCATGTCCTGATGGAGTCTCTGTGGTGGGCACCATGCTGGGCACGGGTGAAACACAGCCAGAGGTGGATAAGTCAGATCCCTTCCCTGGAGGAGCTTCCAGCCTAAGAAGCGGGTCAGATACCCACAGAGGTAACTTATACTCCAACAAGGTGAGGCCAGACCAGAGGTGCACACCTCCTGCAGTGGGAGGGTCTCACCATGGAAGCCACAAGCGCTACCCAGAGGTTTAGCAGGACAAAAAAGGAGCCCAATTGGGCTGGCCTTGTGGTGTAGTGGTCAAGTGCACACGCTCTGCTGCTGGCGGCCTGGGGTTCTCATCCCGGGCCTGCACCCATGCACCGCTCGTCAGGCTATGCTGTGGTGGCATCCCATATAAAAGTGGAGGAAAATGGGCACAGATGTTAGCCCAGGGCCAGCCTTCCTCAGCATCAAGAGGAGGATTGGCGTGGATATTTGTTGAAGGCTGATCTTGCTCATACACACAAAAAGGAGCCCAGCAGGTGTGTTATAGAATGGAAGGAATTGGAGCAGAGGGGATGGTGTGAACAAAGATGCAGAGTACGACAGGGTGTTGAGTGCAGGGCAGCAGGGGTGGGGATGGCAGGAGGAACATGGGAAACAGGACTCAAGGCACAGAGTGGGCCCTGCAGAGGGGCTGACTGGGGAGGGGTCAAGGCGGCCCTCTTCATGACAAAGTTGGTTTGCAAACCTGATTCCTCGGCTACAGTTTTACCTTAAACCCTGAATTAAGATCTCTGCAGTTTCTTGCAGAGTCAGGCTTCCAGGATTCTGAGTGCTTCCAAGCCAGGAAAATACCACGACCATCTCTAAACTCCTACCCTGCCTTCTAGGGTTGCTTGAGCAGTCCCAACTTACTTCCAATCATAAATGGGAGAAAAATAGCTATTAAAACAATGAAATGGTGACAAACTGAAGATTCTAGAGGAGGGGAGGATTCTTCTCAGAGGAGGATGCTCCCTTTGTTTTAGATGGTCCTTGGAGCTTTGTGGTTACAAAAGATGAGGTCCAAGAGGCCTGTTAGGTGGGAGAGAAGAGACTGAGCAAAGCTGGATAGTTTTGCTTAATAAATTTTGTGCAGACTTTTATTTATGTGTCATCTCCCATTACCTCTAGGAAGAGATGGCTATGGGTAGAGGCTCCAGGGCTGGAGAATATAGAGGGAGTAGAGACAGGGCCGATGTCCTCGAAGTGTGACCTGTGAACAGCCCGCTTAGAAGGGGCTAATACCTGGTTTAAAGCTTCGCTGTTGCTGCCCTGAAATTCTTAAGAGCACTGCACTTTCATTTTGCACTGGGCCCAGCAAAGTATTTAGCTGGTCCTGAAAAAAGGTATAGAGAATCGTATATTGTTAAATGATTAACCACCAGCTCTCTCAAATAAAAACTCTGACTGGTAGCACCGGCCGATTTCCATGGTGTAAACATTCCTACCTTGGCCCATTTTAAGCTACCGAAGGGTGAATAACAAGCTTGCAAGATTCTTGAAAATTTCACAAGTGACTTGCAAGTTGGTATGAGCCAGCTCCAGCACATCATTGGACGGGGACGAGGGTCTTGGCAGATAGAGGGATTATGAACACCCCCACCACCAACAAAATGGCAGTTGGGAGCGTGTGGAGAGAGGCCAGTGTGAGGAGAAGAGGTCAGCAAGAAATCCCTGTAGCAGGAAAGGCTGAGTGACAGGAGGGCAGGTATGTCTTCTATTCACATTTAAGCTGTTTTCTGTTTCAGTACTGGAAAACCCGTTGACTGTATCTAAACCATTCAGAAAGTCTGGTCCATACTTGGCTGGTGTCAGGGGCTTGGGGACTGAAGGAGGAGCCAGTTGGGTGTCATTAGGGCTTTCCTGGATACTCTGGTTCTCCTCCTGGTACAAGGCAGCACTGTACAGCCCAGGCCCCTGAAGTCCGGGTGTGGACATGTGACTCACTTTGTCCAGTGAAACATGAGCAGAGCTGTCAGGCATGATTTGTCATGATCCTTCCCCTGCCATGGGACTGGTGAATTTCCTGATGGTGGAGCCCCATCAGACCGAGTCCCTGTCTCTGAGTGAGAATGTTGTGGAGCAGAACACACAATGGACACACAATGTGAGAGAGAAAGCAATCTTTGTTGTTTATGCCACTGAGATTCGGAGGCTGTTTGTAATTGCAGCAGAATCTAGCTCCACCTGATGGGAACGTGGAGTGACCACACAGGGGCAAGGAGCAGTCAAGACTGAGTGAAGACAGCCACTGTGAGAAATGATATTAGAAGTCAGGAGAGCAGAATTGGAAACCAGACATGGCTAGGAAAATGGAAGACCCTGAAAATCCTCAGGAATATGTTGGATGGGGTTTGAGGAAGTTTTCTGGCTATCAGGTGGACCATGAGAGCTTGACGCCATCCAGGTGACACAGTGGTTCCTGAACATGCACCTTTTAGATGGCCTATCTCCCCAGCAAGGAAGGAATCAGTTGTGGGGCAGGTACAGGTCAAGGATCTAAAGCCAGGAGACCCAAGGTTAAACCTGGATTCCAGCGCTGGAAGTGACCTTGGAGTGACCTTGGATAAGTCCCTTCCTCTTCTGTGGACATCAGAGTTCTCAGATCCCTCCCATCTCTGACGTTCTAAGACACTCTGTCTTTGTCATGGGCGTCACTCATCACTTACTTGTCTCCTTGGCACCTCCTGCCTACCTGATGGCCTACTTCCTGGGAAATGTGCTCTGTTTCACCTTCCTGGAGCCCCTCCAGAGCACACAGCTGCCCTCTGCCCTGCAGGATGTTTATGTGTGTGTGTGTGTGTGTGTGTGCGTGTGTGTGTGTGTTAGAGAGAGAGAGAGAGAAAGAGAGAGACTATAGCCAGAAAGCTTTACCAAGCTGATCTTTTAAAGTCTTGTTTAAAGAAATCGTTTGCCCTGGAGAGTAATGTACTCAGTTGGAAACATTGTTCCAAATTCCCACCAAAAAGGCCTCTGATGCCACACTGACACACACACACACACACACACACACACACACTTTCACTCAAAACTGACCAGTTTGGTGCTCTCCAGCACCAGAGAGGGCCCTGCCCTTTGCACCCACCCCTTCTCTGGCCTATCAACCCCCGAAACCTTTCAAGGTCATATGCGACATGAACCCGCACCCTCTTTGGCCATAAAGTGACTCATTTTCTACCTGGGTTCACACTGAAAGCTCTATTATGGTGCCAGTCACTTTACCACAATCAGACCTTAAGTGTAGAAACTTCCATCTCTTACTGCCTACCACAGAGCCTGATGTCCATTCATTCATCAAGCCCCTACAGAGTACCTACTATGTGCGAGGCAGAAGGGACACAGTGATAAAGGACACTCCTGCCTTCGAGGAGGTCCCACCAGGCTGGATGGGGGACAGACACCCAAGGACCTGGCTCTGACGTGGCATGCTGAGGGTGGGAAAGCCGAGGGAGCAGGGGACGTGGAGCACATTCTGTGATAAGAGTCCCCAGGAGGAGGCATTCGAGCTTGGTAGGATTCCACCAGGCAAGAAAGTGTGGGGGTGGCAGGAGCACTCCAAACAGAAACCCCAGCATGTGCCAAGGCCAAGAGGTGCACAGCTCATGACCAGGGACACTGGCTGGAGCCCAAAGTGATGCGGAAAGAGGAGCCTGGGGCAGAGGATGAGGCAGTGGTCAGCTGATCTTAGGCAGTTAGTGAACGAGTGATTGAGTGAATGAATGACACCCTTGATCATGAAGCCACTAATCTGGTGCTGGTCCCTAGACCTATTCCCTGGTCCCTAACAAGGACTCAACTTGGCTTCAGGGATATGTGTAGGGCTAGGATAGATCTCAGAGTGAACCAGATGGTTTAGACATGGGACAAGCCCTCATCCCAGGAGCCATGTGAGAAGAGGCTACGAGTGGCAAGACTGGCAAGTAGACACTCAGACCTGGGTTCTAGTCCTGGCTCTGCAACCTCCCAGCTGTGTGAGCTTGGGCAGGTGACTTGAGTTCTCTGAACCTGCTTCATCTTTTGATCTTATGAAGATGGCTATGGGGACTGACTAAGGAAGCTTGTCTGACAGTGCCTGGTGCAGGGTAGAGGAGGTGTGTGGAATCTTAAACTTTTGTTCAAGCTCAAGTTCCAAGCTGATGTGACCATTAGTTCAGAGCTTGGCAGCGGTACCATAAGGTGGAATTGGAAACTTTGGATCTTTGAACATTCCAGGCAGAGCTGGCTTCAAGGGCGTGTGATGGGGTCTTATGCTCAGAAGGCCCCATGCTTGGGGCTTCAAGTTCTGCAGTTGCCACCCTGAAGTTTTTAATCATTTCTCTTTGAATTTGTTTTCACGAGTAAAATCTGATGGAACAATGGAGCACTCCCCAGGGGCGTGGAGCCTCAGCCCTCATGTGTTACTGCCTCCTGCTGCCTCCCTGGGATGGTTTCTCAGCTGCTCGCTCCCCAAACCCCAGAACCATGACCTCGTCTACCCTCTGTCTGGGAGGAAATGGGTTGAGTCAGCCAGGAAGACACACCTCCCACTGTGAGTCACCCTCCACCCTCTGCAGGGGCCTCGGGGTAAGTGCAGAAAGGGTGAGTGCAGTGCACACCCGATGGTGTCTCAGGGCAGAGTGAGAAGACAGTGTCTGGCACTAGGTGGGTGACTCAGCACGGGCATCTTGCCCACCCCTCATCTAGGTACCAATTGTATCATGGCACAGAGGTTAGAGGAGGTTGGAGGTTGAAATTGGGGGGTCGCCTGTCTGCCATGGGTGGGTTGGTGGGCTGTGAGAAGGAGAGGTCGACTTCCCCGACTCCACCCAGGGCCTTGCATTTTTCCCTTGCATCAGGCCCTACAAATCATGCATCCGACCCTCGTTAGAATCTATGTTTCCATTTTCCCATCCTCAGCTCAGAGTCCACGGTCCTCGTGTGATGTGGCCAAATGGCTCTGAACATCTGGTGAGCACGGTGAGATGAGGGGGGAGAGGCAATCACATCATTCGGTGCTGGGGTAGACAGCTGGTGAGGGGCGTCTAAGGGACAGAGAGCCAGCGCCTCCCAAGCTTTAATGTAAATGGCAATCGACTGGGATGTTGTGAAAGTGCAGATTCTGATTCTGGAAGTCTGGGCAGGGCCTGAGATTCTGCATTTCCAACATGCTCTTGCTTCATGGACCACAGTTTGAGTAGTGAATTTCTACAAGGCTTAACCTAGGAGCAGCGTGGCCTCCAGACTCATGCGCGGTAAGCCCCTGTAGGAGCTCTTACAACAGGCAGAAGGAACGAATGCTTGGAACTGAGCCAGGATCCCACACTATGACGACCTACCCGGGACTCTGTGTCCCTGGACTCCAGCTGATAATGTGGGAATGCTTAGTCAATGTGGTCATCAGAAAAGTAACTAAAAACTCGCCCATAAATAACCTCACTCAATCCTCACAACCTGGCCAGGCAAGTATAAAAAGGCTGTTGTATAGATGAAGGAATGTAGGCACAGAGGATGGGGGGATGTACTCCAGGTTGCAACTGTCAAGTGGCAGAGGTAGGATCTGAACTCAGATCTAACTAAAGCCCTTCCCACTCTGCCAGCATCACTAAATTTAAGTTTCGAGGCTGGCATAGCTGTGACTGGAACCTGCTCCCCCTGCTCGTCATGTGCCCCCTGGTCCTGCAGGAGCCTGGAGTGTGAGGTGTTGGGCCTGTGCCCTGTGTCCCCTGGCCAGCCTCCTCTGCACCCCTAGCCAGCAGTCACCTCTGCCTTCAGCCGCTCGATATTGATCTCCCCAACCTCGATCTGCTGCCGTAGCTGCTTGGCCACTGTCTTCTCGCCTCCACGATCTGCAGCAGGTGCAGGTACTCCTGCATCAGCGCTTCATGCTCCCTGGCCAGGGTCTGGTAGCTGTGGACAGTCAGACGTGGTAAGACACTGTCTTCTTGTACCCCAGAGATCCAAGCAAAAGTGGGGCTCCCCCACTGACTGCTATTAGAAGATCCTGACTCCCAGACATGGTGCACAGGGCCTTGACCTGGCTGCTGTGTTGTTACCGACTGCTCTGGCCCCTTCTCCAACTCCTCTCTCACACTCTGACCTCTGGTCCCTCTAACTGATCCTGTTCTCTCTCCTCCCCATCCAATCCACCCCCAGGCCTTTGTACAGGCTCACTCTCTTGTTAAGGGTAATGCATCTGGTAACTTTAAGTTAAAGTCAACTCTCAAATGGAAGAACAAAGCCCAGAGGACAGCACATCTGTTTACAACACGGTTCACTGAGTATTTTGAGCCCACTGTTGAGACCTACTACTCAGAGAAAGAGATTCCTTTCAAAATATGACTGCTCACTGGCAAGTGCTGTGATTCCCATGGAGAGACTGATGCTGGTGTGTGCCCCCCTCCACACACACACAGAAGTTAGGAAAAGTCTTATGACTCGCATAATAGAGGTCTCTGAGGAGAGCAGGGCCAGAATCACATGCAGCTCTGAAATGGCTTGAGGGAGCAAAGAAAGGAGCCTGGCCTGGGTTTTTATTGTGGTTTGGGGTTTTAAACAAAAAATCTTCAATGAAATTTGTCAAAGATGGTAACGCATATTTTATTCAGAACCACTGTGATACGCAGAGACCCCTGTGATGTGATTCACAGCGGGGGAGAAATGAGGTTGGGCTTGACTCTAAATGCAGCATGGGCAAGTGGGTTTTCACAGCCAGGCAGCATGGTGGGGGTCAGGGGATGGAAAATTACTAAGAGAAACTCAAGTGTTGGGGTTTCTGGCTAACCTGACCTAATAGGATTCTTACCAGAGACAGGCCAGAGTGATCAGACACCACCTGAGGGATGGTGGAGGAGGAGGAGGAGCCTGAGCAGATCTCAAGTGTGATCAGACATTCGTGTGTGGGTTCTGGTTAAACTGACTTTGCAAGGTTGTTGCTAAAACTGGATTTTACAAGGAAGTGCACAGACAGGCATACAAGAAGGTTCAGGGGCCTGACTAAAGTTTGGTCAAAGCGAAAAATCTTTGCCAGGGCTGAGACCAGGGCAAGACTTCTGCACACAGACAGGGATTGTGTGGTTGGATCCAAAGCCAATGTCAGAGAACAGAGCCTCCGGACTTGTTCCTCAGCTTGTCCAGGTGTGGACACGAGAGGAAGAGGGAGAGGAGAGGCGTAAGTTGTCAGCATACATCAAAAAGTGCGGAGTCTGACCGCTCATTACAAGGACAAACATGCGTACAAAAATATGCATTCACAATGGCTTGTTTTTATAGAAAGAAACACCAACAGGAAGCTCAAGAATGATCAGAACTGTGCACTGGGGGTGGCTGGAGGGGACCCAGAAGTGTTGGCAGTGACTCTTCTGAGGTTAGACTTTTCTATCTTACAGATTTATCTAATATAAATAGAGAAATTTACACATACCATGTTTTCCCATTTCATAGCTTTTCTTTAATTTAAACTTCTGTACATAGGAAACCATTCTAAGATTTAATTCCTTTAGCACACTAACGGTTACAAAAGAGTAACCATACGAAATGACATTTTCATATCTCTCGCTAAGTAAAAGGACAAGCTGCATCCTAGTTTGTCCTCCACTGCATCTCACACAGGCAGGATTTTCAAGAGTCAGTGGCACATTATAATGCAAGAGGGGTTTGGGATTAGCTCGTTAAACATAGTGGGATTAGTTTGATTAATTTTCTTCACATCAATTAAAATAGAAATTCCATTGTTTTAGCTTTTTAAATCTCAATGTTCTCTAGGGACAAGCACATGCAAACACTGATGTAAAAATGAAAATGCACCTGAAAACTTCAACACATTCATTTCACATCTTGAGATTCTTTTGCCTAAAAACAAAAACTCTATTTAGTTCTACAATTTTCTTGCCTTACTGACATTATATCTCTCCATCAATTCACATTTTTAATCCCAAGAAACTCAAAATGTTATTTCTCATACAGGAAATAAAATTACAAAGAGCTAAGGGAAACCAGAAATATAGGGCTGCACTACTCAATCGATACAGGAATCCAAAGCAAAGAAACACAAATATTGGGATCAGCACAGATAAGCTGCCTGCTTCCCACAGGACAGAAGGAAAGCAATATGCAGAAAGTTAAACACATTCTAAACTCTCCTGGTAGAGACAGAAGCCCTGGAGTGGGTCAGTCCCTGGTGCAGAAGGGTGGCGATACCTGAACAGCCACAGGAATGGACTCTGGGAGCTCATACACCCTCCCCTGCCTGGGAAGGAAAAGAAGGGCTCCCTCTCTCAGTTTCCACTCTCACAAGTGAGGAGACTCTCGACAGGATGCAGTTTAATGTTGTAACACAAATGAACCCTAAATTCATAAACTCTAATCCAGACACAGAACTCCTGACATTCACAGACTTTCTCAATGTGAACAAATTACACTCTGCGGGGCCCCTACACTGTGGGTGTAAAACTCCACCCTACGTGTAGACACAGGCTCAAGGGAAGCAAAGGGACAACCTCAGGAAGGGCAGCAACTCCCTCCCCCTGTGCAGGTGCCTTCCCAGCTTTCCAGGGCTCTGTAGCTTCTCTCAGCAGAAAGCCTCCTTCTGCAGTGAGTATGAGCAGGGAGGACACCCAGGAAGAACGTGTGGGCCTCAAGTACTTCTCTGTGCAGGCTCAAGGGGGGCTTATCTTAGAGACCCTGACCCCAGGCCTCTGCTCCCAGTCACGTTGCTTTGGACCACAGTGACCTTGTAAATGGCAAACCCAGTGTTTGAAGAATCCAGCAAATTCACACAAACCTACACTTTAATGGAAAGGAGAGAAGAAAGTTGTAAAGCATTTTTCTAGTTCAACAAGAAAAGCCACATGTATTTATTACTTTCAGAAAATAATGTTAATTAACTATTTCCGTGGAAAGACATTGTTTTATAAACAATTAATCATATTACAACTTGCTGTGCAATTGTAAGCCCTGGAATTCCATTTGAAAATACTGCATCACAAGGAAAAGAACAGAACTAACAATATGACTACACACGCTCAGGGGAGGCAGAAAGGGAAACAAGAATTTTTAACACATACAATGTAATACTAGAATCTTTTTTTTTCTGAAATTTACCTATTTCTTGCGTCTTTGGAAATATTTTATACTGCTTTTCAAGCCCACTGATTACATAAACTTTAACTTTTGAAAACCTGAGGCTCCACTAAGTGAGTAAATCTTTTCAAGGTGACAAACCCAGGGAGGGGCAGTGCAAACAGGCCAGAACACCCAAGAAAGTTGGCACAGAGGAACCTCCACTCCAAGGCCTTCCCATAGGATGTCTGTGCCAGGAGGGAGCCTGGGAGGGGCACAGGGAGTTCATACGACAGATTCCAGGTGGCCATTCTCTGCTCTCCTCTCGTGGAAAAAGCCACAGACAAACTATAAATCTCACAGTCAACTCAGCCAAAACCAAACTCCCACAGCTCCCCACCAAGCAGGACCTCTCCAAGTCTCCCCAGCTAAGTTTCTTGACTCAGGCCATAAACTCAGCACCGACTTCAAGTCCTCCCTCCCCAGCCCCACCCCTCCCCATCTGTACACAGTCCTACTGTCTCGATCTCCAAACACACCCAGAATTCAACCTCCTCTCCCCACCCTGACCTACATCTCCAAGGCCTCTTGCCTGGCTTATTGCAACAGCACCCTAACTGGTCTCCTTGCCTCTGCCCCGGCCCCTCTGTGGTATGTTCTCAACAGAGCAGCCAGATCAAGTCTGCTAAACCTATGTCCAGCCATGTTACTCCTGCTCTCAAAACCTTCCAAAGGGTCACCATCTCATTCAGAATAAATCAATGCCCGAGTCCTCGTTATGACCAACAAGGGCCAACGATTGGGCCAAAATCACAACTCTGCTTTCAGCTCCTGCTGCCGTCACCGGCTGTGCCCTGGCCACACTGGCCTCCTTGCTGCTCCCAGAGCAGGCCACCTGCTCTTCCTCCTGCACTGCTTTTGGAGCTTGTTCAAAATCTACCTCTGCGGTGAGACCTTTCCTGGCTCTCCTGGCTACAACTCCACCCCCCTCCAGCCTGGCACACATCACTCTCCCACATGAGCCACACCATTGGTGTCACATCTAGAACGTCACCCAGGGCATGCTTTTTGTGTTTTGCTCACTTCTCTGGCACCAGTGTCTAGGACAATGCATGAACCAAACCTTGCGCTCAATAAGAAATGTAGCTTAATGAATGGATAACTATAAAAACTACCAGGAACTGCCTAACCCTTGGGCAAGGGAGGCCGAATCTGTAAGAACACCAGGGGCCAGGAGAGGCTGATCCATTAATCAGCCCTAAAAGGACGCACAGCATCATGTTAGAAAGAAAACTCCCCACCCCATCCTACAAATACTGTACATGTTCTTATCAGCATCAACAGAGGCCTTCAAACACAAACACCTTTTCTACTTTGAAGCAGCCTTCCGTGTCTCATTACCACTCATCGCATGTCTTTTCCTGACTTTACCATGATGACTTTCATATCTAAGGTAATATGACTGATATTAAACTGTGTTTTCTACCTTAACCAAGTCTCTCCTGGGAATGGTCGTAGGTATGTAAGCGGTAATAACCTGAGAACAGATGGAGAAGTAAATAATTCTATTCCTTCCCCCACCGTGTGCCCCCAGCAAACAGTGCATCACTGTCTGATTCTTTATCTTTTTTAAACAAAAGTCACCAGAAATACATCTGCTGAACATGCTCCTTTGGAAGTCAGCCACCTCACGTTTAAGTGGCCAGATGCCACAAACCATTGAAATATTGCCTACTAGTCTACTGTACCGTTCCCAAACTGAGATTTCAGTAAATTTACGTTGCAGCTGCCAGGAAAAGAAAAAGGAATTAAAAACAATGCCACCCTGCCGCCTGGTCACCCTGCTTCGAGGTTCAGCCTGAGGCAGGCGGCACTCTGTGCTCAGGCCCTCCGGGCCGGTCCAGCAGGTGAGTCAGCACCGGGCACTGTGTGGCCTTGGTCTGTGCCACCATCTCTGCTCTGGGTGCCTCGGGCCACTACGGCCTCCCCATGGCCACCAGCACCCACCTTATGGCCTCCACCACCCTCTCAGTCCCACCCCATGACCACCGTGCTCTCCATTGATTTGGGCTGAGGCCTACAATGTCGGGAAACAGGGTATTCTGGAAACGCTCTTCCTTAGGTCACTATCTTCTGGCATTTGCTGTGACTTTTCTGCTCTTTTGATGGCAGTGAGCCTGCCTTGATCTCTGTGATCAGGAATGTGGCTGAGCAAAAGCCGCTTGTACCTCCGGGATGGACGCACCTCCCAGATGCTCTTACTAGACGGGTCCTGGCAGTGCAGGGAAAGGTGGCTCTGCACTGGAGGTGAGTCCTGGAGAGGCATCTGACAGTGGACTCTGCATTTGACAGCATCCTGGGTGGTGGAGGGCGTGGCCCACTCCTCACCCGGGCGTTTACCCTGGGGACTCGGGGAAGGGGCTCTCTCTTCACTTCTTCCTTGGGCTCCGACAGCATGGTGAGGAGTTTGCCTGTCCCCTGGCTTGGCTCCCTTCATGAGGGCTTCTGGAATTCAGCCAGTTCAGTGAGTCCTTTCCTGCGCACTCCACACTGGAGGTCCCAAAACAGTGCACTGAACACATTTTACTTTGAAAATCTCCTGGCAGATCCTTTTGTTTTGCATTGCAGGTTCTTGTTGTATTTTGAAAGAGCTGAATGCCACTTGTCTGTAGAATTATTGAAGGTTTACAATGGTTTTTTCTAAGTCGGAAGTTGTTACAATCTATCCAAAGAACTAGTAATGTGAGCTTGTTTCAGAGGTCAGCCACCCTGCTTTCTTGACAGTTCCTTCAGAGCCTGTGTCCCATAAGTTTTGTTACTCTTTTTGAGAATGAGGCAAAGCACTGCAGTGAAGGTTGCTCTTGGCATGTGTCATTGTTTAACGTGGTCTGGGGGCAAAGGAGGTGGTGGTCCTTTGGTAACTAGTCACAAAGCATTGAGAAAGGTTAGAAGGTCATGTTGCTTGGAACTCCCTGAGGACCTAGTATCCACCTGGTCTGGTCCACAGCGGACTCAGGGGGGCTAGATGACCTCAGGTGGAGCAGAAAGCCCTTGAGAGAGACCCCCCAAACCCCCATGTGCAGAGTTTGGTCTAAATAGAGAATTTACCTTAATGAGGAGAAGAGATGATGAAGTGTCTTGGTCAGTACCTTGCAGGGGCTTGTTGCTTTGTACAGAGAACAGCTTTCCTCCTGGTAAGGGGAGGACAGGAGGAACACGCAACCACAACCCTTGGGGCTGACCTTCTCCTGGCGGCAGTCCTGCATACCTCAGCTACTTGAGCAGAGCTGGGGCCAGACGCCCCGCTGAGTGCCTGGGAGGCTCTGCTGTCCAACACCTGGCCTGGTTTTGAAATAGGGGGACCAACCCTCGCCATTTTAGCACTGCGTCCCATGGACAGCAGGAGGGTTGGGTAGCCATGAGCTTCTAGAAACTATTTCTGAGGCTTCCTGAAGCCTTTCCTGTTGTCTTGATGCCATCCTGTGCTATCTGCCCGAGTGTCTGTGTCCCTACAGGGCACTTACCACAGCCTGGGAGGAGGTATTCACCTTTCTTCCTCCTCTGCCTTAGATGGTCAGTTTCTTAAGGTAGACAGTGGGTCTTTCATCTTTCTAGTCCAGTAATAACTTGCAAGCAGAAGGTGCTTCTTAAATCTTTACTAAAGGTTTAAATGGGTAAATTGGCTACAGGTGTCGGTGTTCCCCAAAACACTTGTTTTGTTTCTATACTTGATTATTTTAGGGGTAGACATTTAATCCTTTCTTTCTAGTTACTTTTTCATTTATCCTTGCAGGCTCCACATAAAGTGCTCAATGTCTGGTTCAGTGGTTAAAAGCTGTTCACAGGGATGACTGGACCCCACTAAACATTCTTTCGTCTGTAGTGAACGTTTCACCAAAAAAAGCTCTTGGAAAGGCTGGATGGTCAGTATTACATGCTCAAGCCATGGCCGTGCCCTCCATCTTCCACCTGATTGAGAAGGGGGGGCTGAAGTCCGTGGCTGCCCCAGGAGAAAGGACACCAGGAAGGCCACCGGGGACCTAAGGAACATGCGAGTGAAGCAGATGGGAAAGGAGCTGCAGGTTCATCGTTGTCCTTGAGGGAAAACCTGAGGGCCTAGCAGGGCTCCCGCAAGTTGAAGCGAGCCACTGTGCAGGGTGAACCTGCACCCAGGGCTACCCAGGAAGCCGCCAGTCAGGAGCAGGTGCAGAGTCTCTGGAAGGAACTCCAGGATACAGTGTGGCCTCCACAGCATCAGGCAGCCAGGGAGATGCAAACATGTCTGCTATGGATGCTGACAATGAGACCCCCCTCCTCCCTGCCAGGGTCTCTTAGGTAAGAGTGGCATTTCCGTGGATGACTTTATCCCTCAGGATCTGGGGTGTGCAGATTTATTGGCTGGCAACTTTCTTACACTTTCTTCTCAGAGCACACTCGAGAAAGGTCATCTGTCCCCCACGAGGCTGTTGACCGAAAGAGGTTGAAGAGAGATGTGGAGCCCAGCTGCAGAGGGACCAGCCTTGTGCCTGACTAGGGCTTGGCCCAGAACCCTCAAGTTCATCATTCACAATGATGCCTCAGAAAGCCTCCCAGAGCCCCTCCACCCTCCAACAGATGTCACCTTAAAGCCAGACACAGAAGCTGTGCAGAGCAAGCACAGCAACACCGGCCCCACGTCTCTCAGAAAGGTCATCCTGTCAGCACTGGGGGCCCAAGAACTCCTCAACTCGCTGCACTCCTACTGCTTCTGCTCCCGGGGGAACAGGAGCACGGGTGCCACCTGTGGGAGCAGGTGGAGAAGAATGGCGAGCTGAAGAGGGGCAGCTGCCGACAGCCAGGTGCACACGCTGCAGGAGGAGCTGGACGAGCTGAAGGGAGGGGGCTCCCTGCCTTAGCAGCCTGGTGCCCCCCGCCGAGGTCAGTGCCCGTGCTCGGGGCTCCCCCACTGCCTGCTCATCATGAGGGGTTTCCTGCTATGCAGCAGACTGCCACTGACCACTTCTTTGTGCAGCATGCCTGCTGCTGTCTTGGGAGAAGGCTCTGCTGGTAGCTGCCCCTTGCAGACAGGGAGCCCAGGCTGCAGAGCTCGCCCCGCCAGTTCTAGGGTGCTCGAGAGGCAGCCGTAGTTGTCAAGGTTTAGCCGCTGGGAAAGGAGGCATTGCAGGTCTGCTGGGAAAGCCAGACCTACACAATGAACGGTGCCTGGATCCTTGTTTTTCCACTTGAACAGGAGAAAATCAGCTTCTGTTGCATCCCTCACACAAATGTAAATTCCAATGAGTTAGGATCTAAATGTGAAATAAAATCGACATAGTAACTATTAGAAAATTTATAGGAGACTCTTAAAGTCATGGGGAGGTTCTTTCCATTTGTGTTTTAATGAATATCCATGAACTGAAGTCATTTTGAACATTTTAATAATTTCTTTAAAATTTTAAACATCTTTTTGAGTAGAGTACATTCTCTTTTGTAAATATTAAAGCACTACAGAAATATATAAGCTAAGAAGTGGTAAAAACTCCTATTTCTCACCTACCTCCCAACTTTTATTCCTTGTTGGTAGTAAAATTTGTTGTGTAATCTCCTCAACTCTTCCCTGTGCTTTACATGCATATTTCTCCACCTGTACGAATAGATTGGATATATTTTTGGTGTGTTTATTGGCTATGTTTCTGATTTTCCCGCTCTCTTACAGTTTAGTAGTTGTAAACATTGGTTTCTCAATATTCCTTATGTATTGAGGGTACCATCTTTTGCCTGTTATACATCCATGGAAAACATTTCCCTACCACATAGTTCATTTAATCTGGATCAGTGCTCGTCTTCCCAGATGTCAGTAACACTTCAGGAGGGAAACGGCTCTATGTGACTGGCTGTTCAGGATCTCCGGGACCCCCAGGGCAACAACCATTAGGACAACACAAAACAAGAAACAAAACCCATCCTGCGTGTTTCCAGATGCATTCTGGTGGAAGGACAGCTCCAGTTGAGGACCGCTGATGTCTTGGTCAGAGTTATCCACTATGTTCTCCTATCACGTTAAAGCAGTTTCGGTAGTTTCTTGTACCTGATGGTACAGTTTGGTGCCTTTGTCTGTTCCTTTTGGTCAGACTGCGCAAGGTTTCTCACTGGTACAAGTCTTTCCAGAGAGCCAGCCCTTAACTCCATTGCTTAGGTCTGCATTGTTTTTCCTGCCTCGTGAATCCTCACTTCATTCTGCTGTTGTTGGTTTTATTGTGGTGTTATTCTGGCTCCTGGAGGGAAGTGCTCAGCTTCTTCATGTAGAGTTGATATTCCTTGATACCTGCAGTGGAGGCTGTGTCTCTTCTGTCCCTTAGTCTCCACACCATGGATTTGGCTCATGCTGCTCTCAGTGCTGCTCATTTCTAAAGAGTTTGTCCTGTCTGTCTGGATCCCCTCTGTAACCTGAGAGATTTAGAAGGGTGTGGACAGATTTTCAAGTGGATAAGTTGGGGGAGGGGAGCCAATATTTTGTGATTATTTTTTATTTTTATTGCTTTAAGGTCCCGTAATATGGTTACTTATAGATTTCTGCTTTTTGGACTCTAGAGATTTCACTGTGGCTTAGCACACAATCCATTATGATGACTGTTTCATTGTGGTTTGAGAAGAATGTTTCCTCTCCACTAGTTTCTTATGTTGTTGTCCCTCAGGCTGAGGCTAGATCTAGCTTTTTTGTGTTTGTCAACAGATCTGTTTCCTAACTTATTGTATCACTTAAGGGGAAGAGGAAAGTGACTGAATTGACTTAGTATAAGGAAATAGGAGGCTATCAGATAATGGACTATCTCATACACAAGATTTTTTGCCCAAACCTCAAGGTAAACACTAAACAAATAATCAAAGCAAAACCACATATGATAAACAAAGAGAAAACTAGAAGAATCATAAGACAGAACAACCAAACTGAATTGGCAGTCCAAAACAAATGGGACAAGAAACAAAGGAAATGCAAAAGAACCAGAAAATAAGTGACAAAACAGCAACATTAAGCCCTCATATATCAATAATTACCCTAAATGTAAATGGATTGAACTCTCCAATCAAAAGATACAGAGTGGCAGGATGGATTAAAAAGCAAGACCCAACAATATGCTGCCTTCAGGAAACACATCTTAGCACTAAAGACAAGCACAGGGTCAGAGTGAAAGGATGGAAGACAATACTCCAAGCTAATGGCAAACAAAAGAAAGCAGGTGTTGCCATACTCATATCAGACAAAGTAGACTTCAAGATAAAACAGGTTAAGAAAGACAAAGAAGGGAAATATATAATGATAAAAGGGACACTACATCAAGAAGACATATCACTTATAAATATATATGCACCCAACGTAGGAGCACCAATGTACATAAAGCAACTATTAACAAACCTAAAAGGAGAAATCAACAACAACACAATAATAGTAAGGGATCTTAACACCCCACTTACAGCAATGGATAGATCATCCAGACAAAAAGTTAATAAAGAAATATTAGACTTAAATGAAAAACTGGACGAGATGGACCTAGTAGACACATACAGAGCACTCCATCCAAAAACAGCTGACTACACATTCTTCTCAAGCGCGCATGGAACATTCTCTAGGATAGACCATATGTTGGGAAACAAAGCAAGCCTCAATAAATTTAAGAAGATTGAAATCATAACAAGCATCTTTTCAGACCATAAGGCTATGAAACTGGAAATGAACCATGAAAAAAAAACTGGGAAAGTGACAAAAATGTGGAGATTAAACAACATGCTACTGAACAACCAATGGATCATTGATGAAATTAAAGGAGAAATCAAAAACTATCTGGAAACAAACGAAAATGATAACATGCCATATCAAACCATATGGGATGCAGCAAAAGCAGTCCTGAGAGGGAAACTCATAGTGATACAAGCTGCTATTTTTTTTTTAAGTAAACACTCTTTTCCTTTATCCCTGTCTTCTCTGGTACTTTAATAATGCTTATCTATTTCTTTTCATGGTATCCCATAATTCACACTGCCTTTCCCCATTCCTATGCAGTACCGTTTTTCTTTTTGTTTCTTTGACTGGATGATTTCAAACGACACATCTTCTAGTTCACTAATTATTTCTTGTACATGGTTGAATCTGATTTAGAACCTCTCTATTAAATTCTTCAGTTCAGTCGTTGTGTTCTTCAATTCTAGGATTTCTGTTTGTTTTTCCTTAATGATTTCTGTTTCTATAATGAACTTCTCACTTGTTCATGCACTGTTTCCTTATTTCATTTAGTAGTCTATCTATGTTTTCTTAGAGTTTTATGAATTTCTCAAAGAGGGTTGTTCTGAAGCCTTTGTGTCATAGTTCCTATATCTCCATTGCTTGGTCGGTCATTGGAGTTTTATTCTTTTTCTTTGGTGGTGTCATGAGTCTTTGATTATTCATGATCCTTGTGGCCTTCCATTGATGTCTGCAAATTTGAGGAAGTAGGCACCTCTTCCACCCTTTACAGACTGGCTTTAGCAAACCAAAGCCTTCACAGTCATCCCATCTAGGGGTCCTGGGTAGGCCATCTGGTGGTGTCCAGGGGCAAGCTTGCTGCTGGAGTCCTTGGACAGCCTGGTCCTGGGGTGAGTGGAAAGCTTGGGTCTATGGTATTGTGTCTGGCCCTGGGCACAGCTGGGACCCTGAGATCATGAGTAGCCCCACTGGAGCCTGTTTTGGCAGGTCCTCTTTGAGAGCCTGCAGCCACAGGAGTCATCCAGGGCCATGAGAGTTCGCCAGTGCTGGGATGAGCTGAGAGCCTTGGTTCATGGGAGACTGCCAGGAGCCTGGCGCCACGAGAGACAGTTTGTGCTGTGGTAGGCCAGAAGTCTGGATTCCTGGGAGCCTGCTGGGATCCTGGGGCCACAGGAGCTGCCTGAGGCTGCAGAAGCCAGCAGGCACTGGATCAAGATGGAAGCCTGGATTCATGGGAACCTGCCGGTGCCTGGTGCCATGGGAGCTGCCTGGGGCCGCCTGAGTCAGCAAGCACCTGGGTAAACTGGGGGCCTGGTTTTGTGGGAGCCTGCAAGGAGCCTCGTTCCGTAAGAGCTGTCTACAGCTGCTGGAACTGGCAGGTGGTGTGGTGATCCATGGGCCTGAGTTCCCAGCAGCCCCCTGGGAGCCTGGTGTCATGGAATCTACCTGGGTTGCTGGAACCAGCAAGTGCTGGAGTGACCTGGGGTCTTGGGTTTGTGGGATCCCACTGGGGTCTTGGGTTTGCCCTGTTACAGAAGCTGCCTGTGGCTGTGGGTGCTGCCTGTGGCTGCCTGGCATACGCAGGACCTTGGGTGAGCCAGGGTCTGGATTCACCAAAGCCCACCAGGAGCCTGGTGCCAAGGACACCACTTGTGGTCACAAGAGCCACCTTGGGCTGTTTAAGATGGCAGCTCCTAGGCTGAGATGGGGCCCTGGGTTCCCAGGAGCCCGGTGGGAGCCTGGTGTCAAGGATGCTGCTTGGGGCCACCAGAGCTGGCATGCTCCAGGGTGAGCCAGGGGCCTGGATTTGCAGAAGCCTGCAGGGAGCCAGCTAGGTCCACAGGAGTCAGCCTGGCACTGGGGCAGGCTGGCTAAGGTCAGGCAGAGTGGAGAAGTCCCTTCTCATTGGGAGGTGTTTGATTACTGATTCAATCTGCTTATTTGTTACTGGTCTGTTCAAGATTTCTATTTCTTCATGATTCAGCTTTTGTAGGTTGTTTCTAGGAATTTATCTATTTTGTCTAGGTTATGCAATTGATGAGTGTACACTAGTTCAGAATAGTCTCTTCTGATCTCTTTCTTTCTGAAGCATCCGTTGCAATGCCTCCTCTTTCATTTCTGATTTAGTTTGAGTCATCTTTCTTTGTTTTCCTAGATATTTTATCTAAGGGTTTCTCAATTTTATTTTTTCCAAAACTCAACTTTTACTTTTATTAATCGTCCATACTGTCTTTCATTTTTTTTCCACTCTCCTCTTGGTGACTTCCATCCTTCTGCTAACTTTGGGTTTCATTTTTTCTTTTTTTAATGCTGTGTGTTGTAAGTCAGGTTGTTTCTTTGACATCTTTCTTCTCTTGTAATGTACAAGTTTATCACTATAAATTTTCCTCTTAGTACTATTTTTGCTGCAGCCTATAAGTTTTGGTGTGTTTATTGTTTCTTTTTTTTTTTTAAAGATTTATTTATTTATTTTCGCCACAAAGCCCCAGTAGATAGTTGTATGCCATAGTTGCACAGCTTTCTAGTTGCCGTATGTGGGACGCGGCCTCAGCATGGCCAGAGAAGCGGTGCGTCGGTGTGTGCCCAGGATCCGAACCCGGGCCACCAGCATCAGAGAGCACGCACTTAACCGCTAAGCCACAGGGCCGGCCCATATTGTTTCTTTTTGTGTGTGTGTGATGAAGATTGGCCCTGTGCTAACATCTGCCAATCCTCTTTTATTTTATTTTATTTTATTTTTTGCTGAGGAAGACTGGCCCTGGGCTAACATCCGTGCCCATCTTCCTGCACTTTATATGGGATGCTGCCACAGCATAGCTTGCCAAGCGGTGCGTTGGTGTGCACCCGGGAACTGAGCCGGCGAACTACGGGCCGCCGCAGTGGAGCGCACGCACTTAACCGCTTGTGCCACCCGGCCGGTCCCTATTGTTTCTTTTTGTATGTTTTGAGCTGTTTTCTAATTTCCCTTTTGATTTCTTCTTTCATCTACATTTTTTGTGTGTGAAGAAGATCAGCCCTGAGCTAACATCCATGCCAATCCTCCTCTTTTTGCTCAGGAAGACCGGCCCTGAGCTATCATCCTTGCCCATATTCCTCCACTTTATATGGGATGCCACTACAGCATGGCCTGACAAGCATGGGTTGGTGCGTGCCCAGGATCCGAACCCAGGCCGCCAGCAGCGGAACACATGCACTTAACCGCTACAGCACCTGTCTGCACCCTGATCTACTTTTAAGTTTAAGAGTTTTTGTTGAACTTCCACATATTATGAATGTTCCAGTTTTCCTTCTGTTATTGACTTCTAGTTTCATGCCATTGTGTTTAGAAAAGTTACTTGGTATTATTTCAGTCTTCTTTAATCTTGTTAAGACTTGTTTTGTGACCTAACATGTGATCTGTTCTGGAAAATAGTCTGTGTGCCCTTGAGAAGAGTGTACATTTTGTTGCTGTCCAGTAAAATATTCTGTGTGTGTCTGATAGGTCCATTTAGTAGTTAATGTTTTCATGTCTGCTATTTCCTGATTTTCTGTATGGATATTCTATCCGTTAAAAGTGGTCTTTGAAGTCTCCTACTATTTGCAACTTATATACGTGAGAGGGCTCTTATATTGGGTATATATAAAGATCTCTTAGAACTCAATTATAAAAGACAAGTCAATGAAACGGGGTAAGCAACTGGAATAGACATGTCTCCAGGAAATACATAGATGGCCAATAAGCACAAGATAGTTGCTCAGTATCATTAATTATTAGGAAAATACAAATTCAAAGCACAATGTGATACTATTTCACACTCAAAATGAAGGCTATATTCAACATAATGGAAAATAACAAGTGTTGGTAAAGATGTGTAGAAAGGGAAACCCACATACATTACTGGTGGGAAAGTAAAATGATGCAGCCACTGCAGAAAACAGCTTGGCATTTTCTAAAATCTTAAACTTAGAATTACCATTGACCTGGAGAGGCCCATGGTAGATATGTCCAAAAGAGCAAACTTGCCCATAGACATTCAAAGCAACAGTGTTCACAATGGTCCAAAAGTGAAACAAACCCAAATTTCTATCCAGTTATCACTGCATAAACCAAATGTGGCCTATTCATAATATAGGATATTATAAGCCATAAAAAAGAATTAAGTACTGCTACATGCTCGGCCATGGGTGAATCTTGAAACATGTGTGCTCACTGAAGCCATCCACAAAGGCAATAGATAACAGGATGCCATTTGAATGAAATGTCCAGAATAGGAAAATCCATAGGGGGAGAAAACAGATGAGTTGTTTCCATGGGTTTGGGTTAGCAGAAAATAGATTGTGAATGAGTATGGGTTTGTTTGGGGGTGTTGAAAATGTTCTGGAATTAGATAGTGGTGATAGCCACACGACATAATCATTGTGCTAAAAGCCACAGAAATGTATACTTTGAAATACTTAAAACGGTGTATTCTATGTTAAGCAGATTTTCCACATAAAATTTTTGAATTTTTTAAGTTAATCAGGGTATTGGTTAATTTTAAGTTGCTTAGTATATTTAATAAGTGTAATTAATGGAGTTATTAGGGGTAGGGCAAGTTGTAGCCAAGAGAGTAAACACCCGACGAGGGCTATAGTAACAAATCCTATGACTATACAAGCAACAGTCTAAAATCCAGTCCATTTCCATTGTCCCCAACTTGGAGAGACCAGCCATGAAAATAGGTCAGTGACCTCGGGGGCCTTTGGTATCTATTCAAAGATTTGGGTAATATTATGCAATATTTTAACCTCTTGGGCCATTTGGTGAAGGTAGGTTTGAACTTCTCTGTTGATGTACACTCAGCAAGTGTGGTTCTAGGAAAGGCACCAACCCCTCCTTCCTTGGCCGGTATAGACAGTCTAGGGCCAGACCATTTTCTAAAACCATTTAGGCGAGAGACTCATGAGAGTGTTGTTCAGGGGTTAGGATACGTTCCTATGGAGTTGTTGTCCATGTTCTGTTAAGGTTGTTGATACTTCTTAGTTGCCTCAGTTTCCTGATTTTGTGTGGGTAGGGCCACCGCACCTGTGCCCAGTCCAGTCAGTCAATCCTAGTAGAACTGAACACCCAGTGCTATAGGACTGACATTGTTTCTATGGGTTGGTGGTAGCCTGTCAGGGCAGGAAACTCAGGGGACCTGCGACCTGAGGGAAGCAGGCTGAGAGAGAAACAATAGTGCGTTGCACAATATAGCCTGGAGAAAGCTGCTCAGAGAGCTGGGGAAGAGAGACGCTCACTGGGTGAGAGCCTTGTGATATCAGCCCACAGTGAAACCCAAAAGTGGATGCTCCTGGTGTGAAATATTCCTTAGGTGTCTTGAGGTAAAATAATTTGCACCCATTCACTGGTTACCTGTGCTATATGATTTCAGGGGGTATGGTTAAAGTGTTTGTCGGCCAAGAGCTGTTTGTGCCTGGGCACAAAATCACCAAGGTGGCCTCGAAGGGTACCCCAAAATGACCCCTCAAGGAGCAGTTGGGGCAGAAAGTGGGTGGAGCATTTTGAAGGAAGCCTGGGGCAAAGATGTTTTTCGATGGAGTTGGCTACAACTGAGTCTCTCCGCAGGGTAAGCCCTTTAGCTGGGGTACAGTAGGTGATTGGAGGCCAAGTGACAGACCCTGTGACTCCTGATTCCCAGTGCACGGTTAGACCTCTAAGCCCATTGGACATAAATGGTTGTGGTGTTTGTGAAGCATCTTGCTGGCAGTGTGGAAAGTATAGGGGACGTGTGGTGGGAGACGTCATGATAGTGTCGGGAGGAGCTGTGTGTGAGATTACGGTGTTGAGGGGGAAGGACTGGAGGCAGGTGCAGTGGGTGTGTGATTAACAATGGTCAATGAAGGGACAGCTGGGGTGTAACTGGGGAAATCAGGGACCAGCAGAAGTAATGTGTTTAAAACAAGACACCAGGGCAGGCCCAGCTGTTAAGTGCGCACGCTCCACTACTGGCGGCCTGGGTTCGGATCTCGGGCGTGACCGACGCACCTCTTCCCCAGCCATGCTGAGACTACATCCCACATACAGAAACTAGAAGGATGTGTAACTATGACATACAACTATCTACCTGGGCTTTGGGGAAGGAAAAAAGGAGGAGGATTGGCAATAGATGTTAGCTCAGAGCTGGTCTGCCTCAGGAAAAAGGAAGAGGAGGATCAGCATGGATGTTAGCTCAGGGCTGATCTCCCTCACAAAAAAAAAATAAAATAAAATAATGAAACAAGACACCAGGCCCTAATAGAGCCACTTAGCCTAAGTCTCACATCAACAAGCCGAGATTTAATTAGACTTTTTGCCCTCCCAGGAATAGAATCATAAACCAGTCAATTGGGAATCGCCTGATGAGCAGCAGGTAGGTCACCTTCCTAATAGAGACCTGCCATCCCCTAAAGGAAGGTAACCTTGCAGTAACCAACCCTCTTTTTGGTGTAGTGTAATTTCCTTGTTCCTGCTCCCTTCTGCCTATAAAAGTCTTTCATTTTGTACAGCTCCTTGGAGCTCCTTTCTCTCTGCTAGACTGGATGCTGCCTGATTCATGAACTGTTGAATAAAGCCGATAAGATGTTTAAAATTTACTCAGTTTTATTTTGTTTTGTACCAGTTTGGTGGCAGCAGTGGGATCCAAAGGAGACATCTGATGGCTTAGGGGATGAGAAACACAGGCATTGGTACCTGCAAAACTTTTGAGTTCTCCATCTTTGTCAATGATTCTGAGAGCCGTGGGTAAGTTCCTCTCAGCAAGTGCTGTAGAGAAACACAGCAGGGGGCTGTGAGGGAGGGTTGGGCGTCACTTGGTAGGAGGGTCTGAAAGGCCTCAATAGGGTGATATTTGATGGGACCAGAATGACAAGAGGGAGCCAGCCCTTCAGGGGTCTGGGAGCAGTGTGTCAGGGAGATGGCACCACCGGTCCTGAGTCTCACAGGCAGAAGTGAGTTTGGCCAGAGGAGGTCAGAAATATGGCCAGTGCAGCTGGAAGGAGGCTGGGAGGAGAGAACAGGAGCTGGGGTGGAAGGTAGGGCCAGGGCCTGGTAGGCTGTGTCAGTTACCTTTCCCTCTCTGACTTCATTGCCCCTAACCTTGCTTTTCAAAACTACAAATGTTGACTATCTCACAATTTGTGTGTATCAGCAATGAGGCACGTTTTAGCTGGGTGCCTCTGCCTCACTGAGTTGAACAGGTTGGGGCTGTGGCCTCAACTGAGGCTCAACTGGGGGAGGACAAGCCCCCAAGGTCACTCTCAGCCTTCAGGATTCAGTTTGGACTGAGAGCCTGAGTTCCTTTCTGTCTGTTGGCCTGGGCACTCCCGTGCTTCTCTCCTCTATAGGCCTCCACATTGGGCAGTCCCAAAACACTGGTATTTGATTCCTCAGTTACAGGGATTCGACAGAGTGAGAGAGAGAGATGGAACATGAGAGAGGGAGTAAGAGGAAGTGAAAGACTTGTGTAGTTAAAATTTAGACAAGACATCCCATCACATTGGCTCTTATTATGTTCATAAGCCAGTTACTAACCACTTAGTGGTTCCACGGGGATGGCTATGCCATGAGTGGGGTTTACTGGGTACCATTGTGGAGACTTCCCACCTCATAGGCCAAGATGAGGCCCTTGGGTCTCATTCTCCATAAAACAGGAAACAGTTGAATGGTTTTATGCCACAGAAGGCAGTATCTAAATTTCCGTTAGTTTCAAACCCCTCATGATGCTGACCTGAAAATGAGGCCAAGTTGGGAAGTGACTGTTCCAATATCACATTGCTAGAATCCAGGCCTGTTTTGAGTGGTGTTCTGTGCTACATGTCACCTCTTCTTGTTATTCTTCCATCTCTAAGTTTGTGCCTTTGGTACATGTGACACCAGCCCACAGGGGTAATAGATATTATCTCATATACACCGGGTGAGGTCCCTAGGAAGTAGATTCTAGCCTGAGCCCCATGGTGCAGGTTTGGAGACTAGGGAGGACCTGAGAGGCACAGGGACTTTCCCAGGATGCAGAACTGGTAAGAAAGAGGAGGTCTGCATTCATCTCTGTCTCCTCAAAGCTAGGACCTGAGTTAGGTTTCCAGGGAACTGTGGCTAGGGCTGTGTAGGCTCCTTGTGTACAGTTCAGGAAGTGACATGAGAGAGGAGGGTGAGCAGCCCGGGCTCAATGGGCAGCTCTGGAGAAATCTGATTGAGGTAAGGGTCCCAGGTAAAGGAATCTTGAAAAATGACCCCATCTCCTTGGTCCTAGGCCTCAACAGATCTTAGAACTCTGGTAACCAGGCACCCACAGCCCCCCATCCAGCTCACTTGAATGGAGACAGCCAAGAAGCAAAAATGTTTTGTTGTTGTATCCAAACTTTTGCAGGATCTGGCCTCAAAAAAACCCAGAAAGAGAATCTTTTTGATTGTTGCCGATGTTGGCTCAGCCCTCATCCCTGACGCCTCTGGGTGTCTGACAGGAGGCAGTGAAGGGTAACATGGGGGAGCCCAGGAAAGGCTAGTGCAGGCCAGGACACAACGGTGATCCCACCTGATCAACCCCACACTCCAGGCCCCTCATAGTGTGTGTGTGTGTGTTTGTGTGTCTGTGTGGAGTGGGGAAGGCAGGGTATGTGGGACAGGCCATTCCTAAGCAGGAGCTTGTTGTTAGGTGTCGGAAACCTGGTGGGTCTGTCACGTTCATACCCCAGATCATGGCTGACAGCATGAGAAGGTGAGCTCCTCTACTCATATATTATTGAGCCCTAGAGGTTTCATTTCCTTCCCTCCCTGACCAAAGATCTTTGCCAGGATGCCCTCTGTGCCTGAACTGAGGAGCAGACTTTCTCTTGGGGGTTGGCCTCAGTGGCAGTGTGCAGGCCACCCCTGATTCCCTCTGGCCCAGCTCCCAGGCAGTCTTTGCAGAACTCCACTCAGGAGGTCGTCGAGTAGCTGCCCAATGGTTTCAACTCCACCAACTCACTAGACAAGGAGCAGGTACATGAGGCCACCCACACCATCCAGTGCTGCTCTGAGATGACAGCAGGAGCAGAGGGCCTCCACACTCAGGACCTTGAGATGATGGGGTTGGACCAGAACTAGGGTGGGACCAGTCAGGGGCTGTCTCTTTTTCAAGCTAAAGGGGACGTACATGCAGGTAACCTTGTCTGGTTCAGAGCTGTGCTCCCTTGACCCTATTTCCCTTGTCTGTTGTGAGTTTAGGAGGCCACTGAGGCAGAGCCAGAGGCTAAAGGGGACTGCAGGCTGGCTATTCCTGGAAGAGAAGTGGGATCTTTCCTGTATTTAGAAGGACACATGGAAAATCAGCTATGTGAGTGAACCTTTCTCTTTATCCCGCTCCAGAGTCAGCTCCAGAGTTTCAGCCAGCAGCAGAAGCAGAGCTGTGGGCAGTGGTGGAGGTAGAGCTGGCTCCAGCTCCGTTGACACCACACCCTCTAGCACTGGAGCCAGTGTCCCCTCTACCAGCAGTGTTGGAGGTGGAGCAAGGGCCAACATGGGCTCCAGCAGGAGTGGGAGCTGCTAAGTTGGAGTCACCTGGACCATCATTTCTAGTGGGAAGTCCGTCTCCACCTGTGGCTAAGAAGTGTGAGAAGAAGCCCAACCTACGGCCTTCCCTCCTAAGCTGGTGGTGGAGCAGTTGATCGTGATGGATGCAGTGAGCAGCTGGGCTCTGAGGGTGGGGTGGGGTAGGCCTTCCCTCTGCCATCGTTGCCCCAGACCTCATCCAGTCTCCTATGATCTGGGCCCGAATCCTGGCTCCACCCCTTACCAACCATACGACCTGGGCAACTTTCTGAACCCCTAAGCCTTTGCTTTCCACCTGCAGAGCGTAGAGGTGGACACTAACAGGACCTGCTGCACAGAGTGGCTATGCCGGCTCCTTGAAGAGAAGGAAGGGTGAGCAGGGCCTGGCACATCAGTAGTGGAGGGGAACTCACTGTATGCAGCCAGGTCCCTGGTGGCCCAACCGTCTGCTCAGGAAGCTCAACAGCCTCAGGACTTATTAGACACCTGATGTGTACTCCACTACAAGGGAGACAGACAAGGCCCGTGGTTGTAGCTGCCAGGGGAGAATGTGCATCAGAACGGGGAGTGTGACCAGAGGGGGATCAGTGTGTTGGAAGATGCCCCCTTGGGATGAGCCGAGGTGAGCCACCATCTGGAGCTTGGAGTTAGCCAGGACGGGCTGGATGCAAATGTCCCTCTCCCTTCCCTGCCAGTATTGGGTCCTGGGTCATCCTCTGGGTACCCTCAGTGGACAGAGAAGAAAAGCCAGGGACTCTCACAAGGCTCAGGCCACATCATGAGCTTCCTGAGCTCCAGCTCTAAACTGTGACCCCTGTGTGGGACTTTTGGGGATGTGGACACAGAGCTGGGGTGTGGCAATGTTGGGTGACACTCCCCCTGTTCCCCAGGAGCTCTTCCGGAAGGTGGTGCCCTCTCAGTGCCTGGGCTCCACCTGGGGCAAGAGGAACAAGCCCAGCAATGAGCACCTGGCACACACCGTCCGGGCCACCATCGACCACTTCAGAAGGGTGGCCAGCCTCGTCGTCACCACCTGCCTCGGGGACCCGAGCATGATGGCCCAGGACAGGATGAGGGTGGTGGAGCGCTGGATCCAGGTGGCCCAGGTGTGCTGTGGGAGGCCCAGTGGAGCCCCTCTCTGGAGCCTTGGGAACTGCCTCCACCTTTATCAGATCCCAGGATTGCAGTGTGTGGTCTAAGCCCCTGCAAGTCCCTAGGCCCTTCTTGCCAGGGGAATGCTGACCTTGACTCCAGGTCCCACTGCGGGGATGCTCACTTCCTACCTGGCTCCCTCCCTGGGTTGAGCTAAAATCCTCCTCCTTGTGAGTGTTACTCTTTGGGTCCTAAATGTGCCCTTCTGGGGCTCCCTGAGCATCTGTCTCATCCAGGAGAGGAGATTTAAATAGAAGGGGACTGAAGCTAGAGCAAGCAGGGCTCCAGTACCCCACCTCACAGCTCATTCTCTTCCCTTCCCCAGGAGTGCAAGATCCTGAAGAACTTCTCCTCGCCCTGAACTGTCATCTCTGTTCTGCAGAAAACATCCATATGCCACCTGAAGAACACATGGGGGAAGTTTCCTGGTGGGTAGGCCTCTCTCCATAGGAGGACCAGGGTGGATGGGGGATCTCCCGTATGTCTGCCATTGGCCCCTCAGTCAGCTGGGAACTCCTGGGTGGCAGCAAATGCTTGGAACAGGGCCTGGGCCTCAGCGGTGTGTCTCTAAGTCTCCTGGTGTCCTTAGTGCACCAATTCTGCTTCAGGATTCGGTTTCTCTAAATGCCAGGTACTGGGTTGAGCCACATTGGAGATTTTCAAGTGTTTATAGCAACAGAACTCTATGCCCAGTTGAAACTGAAAGTGGTCAAAAGAGAGCTGCTCTGTATAGCGGGGGAATGGAGACCCCAGTGACCAACAGGAGAGCCCCCTCCCAGTCTCACAAGACCTTAGCCCTCAGAGGAGCCCAGTGAGAGCACTCCTCCAGGCAGTTTGAATCTCTCAGGTTGTCAAAGAAAAAGATTTGCACTCAGACCCCTCATATTATCCCTAAATTTATCCTTCCCTCTTTCTCCTCTCCTCAGGGAGCGCTCTGAAAAACTTAAGGAGCACTATAGCCAAGACGAGTCCTTGAGCAGAGAACTGATGACCAAGGTAGAGTGGAGGCTGGGGGTCTGGAAAGAGAGGAAGTGCCACGGGGGGAGGGGGACTGGGCAAGCTGTGGTTTTGATAGTTTCTCACTTGAACTTTCTCTGAAACGTTCCCATCTATCTTGTCCAGGTTAACAAGCTTAGGGATCTGTTTGGCCCATGGGCAGGTGGGGTGCCGTTTGTGGGCAGGAGGCCCTGGTCATGGGACACAGTGGTGTTGGCTGTGCTGTTCCAGGGCGAGTTGCCGAGCTGGTGCCATCAGCAGATTTCTGGCTTCCATGCACTTCCGTCCTGCTGAATGTAGCTTCTCCCAGACTGTTGGGTGGTTGGGTGGGTTTATCCCTCAGCCTAAACCTGTCCTCAGGAAGCCAGGCCCCTGCTGCTCCTTCTATCTTCACCATGTCTCCAAGGGGAGAGCACACTGCCTACCCCAGGGACGGGCACAGCAGAGAATTCCCCTGGCCCAGGTGGACAAACAAGATGCTCATCCTTGGATCTGAACAGCTGGACCAGAGACAGATATGTGTGCGTTCTGGGACCCCCCCTGGACGCCTAGAACAGTCATTCGAGTCAACAACGGAGTCTCACCTGAATGCCTGGTTGGCAATGACATATACCCCAGGTGGCTTATGAGTAGCGCCTAGGCAACTGATAGATTCTTAGTGGATCCTGCTGAAAGGAAGTTAGGAGCTTCATGTAAACAGGGAAGCAAAATGTCCTCTCACCCCTTCCCTGTTGATCAGAGGTGGCACCTTGGGGGTCCAGTTTCTGAGTGGATAAAGAAAGAGTTCAGTGCAGGGGAATATCCTGAGTGGTTCCTTGGGGGAGGAGAAGGGTTTGGCATTGCCTCTGTCCCAGCCTGGGGGCCAGACACTCCACGAGACTGGGGCAGGCAGGAGCCATTCAACCAGACTCCCAAGACACCACATCCTCTCCATCCACGCCTCGGCCCACGACCAAGCTTCGAGAGCTCGGGGGTCAGGACTATTGTCAGTGGTGGGGCTGGGGGTTAGGTGAGGATGTTGGAACAGGGTCTCTGGCTGGGAGGGCCAAGTGGCCTCTCCTCTGTGGCCCCTGAGCAACTCACTGCCCCTGTTTGGGCCTCTGTCTCCCCATCAGGGAAATGGAAGGATGGTGATCGTGTGGTGCAGGCCTCACATGGGGGTGATGAGGTAAGAGGGAGGAAAGGAATGTGGGAGCTTTCTGCCTGCTCCCTGGAGGGGTGAGGGCAAGAACAGCGATGACAGTCATGCGACAGTGAGTCCTCAGGAGAACCTGTGAAGTAGCTGGAGTTCTCACACTTTGCAGATGAGGAAACAGGCTCAGGGAGTCCAGGACGCAAGCCCAAGCTTACACTCAGAGAGTTGAAACTGGGCTTGTTCTGGAATCACAAGACCTTGGAGGGTGGAGTGGCATTGGTACCAGTTGACTCGAGTCAGATGTCCAGTGTCGGAGGCGAGTGGTGCTGGAGAGAAATGCAGTGAGGGGACTATGGCCTCACTGACACTGTCCTCGACCCTGACAGGAGGGGCCTTCCACGTTTGCCCCCCGGAAATCAACCCCCAGAGGGTGCAGGAGAAGGAGCAGCAGCAGCAGCAGGTGAGTGTGCCTGTGGGGGAGGGGCTCTGCGTTCCCAGCTGGAGGCCTCAAATCAAGAGAGGAGGGCCCTTTCTCTTGGTGCCACAGTGTCCGAATCCCCCAGTAGAAGTGACCGGGATGGCCTGGAAGAGCTGGTGCAGGATGGGTTTGTTGTGGGGAGGGACAGGGACCACATACCCTGTGATTTGCTAGAAGCCTGCCCTGGGAGAGGAGGAGGAGGAGTGTGGTGTTCTTGGGGTGTGAAGCAAGGAGGAATTGAGGGGAGGCTAGTAAGGGTCCTAGGCTGTTCCCCGTGGGAACCCTGGGGTGGGCCAGGAGGCTGTGGCTGTGGACTTTTCAGGGGAGGGTCTGCAGGGGGTCGACTTGAGAGCAAGGGCTCATCCCACCCGCACCCCAATGTCACAAGGTGTCGTCCCCTATCTTGGCACTTTCCTTGGTGACCTGCTTATGCTGTGTCTGGCGATGGGTGATTATCTCGAGGTGGGTGAACCTGAGGCCAGGCAGGAAGGACCACGATCCTGAACCTTGGGATGCGGGAGCCCCCGAAATGTGCTCCGAGCTCTCAGCACTTGACACATCTCTCCTGGGAGCCTCGCAGTGGCCCCTGGGAGCTGGGGCATCAGGCCCATCTTAGAGATGAGTGAACAGAGGCTCCACCTGAGACACCCATTCCGGTTCCCCAGGCTGGGGAAACTCAGAGCTGCCTGATGGCACAGCCGCGTGAGGTTTTATCGGAGCTGGACTCAGCCTCTAACTCCCATGCTCCCCATGGAGGGAGAGAGGGGTCGGCCCCCCCCCCAAGTCAGGCAGCACATAAGTTGCTGAGCAGTCCCCTCTGCCTGAGGCCTCAGCCTCCAAGTCTGTCATCAGAGAGGGTTGTGCTGCCAGGTCCCTCAGCCTCCCCCCATGTCCTCCTTCTCTGGAGCCCAGAGCCCGGCCTAGGTCCAAGTCCTGTTTTCTCTGCATGCTCCGCCCCCTCTGGGGACCTGGCAGTCGTGCACCATGAGAAGGGGTGGACATAAGGGGCTAGTCAGTCTATGGCATTCTGTCTGATGGACTCTGGCTCTCCACCTTCCAGGGGAATGAGATCAACCTTAAGAAAGGGACTGAGGTGAGCAGCTGTGGCACTCCCTGCAGGGGAGGGGAAGGAGGTGGAAATCAGAGACCCTCTGGGCAGAACAGTCCCTGGTTCCACCCCCTGTATCTTACATTGAGTGGAAGACTTCGATAACAGAGAAGTGGGAGACCCATCCAATTGGCGGGTTGGTTGAGGGGAGGATGGCATCAAGGATAACTTCTTGGAGGAGGGGCTGATTATTCCCATTCTGAGAACAGGTAGAGCCTGGATAGAACTGGTGGGACGGAGCGTTGCCAGGACTGGTCCCCTGCCCCACCCCTCACCCCCCACAAGGCCCCTGCAGCATCCCCCACCCAGGCCCTGTGTGCATCCTCTCCTTCCCTCTGGTCCCAGGAATACTGAGTCATGAGGGAGATGCTGCTGCTCCCAGTGGTTGCAAAGAATTAGAACCAGAGCTGGAGGAGTGATTTGGGGCCTGATTCCAGGACATGGAGCTGCTCAACGAGAATGATAGTTGAGGCTGTGCAGGAGTTGAGTGAGGGCAGGGGTGGACTCTCCATGTTGGCCAGTCCAGAGAGCCTGTCTCCATGGCCCCCTGCTCAGCCCCAGGCCTTATTGCTTGGCGAACTCTGGGACACCCAGACTCCAGCTGCTGGGAAGGCAGTGGGGGGACACCTGAGGTGTGGCTCCTGGTAGGCTCAGAGGTGCCTCTCTGCCCTGTAGCTACAGCCTGTCCTGCCTGCTGGATCCCCAGATCTAGTTGGCCAGCAGAATATTCAAGGCCAAGAAGAGCCCGCCATCATCAAGTTCAGGGGTGAGTGAGTGTCTGGGCTGGGGTGACTGACTCCTAGGAGTTCAGTAAAGCTTTGAGCTAAGCGTGTCCTTGGGGAGTCCGATAGCTGGCACTGGGATCCCACCTCCACTACTGAGCAGTCCTGTGACTGGGGTGACTCTCTTCAGCTTCCTGAGACTCCGTGTCCTCCTCTGTGAAATAGGTGATAGTAAACGATTTCTCCCGTGGCAGGGACAAGTGGGGTACTGGTGGCTAACAGCACTGAGCACAAGGTCTGCAGCACCCAGTGCAGTGGGGACAGGGTGGGTGGCCATGATTCTGAGGGAGGCCCCCCAAGATAACCCGACACTTCTACTCAGCCCCCAGGCCCCAATACCGAGCCCCATACCAGTGGCCGATCACAGCCTCATCCTCAGTAGCCGGGACACAGCTGGGAAGCTTGCGATGCACCGGGCCAGCTCCTCCCACCTGACAGGAAGGGGAGCATTGTAAGCTGATTCCTGGAGTCCCCTGAAGCCCAAGAGAGAGAGGACGACCCCATCTCAGCTCCCTGACATCCCCCAGCATCTATGAACCCATTGGGGAGGGACAGTAGTTATTTGTTGTAAATAATAAATGCCATGTTTGAATATTATATTAAAGTCCTGTTCCCTTTACAGCCTGGAACTTGTGGTGTGGTTCTGTCACTTTCTGTAGGCATGTGAGGGAGACACAGAATCTCACATTTCTCCTTGAATCAAGAACTCTTCCGGGTCATCAGCTTATTGTATGTGGGAGAAGGGAGAAGGGCCAGCCCCTTCTCTGGCTAGTGGGGACAATCCCAAGTCCCCCTAACACCGAGGACCAGTTCATTTCAGTATCATTCAGCTCCTCCAGGTGCAGGCACAGCCCACCACCCCTTCTCCTGAGATTTAAAGGTTGAAGGTACTTTCACAGGCAGAGAAAAAAACCACTGAAATGTGGGTGACTTTAAAACAGCACTACGCAGGACCATGTCATGCCACAGGCAGGGGCTGCCTTCCTAATTCTGGAGGAAGAGGGAATGTTTTCTGCTTCTCTTCTTGAGGTTTCTTTTGACCAAATTTTAGGAACTTGTTTTCTAGTTCAATCTCTGGGAATATATCAGCTCTAAGTGGAGAAAACAATGGAAAAAGATCAAAATGTGCACGTTGAGAGGACAAGACCCGCGGAAGTTCATTTGCAGATGGACTAAAGGCAGGCAGGACTTTCCCTCCTGAGGGCCCTCTAGGGGCTCCATGTTCACCTCTGACCTAGATTTGAATCCTGCTGGAATCCTTGTCCAGGACCCTGAATTCCTTTTCCTGCTTGATTTGTATCCAGGAGGAAAGATTTGTGATGCAGCTTTTAAGGCTACAGCTGGGCCTTGTTACATAAACATTACTGCTCCCTGTGAACTAGGATTTTCAGCACCCCTGCCTTCCTTATGCAATTCCCTTTAGGACAGAATTTCCCTAGAAAGCCCCAAACCTCCTCCCTGACTTGGCCTGATGGATCCCGAGTGAGCTCTACTTTGCCAGGATAAGGGACCATAATCCTGGCCAGTCAGTGACCCTACATTGTCCCTTGCTGTCCAAGGTGACTTCTGAGCCCGTGTTCTTCTGAGGTCCATGGTCTTGGACAATCCTCAAGTTTACACACTCAGTGTTGGTGTTCCAAACTCGTCCAAATGGGGCAACTGGGCCCAAGCCCTTAAAGTGTGTCAACCCTGGGTGTCTGTGATTTTTTCCCCAGTCTTGTGTTGTGGTTACATTACAACCACCTGCTGGGGTGTGAACCCTGTTTGGAGCTTTGAAAGATCAGGTATGACGGGGTTGTGGGGGGCTCCAGCAGGGAAAGCCACGGAACTGATGATCCATGGACGTACATGAACACAGCCTTACCAATTAAAATACTGAAATGCTCCCCATCTGGTGGTGAATAGACACTGCTCTGAGCTCACACCGAGAACCCACCACATGACTAGAAGCTTTCAAAGGGTTACTAAGTGGCATTTTGAAGCTCTTCCCTTGGGAACACCCTGTAAGACGAGGGCCAGATGAATCGCTTGGCACTTGTGAGTTATCGCCTCCTTTCTGATGGCTGCAAGTGTCATCCAGACACACAGGCTGGACTCTGTCAGGGAAGCCTTCTCAGGACAGCCAGAAGCTGAGGATGAATTCTGGTTCCCAGCATCCCAGGCCCTTCCTGACACAGCATAACCACCCAGGAAAGTGGTTTGGTAATGAAAAAACTGGGAAGGCCATACTTTCCCTCCAAAGAGAAAGAGAAGTGCCAACAGTGAAAGATTGATCCCCTAAATAGACAATTGAATCCCAACAAGCAGTGGGTTCTTGTCAGATTACTGATGCTGAAAAGGCCTCTTTTGATAATAGCACGATCCCCCAACTGCCGTGTCCATCTACATGAATCAAATTTCCAACACATATGGATCTAAAAAACTGAGGGAAATCTGGTATTTCCTTAGATGCAACTCTGAAGTAGCATGCAACAAAGAACATAAAAATGGAGACTTAGAAGTAAATATCTAATTTGAGAACATAGACATCGAAGTGCTTTTGAAATATTTTGGAATCTATTGGAATATTACACAAAAAGAATAATCCACTTTAAGTAGGTTTTACTGTGACTGTGGGGAAAAACTGAATCATCCCGTGACGTTGATAACTCTCTGCTGACTTGAAAGTAAAAATAAATAATGTGCATAGTAAAGGAAAATGAGAGAACAGCATGAAAAAAGAAGATCTTTCTCTCCTCACCTGAAACTCAACCTCTCACCTCAGAAAGAAACCACTGTCTATATTTTCTATTTCACGCAGCAGAGTTTAATAAAAGAAACGTATTGGTATGTTTTAAAGTTTCAAGAGCTCAAAGCAAGGAAACATTAGGGACGCTGCCAAGAGACCTCACTGAGGTGCCTGCTCCATTTCATCTGCTGTCAGGACGTCCTTCTTGGCCCCTCACTTTCTCTGCCTCACTAGCAAGTCTGTCCGCCATCAGTGCTACCACCAGTCTCTCTCCTGTGCTCTTCACTGCCCTTTCCTCCTTCCTGATACCTTCCTCAGTCGCCAGAAATTGTTGGCAGTGGAACTGTGGAATGCCCAGATCAGCTCCTGGAATCATCTCTGCCAAATCTGAAGACCGGCAGGAGTGGGCATGGAACCTGGAGTGCAGACTACCTGCGAACACACCTGGCAGGGATTCACCTGTGTGACTAGGTGCAAGTTTTTGCAACGCTTTGGCAAGATTCAAAGGACTTACCAGTTTTCCTGCATTGCTGCAGGCCTGGAGTCCTTGCGGTCTCTCGGGCCAGCAGACCTGGTGAGGCTGGTCCAAAGTGTCCTCCCAGAGACCCGTCACAGCCAGAATGGGATGGGATTCTAGTATCCGGCCTCTTGAATATGTCACTGGACATCCTCAAAGGGTTGAAGATGCTTAAACCAGGCTTTGGTTTGGACTGGTTCCCACAGTTACACTGCTTCCTCTGTGAAGACGTAACTATCATCCTTCTTTTCTTCTTACCTTACAAAAATAAATCATGAAATTGGGTCAAATGACAAAGGAACCCTGACTTTTTAGGACAATTATCCTGGTTGTTTTGTACTTCCACCCTCCCTCTGTCCTCCAGGGATAGATCTGACTTGTGTCCTGGGATGTCATCAGGCAAAGTTGCATCAAGAACAGAAAGCTCAAGGTCAAAATTTAAGGCTACTCCAGATCATTTCTCCTCCCCCATCCTGTTAACACCCCTCCTTGTTTGAGTGTGTTTCTATTATATTCTTGTCCTTGTCACTCTAAACCGCACAAGTCCTGACACTCCCTCTCAGGGCAGTCGGTCCCCAAACCTTTACTAAATCCCAAATCCTACCATTTCTGTGTTTTCTGACTACTCATTTGCTTAATCCATTGACCACTTGGTGTTCATAGAAGTTAAATCAATAGCGACATTATCAACCACCCCCTGTTAACGACTTACTCCCATATCCCAGATGTTCACATAATCCAAACGGTTATGGTCAAAATTAAATAATTCAGAAAACGTATTCACCCATCACAAATTCCTGATCTCTAATACTTTTATTCAAACACTCATACAGTAGATACCTGTCCCTCAAGATCAGAAGTAATGCCAGATCACCGATCCCCACCTTAAGTTCCTCCTACACCTATCAATCCTGGATTCCATGGACTATGATCTCAATACTTTCCTTGGAATAATAAAAAATTCCTTACCACTCATTTATGTTGTAAACCTCCAAACCAAGACGTTCCCAATTATCTGCCATGCAGTAGCTTCTGTTGGTCTTATAACAAACTGAAGAAAAAACATGAAACATTATCTTTTGGTACCATTGTAAAAACAAAACCATCTGCATCAACTGGGAAGCACCCATAATGCCTGAAAATTTTGTTCTCTTTTTTTGTGTTGGGTCAATAACAAAAAGAAAAATCAATTAAAAAATGGGCAATGGACCAGAATAGACTTTTTCCAGTGAAGACATACAAGGGACCAATAGGTGTATGAAAAGGTGTTCAGCATCACTAATCAGGGAATGCAAATCAAAACCACAATGAGCTATCACTTCACACCTTTTAAGATGGTGATTATCAAAAAAACTAAAGATGGCAAATGTTGGTGAGGATGTGGAGAAAAGCAACCCTTGTGGGAATGTAAATTAGTACAGCCATTATGGCAAACAGTGAGCTTCCTCCAAAAATGAAAACTAACATATGATGCAGCAATCCCACTTCTAGTATATACCCACAGGAATTGAAATCAGGGTCTCAACGAGATACCTGCTCTCTAATGTTCATTGCAGCTAATTCACAATAGCCAAGACACGGAAGTAACCTAAATGTCACTGATGGATGAATGGAAAAAGAAATGCAATATTAATCAACCTTGAAAAAAGAAGGAATTTCTGCCATTTTTGACAACATGGATGGACCTGGAAGACATTATGCTAAGTGAAATAAGGCAGACAGAGAAAGGCGAATACTCACTTATATGTGGAATCTAAAATAGTCAAACTCATACAAGCAGAGGTTAGAATGGTGGTTACCAGGGGCTGGGGGGATGGATAAATAAGGAGCTGATGGCCAAAGGATACAAAATTTCTGTTATCAAGATAAATAAGTTCTGGAGATGTAGGACAAGCATAGTGCCTACAGCTGACAAGACTGTATTGCATACGTCACATTTGCTAATAGAGTAGATATTAAGAGTTCTTACCACAGAATAATAGTACAAAAGGAGTTGAGAGAAAACTTTGGGAGGTGATGGATATGTTTGCGGCCTTGATGGTGGTGACAGTCTCAAGGGTGTATACTTAGGTCCAAATCCATCAAGCTGTATATGGAAAAGTAAGACATAATCGTTGATTCCTCTGCACCTTGAAATACACCGTGTCCTCATCACAAGAGAAAAAAATTTGTAACTATGTATGGGGACGGATGTTAACTGGACTTATTGTGGTGATCATTTCAACATATATACAAACAATGAATCATTATGTTGTACCCCTGAAACTAATATAATGTTGTATGTCAACATTACCTCAATAAAGACAATATAACAGAGAAAACCATTTGAATATTGTAAATGAGTTCAGTGAATCCCTGAAACTGCCCCATTCCCATATGAGAGTTACTGGAAGCAGAGAGGATGAAGTAAGAGGGAAGAAAGTTGTACAAAACAGTAATCAAATTAAAATCATTTAAGTTGCTATGAGCTCCTTGTGGCAAAGTTCTATGAGCACTGATCATTCACCTTTTCTTGGAAAAACATACTTTCAGATCCAACCCATAATAGTTTCATCATTTGCTCTAATAAGAAAATTTCAACTTAATAAATAAAACCAAAAGCATCCCTTATGTATGAATAAAGTTAGTGAACTTTACAGAGAAAAGAGCATATTTGCACAATCTCAATAAAGGAAACAGAAGAACTGAATGATGATCGATTCTCATTCAAGCTTATCTTTGAAAGCCAGTAAAACCAGGTTATCTTTTCAAGGATGTATGTAGAGCTGTCAGCCTAGGAAGACAGAAATAGTGACCTCCTCTGGAGCAAAGGGTAGGCTTGCTTACTGCCCAGTATAATAGAAATAACACCCCTCCCTGGGGCAAAGGTCAGCAGACTTCCTGCCCATTATCAAAGATTTGAGTTCCTTAAGCTCTGAGTTCTTGCAAACCTCTGCATGTCACCCGGCCCACTGTGTATCACCCTGTAGGAAGTGGGATTTAGTGAACCGGTGCAAATGCTGATACTCTGGCCACTGCTATTGCTGTGACATTAAGTCCTTTGTCTCTGACCCATGGGTCTCATGTCTTTTGCCAAGATCTATAAGACCATGGTAGGCTGACTTATTAACTTGCAGGTAAGGTAAAATATCAGGCCTTTCACAGTTCCTGACAAGCGCTTTAAGTAACTAGTAGTCCTAGGAACAGAGAGTTACCCAGAACAATATGCATGGATGGTCTTCATAGAAGACTTCATGCAACCAAAACTTTAATAAGGCTCTCTGACCTCTTTTATTTCTACCCCAATTAGAAGGAGAGGCACCAAGCTATTACAGACCTAGGGCTTGTGCAAGCCACCTGGAGACCTAGTGACCAGAAACTTCCCATGGGGAGCAAAGACAGATGGGCATATTTCCAAAATGGACCCATCTGCCTCCCTATCATCCAAAAGACAGTACATTATCTTAATTTATAATGATTTCATTCATTAAAATCTTGTGATGGGCCAAAGATACACTTCTAAGAGGAGTGAGGCACATGGCAGTTGTAAGTAGATTAACAGATTTGGTGAATATGAAACTCTAAACTAAACTTAGTGTTCTAATCAACTATAAGGTACAACAAATTTAATTAGATCAATTAAATGATATTTAATGGTATGCCTGATTATTACTCTGCAATAATGATCAAGAAGCTCATATAAATAACTATAATTGGTCTTACTTTAAAATATGATAGTCAAGACTTTTTGAGATAAGCTGGAGAGAAGGAAGGGGAGAAATAGATAGCTGCTCTAAAGCCACTTTCAAGACAGCTGGACCTACATGTAACCCAAGAGATCGAGGCAGATGGCTGTGTGCCTAGATCCTCCCTGAACTGTGGTTCTCAGGGATGTCACGGGGCTGAAGCAGCTTTCTGAATCGTGTTTACATGTCCATGTGTACAATACCCCTGACCATGAGGATGAAACACCATTCAATCATCCCTTACACCCCTCTAATTTACAATTAGATTTCAAAATCATTGTATCATTACATGATCATTTATTCCTCAAACCTGTAGGATGCCGAGCTAAAAGAAAATCAAATTTCAATGGCTTCTTTTCTTTCAAGGACCAAGACGTTCTTTCACAGTTGGAATACGGATTAGAGGATAAATCTAAGTCAATGGAAACAACTTAAGAAATGAACAGAGGAATATTTCATTCCTATATATACACAGTTTTCACTGTGGCAAAAACAGAGTTACATTTTAAAAAATGAGAATTTTTTGAAATTTTATAGATATTAAAGACATTGTTTTGCTTATATTCCCTTTGGTTTACCAAATGAAACTCACTCTTTAATGGGCATTTCTAGCATTGAGTGCTAATAACAGCAGCTTTTTAAAATTCTTATTTTTCCCCGGTCAAAGACCAAGGGCAGAGGTCATCAAGAGGTCAAGTCTAATCTACCTACAGATGTGGCAGGCTTAACTATGGATGTTCAAGCCAGACATTGCCAGCAGAACCAAATCTCTTCACCCATAGGTGAGTTTTTACTAGTAATCACAGAGACTTAAGAATATCAAAGGAAATTCTGTGGTTTTTTTGTGTGTGTGTGTGAGAAGGACCAGTCCTGAGCTAACATCCAATGTCAATCCCCCACTTTTTTGCTGAGGAAGACCGGCTCTGGGTTAACATCCGTGCCCATCCTCCTCTACTTTATATGGGACACTGCTACAGCATGGCTTAAGAAGCGGTGCATCGCTGTGTGCCTGGGATCTGAACCGGCAAACCCCGGGCCGCTGCAGCGGAGTGTGTGGGCTTAACCGCTTGTGCCACTGGGCAGGTCCTCAAAGGAAATTCTTTATTAAGAACCAAAGTTATAGATTCCTATCTTGGATTCATTACTTTGAATTTTTGACCCAAATCATATATATCGATTGGACCATGCTCAATTCTATGATCTTTGGAAGATTCAGCCTACAGCTGAAGAGAAACAGATGCGACACCAATATCTTATCCTCTCTGAAGTCCAACTGAGAGCCCCTGGAGTCAGAAGTTTTCAAGACAAGAAAAAGTCATCCTTCTGAACAGAGAGAGTAGAGGCTATTCAAACATTCAACTTTAAATTGTTAACATGACTCGTTAGAATGTGATGGAGCAAGCATAATACCTTCTAAGTTTCAAGATTTTTCTCCAGAATACTGAGATGGATGACCTTGAAGGCCAATTTCCCCATAAATGTATTTATTCAGTGATAAAATTAATTTCCCTATAAAATAATTCCCATAAAAATGTTAAAAATATATCATAGTCTCTCACTAAAAGGAAACAAAGCAAACTGAGCAGTTGAATAGCGGTGCAATAAATTCCATACAATGATCTTACTGCAGCGTTATGTACAATAGTGAAACTGGATGTAATCCCATTTCTATCAAAGAAGAAGTAAACAGATTATGGTATTCCTGTTCTTTGGAATACCTCTAAAACATTTAAAATGGTAAGTTAGAATGATGTGCACTGATAACGGGAAACGTCTATGATATATGGTTTGGGAAACAGCAAATTGCAAAACGATGTAGTTATGTAATTTATGTTAAAAAACTTTATGTGTGTTTATAAATACATAGGAAATGTCCAGAAGAATAAACCCCACCTTGTTAACAACAGTTCCCTCTGAGTAGAGCAGTGAGTTTTCAGGGAAGAGGATGAAAGTGGAGGGTTTCGTTTTCTATAGATCTGTGTAATTTGACATTTTTAACAGGGTGTATTTCTTTCATAATTAGAAAAATGAGTGATGTGGCCATTTTGTGCAGGGCAACAGTATTATGTTCACCAGTCTCTGTACTGTATGTTACTGCACAGCACGGACTGTAGGAGAAAGCCCAGGGGAGCAATGAAGACAAAGAAGACATGACACCCGCAAAAAGTCAGTGGAGTATTTCTACATAACAAACCTTCCAGGCGAGTGATGGTCAGTGTCCACTGCTCCAGCTCTCGCAATAAACCTAGAACCTTCCCAGGATAAGCCGGAGGACCACGCCCAACTAGTCCACTGCCTGCCCGGGGCCTGTATATGCAAGGTGACTGCCATCAAGCAGATAATGGACTCAGGATGGGGTGAGAGGCGGAGTTCCAAGTGGAGATTCAAAATGTACCAAGAAATTTTGTGAAGTGAAGGAAGCTACTCGACCTCTCTGAGCCTCAGTGTCCCCCCCCTGTAGAATGGGGATCACAGGTCTACTTCACAGAGCTGTTGGGGAAGATACATAAAAGTGCCTGTGACAGCCAGTGTCCACATTATTAACAAAGTTGTATCTGACTTCAGAATAATCGATGAAAAGAATAATGTTAATGAGACCAAAGACGAGATGCCCAGCTTCATAAGCAGCATGAGAATGAGAGGAGCTCTGACTAAGCAGGGTTCTTCACAGCTCCACTGGAGAGGACGAACACGGGCTACACCTGGATAAGTCAATGTTGTACAATGACTCGTGTAGTGAGGGTGGGTCCCTAAAGACACTGCGAAATACAGTTACACACAGTGGCTCCTAGGAAACAACTACAAAGCAATCAACACAGCAGATAGGAATAGGAAAGGGGCAAGCAGAGGAGGGCAAGAGCCACAAAATCTGATGGAAGACACTGAACCACGATGAGCTCCCAGCTCTGTCAACAGCTGTTGTGGTTGCGCTAGGAGATCAAACTTCTTAGAAAGCCATTGTGGGGACGCTGGGAGCACAGTGGTCACTGCAGCCACACCTCAACAGCAGTGCATCGGAGCACACACACCCCAAAACTTTCCTCTCCATTAATTCTTGTTTTAAGTTGATGAATATCCTCATGTTTCAATGTCTCCTTCCAACCCTTGTGGACGAGTGTTGTCAGAACCCCCTGAAAAATGCACAGGCCAGAGTAGGATGGAACACTGGGCGCTGGGGGAGCAGCGCTGCACCTGACCACACGCACTATCACCTGGGCCTATTGAACACGAGAGAAGAATCCGAGGATGCGGTCTAATGAGAATTCCCTGTCTTGCCACATTCAGAGACACCACAGAGTTTCTCGTCCATTTTACAAAATAACATTTTACAAAAATGTTAGAGAATTCATGTGTCATTTATTCATAAAGAGGCAAATTCTTGACAAAGTGACAGGGTCCAGTTTCCATGACCAGGTTTTTCAGTTATTTTGATAATATCCCACATTCAGGAATCGGAAATGTAACCTACTGGGATGTGTAATATAAACAAGGACTTTTTTTCATGTAGATCAATGCCCAGATTTTTGGGGAGGACATAAGTCGTGAAAGCTGCTAACCACTCCTCCACAGGTTTCAATAGAACTTTTAAATTAATTTACCAATCTCAGGAAAAGAGATTTTGGCCATTCAAATTTTTAATTTCTGCATTCAAGTGTACAGTATAGCCAAGAGAATAAACAGAAAAAAATTGACAAGAAGATCTTGCTTGCATTTCATCTTTTGCAAATAAGCAAGCTATTTTATGCTCTGTTCCTTTCACTATTCTAATCAATTTTTAAAGAATACGGTACATCTGACTATCCCTGGGCGTGTTTATCCGGGAACTTTGCCGGAATCCAAAGCAGAGATGTTAAAGCTGACGAATTTCAAATGCTGCCCAAGTGCTGTCTACCTTACACATCCGTCTCCCAAAGGTGGACCACCGGTCTCTTCCTGAGGGATCAGAGTCGTCACCTGTGTCTCTGAGAGACTGGCCACTCAGGCCTGAGCTGAGATTAGGTGATCAATCTAAAGGGCAAAATGCTTAAGCTATTCTCATCTTAAGGATGCTGTTTCAGAGGCCTCTGCACTGGAATGGGTTGGTGAAAATGGCCTACTAGATACTTTCCTGGGAATTGGCTTGTTCTCCTCTGCTCTTAGCGGATCCTGGGGAAACCAGTGATTAACATCAAGGATGCCTCAACTTCCACATCTGCAAAAAAGGCAAGCAACAGCCAATGTTACCACCCTGCAAAGCTCTTAAGTTGTGCTTGTAAGAGGGGCCACAAGGGCGAATTTCTCCCAAAAGCTAATGAAATGTTGGCACTTTGGCTGGAGAAGGCAGAGGGCAACATGCAAAGTGGAAAGTTTCTGGGATGTCAAACCAGTTCCCATAAGCATTTTAGAGAAGCACCTGGCCCTGGACTAGGTAGGAGGCTGTGGAAAGACCCACAGGCATGCAGGTGGGAGGAGGAATCAAGCCACGGAGGGAGGCGGTGTGGAAGAGGGATGAGTCTGGCTTCAACTTTGGACAAAAGCAGTTGCACGCTGCAGGCCAGAGGCTGCCCATGCAGCCTCCACACCCTCCTAACTCCCTGGTCCTTCTCGTCCCATCACATCCCTCCGGGGCTCAGTCCACGTGGAGCAGGTGCAGGACAAGTGTCTGCAGCCAATGACGGTTTTGCCCTCAGCCAAACACACACCACCCTGTTCCTCCCCCTAGGGCTAGGCACCGCCCTGTGCCCAGAGCATCCTGGGAGTTGTAGTCCTGCAGCCCTTCAGGCTGCCTGCTGGGAGCAGTTAAGAGACAAAAGCTCCCAGCATGCACAGCTAGGGGCCCCAATTCCTGCCTCGTCCCTCCGTCCCTGGGCCCCAATCCTCTGCTTCTCGACCCCACTCTCTACCCCGCCTCTTCTCTATCCCACACCCACCCTTCATGCCCTGTGCACCCCCCAGAGTATGCGCAGTGAGGATGGACTGCATCCCTTGAGCCCGGTACTCAGATAGGGGTGGGGCTCACCAGACTAGCTGTTGCTGAGGATGCTTGCAGCCCTATTGGAAGCACCCTGGTCAGTATTTGAAAAGTAAATTCAATATCTAAAATGGAAATACTGGGTGCCTGGGATCCTGGAATTTGCCTTTTCAAGGCCACCGGTCCTACCATCCCCTGCATCCCTCCAGGCTGCCATGATCCTCCCTCTGGACCCCGTGGTCAGGGTCGCTGCAGAGATCCTCCTTTTGGACCCCACCCACCTGAAGGGCCCATACCTTGGTCAGGCATCTTAGAAGGACTGCCCTGAGACATGTCATAAAAAGGAGAAAACATCACAGTGCACAGCCCCAATTCCTGCATTGTACAGACAGGAAACTCAGATGCACTGGTAAGTGACCCCTAAGCCACTTTGGGTAACCACACTCATGCCCCTTGTCCGATGCTGCACACAGGCTTGTTCACTGGACTTCTTTATCCCAGTGTGGACCTCTTGGCCTCGTTAACACAGACAACAGCACCAAAACTTCTCGTTGCTCTTTCCCACTATGTTAGGCAAGTTTGTGTAGGAAGGTAATATGCAATTTCTGCTCTACTATAGGGCTGGCTCCTTGGCAACCAGTTTTAATATCCCTTTTTAAATATACCCTCAGAATCACAAAATAATTAAGCAAAATAATTTGTTGCTGTTGGGGGTTATGGTGATAATTCTCTGAAGTCATTTTTCCATTTAGCTACTCTGACTCCAAATACTACAGCACCACATGCTTCTCAGACTGGTGGATGCACAGCTCCACTTCTTTGCAGAGAGGATGCACAACAGCAGAATATCCGTGGCCCGACTTTCTGGAGCATCAGTATTACTACAAGATTTAGAAGAAGCAAAGTTATGTCATTTCCGAGGTAAGGAGTTAAAAACTTAAAACTAAGATGAGGTGGGAAAGTCATATGCCATTAATAATTGTCAGTAATCTGTGCCTGAAATGTCAGACTGTCTCTGAGACCCTATTTCCCATTGTTTTCAATAGGAAAAATTAGAAAACATAGCAAATCTATCGAAAAACCCTACCAATTTCCTAAGTCATGATATGGCACCCAGACATAAGTTACGAACATCATGTGCTCCTCGTTTTGTTCCTCATTCAACCCAGTCCCACAGGTCTTGAATGCATGCTGTGAACACTGCACTGTGCTAGGTGTCGAGGCCTTGGTGAGCATCATCGTGGGAGTGGAACTTGCTGGAGAAAGATGACATCATAAAATCTCAAAACCATGCCAGTTACCAAATTGAGGCAAGAATGGAAAGACCCAGGGGACCACACAGGGTGAGGGCATTAATAGATACTTGGGAGTATTAAAATCCATCTGATGATGTCATGAGTGAATGTGTTCCACTTTAAAACAAAACCCTGCTGTTATTCTGAGATATTGAGTTAGGATCTTTGTGCAAATATGCAGGATTTAAAATGTTTATTGATGTATAACATGCGTACAGAAATATATGCAGAAGTCATCCATGTAAACCTCAAAGAATTATTATAAAGTGAACACACTTGTGTGACCAAGAACTAGCAGCAGCTTCACTCAGACCTGGACAATCCCTTTCTTCCTCCTTCCTCCTCAAAGGTAACCAATATCTTACCAAAAAACACTGTATATCAAGTTTGTCTTCTTATACAAGTGTTTTATTACAGAAAATTTCTGTTTTATTACAGAACAATATCTGAGAGCATTCTGCTCTGTGGATGCCAGAAAATTTTAAACAATATACAAAAAAACAAAATAGCATAGTAGGCCCATCACCCAGCTTCAACAACTACTAATCATCTGCCATTTTTGTTTCATCCACACTCCATCCCATTCCCACCTCACTTTATCATTTTTTTAGTCTTTTGTGTGTGTGTGGAGGTAAGATGTACAGTGAAAGGCACAAATCTCAATTCTACAGTTTTGGCAAATAAACATGCCCATATAACCTTCACCCCTTTAAGAATAGAATGTTTCCAACACCCCCAGAAAACTCCTTCCTGTTCATTCTCAGGCAATTTTTTCCTTCCCCTGAGGCAAACTCTGTTCTGGTTTTTTCACCATAGGTTCATCTTGGCTGAAATCATCCCACGTGTATTGTTTTCTGTCCAGCTTGCCTCCCTCGGCACGAGGTTGATGAGACTCACCCAGCATGTGTGTGTCAGCGTTTGCTCCTTGGCACGGCTTAGGGTGTTCTGCTCTGTGGATGCCCTACAGTGTGCTCGTCTTCCTCCTGGGGACTTGCAGGTCATCTCCTGTGAACATTCTTGTACAAAAGCTTTTTGTATGCTGTTTGATTCCTTTATTAGCATTTAAGTGACACACATTTTGCACTTTTTAGTGGTTGTTCCAGATTACAATATACATCTTTAATTTATCACAGCCTACCTAGACTTAATAGTGCACCAGTTTAATCAATGTAAAATATGGAAGCCTTGCTACAGAACAGTTCCATTTACCTCTGTCTGTCCTTTGTGCTATTGTTTTCATAAATTTTACATCTACTCATGTTATAAATCCCACAATACAGTGTTATAATTTTTGCTTTAAGTAGTCATAGGACTTTTAAATAAATTAAGAGAAAAAAGTTAAGTATTTGGTGGTAGATGCTTTGAGGTTCTGCAAATGTACTGTTTCTTCTTTAAGTTTCACCCACAGTTTTTGCATTCACCAGTCAGTCTTGCCCACAGTAATTATTACTGTGGTGTTCTAGTGGCAATTTTCTATTTCACGCTATCCAGCTGCGGTTATTATTTGGAATTCTGTGAGGAAGATTCCCCTCCTCCCTCTCCCTTCCTTCTTCCTCTCTTTCTCTCTTTCTTTCATTCTTTTTTCCCCCTTTTTTCTTTCTTTCTTATTTAATCTTTTTTATATCAGTATAGACTCATGGATATTTATTTTATTCTCTGGGTAATAATCCAATGCTACCATTATTTATTTTGTTGCTCACAGTTTTCCAACTTGAGCCATTGGGAAGTCTTTCAGATTGATTGCTTTTGACACATCTCATCATTTTCTGTGTTTTTTTTTTAAAGCACTTTCAGACTTCCTGGCACTACAAGATGCTCCAGGCTTATCTTGTATTTTCCATCTCCAGCCCTAGAAGTACCCATTTCTCCAAGAAAACCTGCTTATTTTTATTGGAAAATGATATTTAGAAACCAAGATCTAGGAGCTAGGTGTGCTCATTGATACTAGGGTGTCACTGCTTCTAGACCCTCTCAGCAGAGCTTGGAAATGTATGTATGAATATAAACTCAGGTATACACATCTATCAATCGATCTATCAGTCTATCAATCTGTCTATCTGGATAGATATATTAAAAGAGACATGGATTCATACTGATAATTCCAACTCCAATCCAGCACCACAGAGTTTATTCTAGCATTCTCCTTTTGCTTATTTGTAACTTCTTTCACCAACAGTGAGAAACTTAACTCCAGTTAGCTACAATATATTTACTAATGTGTCAACTACTTTCAGAATTGCTAATCCATACCCTTATGAAAAACAAACTTACCACCTAGAGTACAGTGTTTGTGTCGAGTACATTAGTTTTACAGTATCCCGTCAAAACATTGTCTTCCACAGTTACTCAGGTCAGGACCTTTCATCTCCACACCTTCAGTGTGGTTATGTCACATACTTATAATACAGTGAGATTCATTTGTCACTTCATTCCATCTGAGTTCCCTAGCATCCTGATTGATTTTTAAAATTTGCAGAGTAAAATTCACTGTTTGTGGTGTACAGTTCTATGGGTTTTGACAACTTTATGGTCGTATATCCACCCCCACAGTACCATACAGAGCTGTTTTATTCACCCCCAAATTTCTCTCATGCTGTCACTTTGTAGTCAACCCCTTCCCCCACTCCATCCGTTGGCAACCACGGATCATTTTCCATCCCTGTATTTCTGCCTTTGCTAGAATGTCATATAAATGGAATCATATACTATATAGCCTTTTGAATCTGGCTTCCTTCCCTTAGAGAAATGCATCCAAGATTCATCCATGTTGTTGTGTGAATTAAGAGTTTATCCTTTTTATTGCCAAGTAGTATTCTAATGTACCGATGCACCACAGTTTCTTTCTCCATTCACCTTATGAAGGACATTTAGTTTGTTTCCATCTTTGACAATTATGAATAAAATGGCTATGAAGATTCACACAAGGATTTTTGCTTAAACATTAGTTTTCAATTTGTTTCACTAAATACCTAGGTGTGGGATATCTGTGTCATATAATAAGTATATGTTTAACTTTATAAGAACCTGCTAAACTGTTGTCTGAATGCAACTATCATGTTGCATTCCCAGTTCTAGTTGCTCCTAGTCCTCACCAGCACTTTGTAGTTGCAATTTTATTGGTATTTGCAATTTTATTTTTTTATTTTAGCCATCTAATTGGTGTGTGGTATCTTGTTGTGGCTTCTGCTTCCTTTATGAAAGTGAGTTCTGCTAAATATAGGATCCTGTGTTGACTTTTGGGTTTTCTTTCTGTACTTGAAAGATGTGAATTTGTTGTTGATTTGTCTATTTTTTTTTTTTATAATATATCATCCTTCATTCACGTTATTTCTCCTTCTATGTAATGTCTTCCCTGGTATGTATGTATTTCCCTGAATGCTTTCAGGATTTTCTTTTTATCTTTGGATTTTAACAGCTTGACTATCATGTGCCGAGGTATGGTTTTATTTTGTATTTTATTTTGTGGGTTTGTTGACTTTCTTAGATCTAAAATTTTAGATTTTCCACCAAATTTTGGAAGTTTTATGTTATTACTTATTGATTTGCCTTTCTGTCTCATTTAATTTTTCTGTCATTCCTCTCTCTGCTGGGGACTCAATCATCTCACAGGTTGTAAGGCTCTTTTCATTTTCCTTCAAAAATTTTACATTCTTTTCTTCAGACTGGATAATTTCTTTTGCTCTGTCTTCATGTTTCTTCTACTGTTTCTAATCTACTGGTAAACTCATAAGTACTTTTTTTTATTTCATCTTCCTATTTGGTTCGTTTTTATAATTCCCATTTCTCTGCTGAGTTTCCACATCTGTTCATTCATTATGAGAATATGTTTCTTTACCACCATTATCATCTTTATAAAAGCTAATTTCTTATCCTTGTCTGCTAATTGCAACAACTTGGGGATAGTTTCTACTGCCTGCTTTTGGTCATATATGGATTACATTTTCCTATTTCTTCAAATCTCATGCTTTTTTAAATTGTGTACTGGAAATCATGTATGATAGTTATAGAGACTTTGGATTCTATTGTATTCCTCTGAAGAGTGTTGTTATTTTTCTAGCAGGGAGTTAACTTGGCTGGACTGAAACTCCAATCCTATCTCCTTTACAGTGGGCATAGCTGAAATCTTCAATCAGATCTTTCATCTTCCAACTGCTGTTTTTACAATAGTCCCTCTGGGACCTACCCTGCATGTGTGTTGTTCAAAGATCTGCCAATTTGGTGTGTGTAGGGGGGAGACTTTCATACATATTTTGAGATTTTCCTCTTAGTGGCTCCCTCCATTCCAGAATTTCTCCCCTAACTTTCCAGCTACTCTGGCAGCCCCAAAATACATCCTCTAACATTACAAGTAAGACTGTAGTTTCTCCCCTGTCTGGGCCACGTACAGATTTTGGAATGCTTTGAGTTAAAAGCCTCAAGCTTGCAAATATCTCCTGGTGCAATTCCCATCATTCAAGGGAAGACTCCCTCTCAGTTCTGCTTGCTTTGGAAGAGATTTATACATACACACATATACACATTTATTGTATGTGTATTACATATAGATACATGAGTCTATGTAAATATATATATATAAAGTATATATATATACTATATATATACAATATGTATATACTATATATATATATACAATATGTATATATAATAAATATATAAAATATTTTATGCAGATTTTATCACTGTTATCTGTGAGAGTGTTAGTTCAACAAGCTACTCCACCATTACTGGAAGCCAGACCTCGGTTTTGTTTCTTTTTTGGATTTTATATAAATGGAATTATACAATACATAGCCTTTTGAATATAATTTCTTTTATGTATCATTATGGTTGTGATATTCATCCATGCTATTGCATGTAGCTAGTGTTCGTTCATTTGTTGAAAATAATTAATTATTTAATGGTCATAAAATATGCATAACATAAAATTGACCATTTTAACCATTTTTATGTGTACAGTTCAGTGATATTCAGTACATTCACATTATTGTGTAGCCATAACTTCCAACCATCCACCGAACTATTTTCACCTTGCACTGAAACTCTGTGCCCATTAAGCAACAACTCCCTGTTATCCCTCCCTCTTGCCCCTGGGAACCACCATTGTCCTCTCTATTCCTATGAATTTGACTTCTCTAAGTACCTTATATGAGTGGAATCATACAGTATTTTTCCTTTTGTGGCTGGCTTTATTTCACTTAGAATAAAGTCTTCAAGGTTCATCCATGTCATAGCATACGTCAGAATTCCTTCCTTTTTTTTTTTGTTTTTTGGTGAGGACTATCGGCCCTGAGTTAACATCTGCCAATCCTCCTCTTTTTGCTGAGGAAGACTGGCCGTGGACTAACATCCATGTCCATCTTCCTCCACTTTATATGGGAAGCCGCCACAGCATGGCTTGCCAAGCAGTGCATCAGTGCGTGTCCATTATCCGAACCGGTGAACCCCTGGCCACCGCAGCAGAGCGCAGGCACTTAACCGCATGCACAACCGGACCGGACCCAGAATTCCTTCCTTTTTAAGGGTGATTGGTATTCCATTATGTTATAAACCACATTTTTTTTTTTTGTCAATTCATCCTTTGATGGACACCTGGCTTACTTCAAGCTTCTGGTTATTTTGAGTAATGCTGTTAAGAACACGGGTGTACATATATGTCTTTATACCTCTGCATTCACTTCTTTTGGAGGTATACCCATAAATGGTGTTTGAGATTCATTTTTTCACATGGGGGAGGGTTCCCCACACCTCCAACAAGAAATACTTGGAATGGCAGCTGGTCGTCAGATAATTCAACTCAATTTGATGCTGTCAACCCAGAGATACATCCGATTCCACAGGTTGAGGGCTCAGTCCTATAAGACTGCACACCCACCCAACCTCACTTCAACTTCATATGTTAGTTAGAAGCCCAGGCTGTTTCCTGTACTTCTGACTGACTGGCTGTAAACCAGAGCTTCCTACAACCTCCTCCTTGGGTTTGATTAATTTGCTAGAGTGGCTCACAAAACTCAGAGAAACATTTACTAGATCACCAGTTTATTATACAAGGATATAACTCAAGAACAGCCTGTTGGAAGTGGTGCATAGGGAAAGGTATGTGAGAAGGGACACAGAGCTTTCATGCAATCTCCAGATGCACCACTCTCCAAGCACTCCTTGTCATTGTCAACCTGGAAGCTCTCTGAACCTCCTTCTATTGGGATTTTTATGGAGGCTCCCTCACGTAGGCACGATCAATTATTAACTCAGTTTCCAGCCCCTCTCCCCTCTCTGGAGGATAAGGGGTAGGGCTAAAAATTCCAAGCTTCTAATGAGGGCTTGGTCTTTCTGGTGACCAGCCCCCATTTAAGAGCCCACCCAGAGTTGCCTCAATAGAACAAAAGATTCTCCTAGTGTTCTTATCACTTAGGAAATTACAAGAGTTTTAGGAGCTCTGTGTCAGGGAATGGGTCAAAGACAAATATTAGAACAAGAGATGCTCTTAGTGTTCTTATTGTTTAGGAAAGTAAAAGGTTTTCAGTAGCTCTGTTCCAGGAATTGGAGGCAGACACCAATAAATATATTTTCTATTATTTCAGAACCCATAAGTGGAAATTCTAGATCATATGGTAATTCTATTTTTAATTTTTGAAGGAACTGCCATACTGTTTTCCAGTTTTATATTCTCACCATCAAAGTATAAGGGTTCCAATTTCTCAACATCCTTACCAACGCATGTTATTTTCTTATTTTGTGATAGTAACTATCCTAATGGGTGTGAAGAGGTATCTCATTGTGGTTTTATTTTTGCATTTTCCTGATACTTTGTGATGTTGAGCATCTTTTCATGTGTTTATTGGCCATTTTATATCTTCTTTGGAGAAATGTGTATTCAAGTCCTTTGTGCATTTTTAAATTGGTTTTTTTTTTATTGTTGAGTTGTAGGAGTTCTTTATATATTCTAGTTATTAATCCCTTATCAGATATGTGATTTGCAAATATTTTCAGCCATTCTGTGTGTTGCCTTTTTACTTTGTTGATTTTATCTTGTGATACAGAAAACCTTTGCATTTTAATGAAGTCCAATTTGTTTTTTTGTTGTTGCTTATGTCTTTGGTGTCATATTGAAGAAATCATTGTTGGCAATGGCATTTGGACCCAATGACATGCAGCTTTTTCTCTGTGTTTTCTTCTAAAGATTTTATAGCTTCAACTGTAACATTTATATCTTTGATCCATTTTGAGTTAATTTTTAGATATCGTGTGAGATAAGGGTCCAACCTCATTCTTTTGCATGTGGGTATCCAGTTTTCCCAGCACCATTTGTTGAAAAACTTATCCTTTCTCCAATGAATAGTCTTTGCACTCTTGTCAAAAATCATTTGACCGTATATGTAAAAGTTTATTTCAGGGCTCTGTATACTACTTCGTTAGTATATTGTGTTTATTTATGCGAGTACTACACTGTTTTGATTACTTTGTAGTAAGTTTTGAAATCAGAAAGTGCGAGTTCTCCAAATTTGTTCCTCTTTTTCTAGATTGTTTTGTCTATTCACGGTCCCTTGAGAGTCCATATGAATTTTAGGATAGATTTTTCTATTTTTGTAAAAAACATCATTGGAATTTTTACCTCCTTGTGTAAGTTGATTCTTAAGTATTTTACTCTTTCTGATGCTATTGTAAATAAAAATATAATGATTGTAAATTTCTTTTTCAGATTACTTATTATTAATGTATAGAAGAACAACTAATTTTTTCATGTTTATTTTGTGTTCCACTAGTCTGCAGAATTTATTAGTTCTAACAATTTTTTTTTGTGGAATTTTTAGGGGTTTCAACGAATAAGATATTATTTGTAAACAAATATAATATTGCTTCTTCCTTTCCAATTTGGATGTTATTTCTTTTTTTAGCTAGATCTTCTAATATCATGTTGAATAGAAGTGGTGAATTTATGACAGTGTATTGTTCTGTTATGTATTTCACTTTTTTAAAAAGAGTGATAGGGCCGGCCCCGTGGCTCAGCGGTTAAGTGCGCGCGCTCCACTGCTGGCGGCCCGGATTTGGATCCTGGGCGCGCGCCAACGCACCGCTTCTCCGGCCATTCTGAGGCCGCGTCCCACGTGCAGCGACTAGAGGGATGTGCGGCTATGACATACAACTATCTACTGGGTCTTTGGGGGGAAAAATAAATAAATAAAATTATAAAAAAAAAAGAGTGATAGTTGAGGCCACTTAGATAATCAAAAGTTGAGAAAATAAGGAACTGATATACTCTGTAAGCTTCAAATATTTTCAAGCATAAGATACAATAAGAACTAAAACTAACAAAATGGTAGAGGAGATAGAGATAAGAGGATGAAATTGCAAAACTGAATCTATGATAATATCACAATGGCTAGCGTTGTGGTGCCAAGAAGGTGGTGAAGTCAAAGAATTCGTAAAGATGATAATAAACAGACTGCAAAGAAAAAGACTAAAATTTTTATAGAGAGAATTTTACAGCGATATTACAGATAGAGAACAGGGAAGAGAAGTTCGATTAAGAGACAATCTGCTTCTTAAATTACTTCCACAGTAGAGAACAAAAAATCAATTAGCTGAAATACTTATTCCCCTCTATGACCCTATCTTTATCTGCAAAATCTCAGCCCTGGATCAATGTCACAATCCTCCTTTTCCATACTTGGGGAACAGAGCAATTAAGCTCATCTGAAACCTCAACTGCCCAGCCTGTGAAATAAGGCCGGCCATCCATTCTCACAGAGAAGCCAACTGGAGGTAGGATTTTTGCTTCTGAATTCAGCTGAACATCTTCAAAGAATTGTATCTGGCCTTCCTTATCCAGGGCTATCAGTGAAGGGCTGGCTGGCTTTCAGAGAAGAGCAATTCACAGTCAGCTGAGACATTTTCTGGTGAGCTCTCCAGAGAAGGCTGCGGGGCTTGACAGTAAGAATTGATTTCTATACAGGTTATAATTTTTATTTATTCAGAGATTAATAAAGAAATTTACATGGTAAGTATTACTTGTTATCAAGAACCAATATTGTCTATTCTCTGGTCAGTTATGCAAAATCCTCCTCTCAGGGTCCACTCATGGACAAAGCCCAGATTTAATCTCCAACTGTCTGCCAGGCACTCTGTGGTCCGTGGGAAGCCCTCAAGTTGGCAGCCTCTTCCCTTGTGTCCTGTGCTGGTGTTTAATCTTCCATCTCTTCAGGGTGCAACTAGACAGAGGCCTATCAGATCCTCAAGGGACTTGACATTGGAGAAATATACTTTTCATTATCTTTAGATTTCTACACTTTTCAAAAAGACTTTCAGCATTTCCAGTAATTGTGCAGCAGTTTACCCAACACTAAGGTTCTCACTATTGAAAATTAAAATAAATAAATTTTGTAAAGCAAAAAAATGATCTTTGCAATTTTGTACAGAATCTATGTAATGGGTGCATCCTTATAAATGGAGGAAAGATAACAAATTTAACTATTTTGGTTAGTTAACACAGTAAGTAATATACTTTATATATTATCAATTTTGAGATTATTTGTATTTAAAAATACTGCTTCAAACCCCTAAATCATTGTAAGTGGTAGAGTCTGCCATCTGCTTTGGCTGAACAGTTATATACAACAAGTCAGCCAAAATTCCTCCATTCCTGTATAATCTTATATATGGGTGGTAATGGTTAGTTCTTATAGATTGTTCGAACACGTGCATATCACAAAACACAAGTGGCCATTAAAAATTAAAATATTCACCAAATACAAGGTTATCTGATTCCCAGAAAAAGAAAATATTACTGTAACATTAAGGCTAAAACTGTCAAAAAGGAAGCCAAGATACACTCAAGTCAAGCTTTTGCTGAAAAGTTAATTGTCTCATCTTTGAAAATTTATCATGTTTATTATGTAAGCAAGATACTTTCAGAGCTTAGAATATAGAAAGTCATTATTGGTAAGTCAACATTGTGATCATTTATTTTGTAAATGTTAATGCGAGAGATGTAATTCATTTTCTACTATATTAGGATTATCAAGTTCCGCTAAATCTAAGGCCACGTTACTGGCAAGTTGGGATACCTCTAGACATCTGAAAAATATGAGTCCTACACAGAAGCTTATACATTCTCTATTCATCAGGTTCTAAATTCTAAAACCTTCTAAGGTTTTGGAACAAACCAATGGCATTCCAAATTGACAGTAGGGCATACATGATCCTATAGGAAGAGAAATTCAGATTTTGTTTTTTTTTAAATTTTATTTATTTATTCATTTTTCCCCCAAAGCCCAAGTAGATAGTTGTATATCATAGCTGCACATCCTTCCAGTTGCTGCATGTGGGAAGTAGCATCAGCATGGCCGGACACGTGGTGTGTCGGTGTGCACCTGGGATCAGAACCTGGGCCACCAGCAGCAGAACACGTGCACTTAACTGCTAAGACACGGGGCCGGCCCAAAAATCCAGATTTTAAATAGAGGAGCTTGTGCACAAAAATAAAGTACGTATTCAAGTCTGAAAGGGGATTTCAAGAAGGAAGGGACCCTCAGAACATGTGGTAAGTGGTAAATAACTTACCAAGGGCTCTCTAAAGGAGAACATATTGTGAACAAAACAGCTTCACAGGCAGAGAGCTAAAATGGCATCTCTGGAACCCTTAAAATGAAACAGACGCTCAACTATTTTTTCCTAAAACTTAAAATGCGTCTTATCCTCCAAACAAATACCACCTCCCTGCCTTGCGGCTTACCTGGGCATGGTGACGTGTTGGAATCATTTCTTTAATTCCCTGGCTCTTAAACTTGATGGGCACCAGAAGCACTGGGAGGCCTTGTTGAAACCCAGATTGCCAGGCCCCACCCCAGAGTTTCCAGTTCAGCAGGTCTGCAGCAGCACCTGAGAATTTGCATTTCTACCCAGTTCCCAGGTGATGCTAATGCTGCTGGTCCAGGGACCCCACTTTGAGAACCACAGCCTAACTTACACCCTATATATGGTTACCAAATCCATTATTTCATCCTTTGGTTGCTACTTTTCATTTATCACATCAACACCTTAGCTCTGAATCTCCTCACCTAGTAATGGGAATACTTGGAGAGTTTCACAGCTGGTTCTCCTTTCCGGCTCAGTTCTCCCTCTTCCTCTCAATACTACATTCTCTTGCCAGGTAATTGTTCCTTAAACATCAGTTCATCATAGTTCTTCCTTGCTCAAAAACTCATGGCTAGGGGCCAGCCCCGTGGCGTAGCAGTTAAGTGCTCACGCTCTGCTGCTGGCAGCCCAGGTTCGGATCCCAGGTGCACACCAATGCACCGCTTGTCAGGCCATGCTGTGGCGGCGTCCCATATAAAATGGAGGAAGATAGGCACAGATGTTAACCCAGGGTCAGTCTTCCTCAGTAAAAAGAGGAGGATTGGCCATAGATGTTAGCTCAGGGCTGATCTTCCTAACCAAAAAAAGAAAAAATTCATGCCTCTTATGGTGAGCACAAGACATTTTAAATTCTCTACTTGGCTCATAAGGTCTTTAATAGCCTTACTTGAATAGTAAAATGTGGACACCCTGTTCCCTACCTATCTACTATAAAGGAGTATGTGAGGATTACATAAGATACAGTCAGTTTTCATTATGCACAGTGTGACATTCTATAAATTCACTGTGAACACTGAATCAGTGAATATGCTCCTACGGGAACACTGCTCCTACGGGAAATGCAGGGTTAGGTTCCTGCAAGCTTTAGTCACATTTTCTTCAACTGATCAATACATAACTTTGTTTTCTGTGTTTCTCTTTAAAGTCACCTTATTTAATATATATTGTTGATATATTAACATTGAACTCACACCAACAGCACTGTAACTCGTGACTGAAAGAAGCTTGTCTAACACACATACTTTCTCTGTAAAGGCACGTCACAGCCTCTTGCTCTGAGGAACACCAGGCAGCATTGCAGCACTACACATGGGGGACATATTAAACAGCAAAGTCACCAACACAACGCACAAAAAGATAAGAAATGGGGCACTAAATAGACTGCAAGAAGGACACTTGTTTACAGTATGGGCTGAAACAAGAGGGCAGAGCGTCACCTTGTTCCCCTCAGCTGGGACATGCACGTCGAGTGAATCAAATTTTTCAACACATTGTGCATATCTACAAATGGACATGAAAGCCCTGAGAGTGTTGATTTGGGGGCTGCCAGTTCATTTTAGCTAATGGGCAAGTGTGCAAACCCGGAATCCACAAATAATGAGGATCAACTATATTATGAAAGCATCTTTTCAAAACCAGAGTATTGCTCAGAAATAAGAGCAATTATGATAACATAACAGCTAACATTTAAGTGCCTACTATGTGCCAGGAGCTCTTCTAAGCACTTTATATTAGTTAATGCATTTCAATCTCACTAAAACCCTATGAGACAGGAGTTAGCAGTAGCCCCATTTTATAGATGAGGAAACTAACGCTCAGAGAGTAAATATTTTGCACAGATTCCCCAGTTAAAAGTGGAATAACTGGGATTGGTGCCCAGACAAACTAGTCCAAAGCCCACAACCTCAACTACTATGGTAGGAATGTGAGCGAATTTTCTACCACTCCCCAAAAAGCCCCTTCTGCTCCACCAAGTGTGGTCTCCCACATACTTATTCACTCATCAAACATTTTCTGAGTGCCCCAAATGTGTCAGGTACTGTGTTTAGATACTGGAGGGACAAATAGAATGTCAATGCAAATAATCTATAACCAAAATATAAATCAAAATTGGGTTGAGTTTATTATGAGCCAACCTTTGAGAACCATATAACCCGGGGGAGTCCTTTCATGAAGAATGGGAGCACTCCAAAGAAGTGGGGTGTACAGAGTGCTTATATACCATCAAAGAGCATGTACCACATGTGATTGCAATGTCTCTTTTACAATAGCCACGACATTGACCTGTTGGCACGTTGATTGATGGACACAGTGGGTATCAGGTCTGCTGTCTCCATGGGCGTGGCTGTTGTCTCAAGTTGGGTGGTCACAAGATGAGCACAGCAATCAAATCCTAGCCTAGGGAGAAATGCTTATCCTTAAGGAAATGCCAATGTGGGGGAAGTTGCATTTACATCTTAAGGGCATTGTTCTTGTCTTTGGGACATGTTAATTGCTTAAAGTGGGTATATAATGGATGAACAGAGGCTACAGGCCCCTTTTGGAAAAAAAAATGGTCAAGCCCAAATAGTTTTACACCAAATTGTTTCCTCATGTGCTCCAATATATCCTATCACTGGCCATTTATTTATCATTTTCCCCCTTTTGATGTATAATCTTTCAACAGAAAGCATTGATGATCAAAATATTGTCCCTCAGAGCCAGGGTGGTTCCTGCATGCCCTGGGTCTATCAGGTCCCTCAGTGCCAGGCTTTTATCTCGTCTATTTGCCCAGTTGTTCACGTTGGGTGGAATTAGTTGGATATTGTAGACAAGCAAAGAGGTATATATATATATATATATATATATATATAAACAGAGGAAGCATTTCATGGGTTTTGGATTAATTTTAGGTTGTTGCACAAACATTGTATATGCACTTCTTTTAATATTTTTTATATTTTATATTATATTTATTTTTATTTTATATTAAAAAATATATTTTTAAATATATATAGCCCCTTATGTTACATTGTGCACAATTATATAATAAGTACGGTAACAATGATAATAATTAAACATTTTTTTAAAAGATTAGTTTAAAATGGACAATATCCAGAAAAGGATATTTGTCCAGGGTTATAAGATTGATTGGCCATCTCAAGTCACTGAGCCACCATTACTCTAGTTTGCATGCCAGTCTTACAACACTAAGTAAAGAAAAAAATAATCAGTTTGAATATTATGATTAGTACAAGAATTCCAAGAAGTAATAGAAATAGGAATTGCAATCCAGTTCAAAAAAGGGAACCAATACCAGGAGGGAGCCAACCAAACAAATCAAGGCTGGGTATAGGATCGCTTAAAGCATTCACCTGTTTTTTCATGTGCTTTAGTAGAGATGACACATTGGAAGACTCGTCAGGTATAAACATACAGCATTCAGTTTGAATGATCGCACGTGTACCACCTTGGGTTGCTGTAAGAATATCTAAGGCCATTCTATTTTGAAGGACGGCTTTTCTCGTTAAAGACATTTCAGTATTTAAGAAAGCTATTCTTGCCTGACTATCGTTAAGGGCTTGTTGAGTAAATTTTGTCAGAGCCTCTATATGTGATATGACGTCTTCTAGCCCCAAGGAAGGAGCAAATATAGCTGCTAGGTGGTCATACCAGTGGAACACTGAACGAGCCCATCTGGCCTTAAGGAAAGGCAGATTAGCCACAGATATTAGCTCTGGTCGAATCTTTCCCTGTATCCAAGAGAAGCCAAGAGTGCAGCGCCCTAGCCATCCTGGTGGCAGCCAAGGCTAGAGATTTGTTCCACATAACCATTGAGTTCCATTAGGAGCCATCCAATAGATGCCTGGTCTTCGAGACCAGTCTGTTCCAAACCAATCACTTTTTTTATGTATAATAGTATTCTGACATTACTCGGGGGATATCCAACCCATCTTTAGAGTGTAATTTGGTAGATTTTGTTTGGAATGATTTCTCTGTTCCCAACATAAAGGTGCTGGTATGTTTAAAGATCCATGGCTAGGAGTAAGCCAAACATACCCATCCAAATTTGTGTGAAACCTTCCATAGTTTTTACTGTAATGTCTGGTTTCTTTTGTTTATCTGCAATTTGTTCGGATAATTGGATGGTTTGAGTAACAGAAAAAGAATAACCGTGTCCTGTATTATTAATAGTATGGGCTATTGACCATGTTTCAGGATCATAATTAGTAATATCAGATGAACTGTGAACATTAGAACTAGATCTTTCTATCACAATAAATTGCTTTAGAGCTTTCCAATCTGTGCCTTGAAAGGGAAAGACCCACCAAGGCAACCCAGAGGTGTTAGAAAGCAGAAGTTGGCCACATAGCCAACAATTGGACTGATTTTTGTGAGTAGCAAAGAAATGTGCCCATTGCAGAAAAACATTGCCATCAGAGGTCCATTCAGATGTAGACTGGAAAAACAAAGCATTAGGGAAACCTTGAATGGCATTTTTTTTTTGTAATCAACAAAAGGTTTTGTAATTAGGTTATGATCTATCTTATAAAGTTGAAGGGTAAAGCATTGGTGTAGGAAAATGGTAAGGCAATCTAGAAATTGATTATTTTAGCAATTACATAAAGCTTAAACACTACAAGGGTTTAAATGAGGAGATATAAGGTTAGGAATACGGGCCTGGTCCAGAGTCTCGGGACAGCTGTCTTCAACAGATGTCATCTTCTTCTCATCATGGTTTGGAGATATTCGTCTTGGTCAGTCGAAGTTGGGTGTCAGAGACTGGAGTTGAAGTCCATTCAGGAGGAGAAGACTATGTTAAATGAGAAATGTGAATCCATGAGTCTACGCCTTTTAATTTTGCAGCACATGGATTGGTTAAAAGCACCTGACATGGTCCTTTCCAACGGGGCTGTAAAGAGTCCTTTATCATGTGTCTTTTCCAATAAAGAAAATCTACAGGTTGTAATCCATGATCCTTAAGGTCTTCGTCTCCCGGGAGCTTACTGTGAAAAGAATTAGCTACCAGTTTCTCATTTCTTTTAAGACCCTCAATGAGACCTTGACAATAATGTAAAATATCTCCTTTAAGTAAAGTTGGTTCATACATTTCTTCATCTAATTGCATAGGTTGTCCAGTTATTATTTCGAAAGGAGACAGTCGATATTTACCAAATGATGTAGATCTAAGACTAAGGAGCACTAACGGAAGACCTTTTGGCCATGAGAGATTAAATGCTTCTGAAAGCTTTGCCAATTGAAGTTTGATCCTGCTATTAGTTCTTTCCACCAATCCTGAGGATTGGGGATGGTAAACACAGTGGAAATGCTGCATTATTGGCCAAATATTACAAATAGATTTAATTATTTGTCCGGTGAAATGAGTTCCCTTGTCACTATGTAACTCGGTAGGAATTCCTCAAGCAGGAATTATTCTCTCTAACAGTAATTTACCTACTGTTAGAGCCGTTGCTCTTCTGCAAGGAAGGGCCTCAACCCAATGTGAGAACATACAGATCATTACCAAGATGTATTTATATCCTTGAGGTGGTGGCATTTAGACAAAGTCCAATTGCCATACCTCAAAGGGTCCCTTAGGAAGGGGAAAGTGACCTTGTGACCCATGAAGTGGTTTCCCTGGATTCTACTTTGGGCATATAACACAACGAATATAAGTTGTATGGGCCACTGTGGGAGAAAGTTTCCAAAAGTATTGTTTTCCCCATAAAATCATCTTTTCAGGTGCCCAGTGGGTTAGTTGGTGTATATGTTGGAGCAGGGGCAATTGTGCTCCAACAGGTACTATGGGTTTCCTATTGGGCCCAAACCACATCTGTGAGGGGAGTCTAAAATTCCCCCTTTTGACTGCCATATCTGTTTTTCTTCTTCCGTGGCCACTTCTTGGGCCTGTAGAAGGAAGTCTTTTCCTGGGTTAGTAGAGTTACTAGGAAGCAGCAGGCATTCTCGAGGCTGGGTAGGGCAAGACTTCAAGGCTGCTTGTTTAGCAGCTGCATCAGCAAGCCGTTTTCCTTTAGCTTCCAAAGTATCAGATTTGGAATGCCCTAGTATTTTAATAATCGCTAGTTGTCTCGGCAGCTGTATAGAATGTAATAATTCTGCAACCTGTTTCTCCGTCTTTATAGGCTGATCTGAAGAGGTTAAAAACCCTCGTTGTTTCCACAGCATTCCAAAGTCATGTGCTACTCCGAAAGCATAACGGCTGTCAGTGTCGATATTTGCTACCTGGTCTCTGGCCAATTGACAAGCTCGAGTTAAAGCAATTGACTCGCCTTGCTGTGCTGACTTTATCTCTGGTAAATTACGTCTACTGAGGACGTTACTGCATATCCAGCCCGATAACACCCTTGTTCATCCTTTGAGTAAGATCCATCTGTAAACCAAATTAGATCAGCATTATCAATGGGAGTTTCTTGTAAATCATTCCTAGGAGTAAGTAGGTAATTAGTTAATAAATGTAGTCATGGGCGTCTTCTTCTTGTGATGCTGGAAGTAAAGTTGCAGGGTTAAGATTATTACACCGGGCTAAGGTAATATTAGGAGCAGAGAGCAACAGAGCTTCATAGGAGGCTAGTCAGCTGACAGAGTAATGCTGAGTGTGATGAGATTTTAGGAGAGATTAGACTGAGTGAGGAACATAGATAGTCAAAGGAGATCCCATCACTATTTCTTCAGTGGTCTTGCATAAGAGCGCTGCTGCTGAAATGGCTCTCATACAAGGCGGAAGCCCTTTTGCCACTGAGTCTAACTGCTGACTATAATACCCTATAGGTAGATGTCGACCTCCGTGTTTTTGAGTTAAGATACCTAAGACATTTCCTTTATCTTCATGTACGAAGAGGAAAAATGGCAAGCTGTAATTAGGATGTCCTAAGGCTGGTGCTTGGGCCAAAACAGACTTAAAGGTAGTTACTGCCTTCTCTCCTTCTGGTGTCCATTCAATTACATCAGGCTGGTCAGACTTTAGTAATGTATATAAGGGCTGGGCAATAAGTGAAAAGTTAGGTACTCAGTTCCTGCACTATCCAGTTAGTCCTAGGAATCCTCAACTGTTTCTTTGTCTTAGGGAGAGAAAAAGCCAGGATTCCTTTAATCCTTTCAAAATCAATCAATCAACAGTCCATCCTTAGATATCAAGTGTCCTAGATATTTTACAACAGGCAGGCAAAAATGCAATTTGTCCTTGGACACTTTATGCCCCTTAGATGCTAGCTGTTGCAACAGATAAATTGTGTCCTTCTCAGAATCCAACTTAGTGTTTGAACACAAGAGAAATCATCCACATATTGAATTAAAGTGGAGTCATTAGGGAATTCTATATTCACTAAATCAGCCTGGCGTATCCGGGAAAAATAAGTGGGCATCTCAGTATAGCCCTGTGGCATAACTGTCCAGGTATCCTGACGATCTTCCCCCGTGAAGGCAAAAAGATATTGACTATTATTTTCTACGGGAATGTTGAAGAAGGCACTGCATAAATCAGTGACTGAGAAATAGCAGCTGTTAGTTGGAATGGCCGAGAGCAAAGTGTGTGGGTTAGGAACCACAGGATGTCGGGGAATCACGATGTTATTTATAGCTCTCGGATCTTGAACAAATCTCCAGCCTTTCCCATTTGGCTTTTTACAGGCAACATAGGTGTATTACAGGGACTAGTACAAGAAATTATAAGTCTCTTTTCAAGAAATCCTGAATGATAGGGTTTATCCCATTTAATGCCTCTGGTCTAAGTGGATATTACCGAATATTAGATAGAGGCTTAGGGTTGTCAACAGTCACCTTAATAGGAGTGGCTGATTTAATTTTCCCAATATCTGAAGAGGATGATGACCATAATTCTCTAGGCACTTGTAATAACAGGTCATCAATTTTCTCTTTTATTTGAGTCATTGATTTCACAATCATCAACCTTTCAGCAATTACAGTCTGGTCAGCATCCCGATTTTCTGAATCTAGAATCATTTTGCCCTTTCGTGAAAAGGCAATATGGACGTTGTATGGTTCTAGAAGATCTCGTCCAATCAAATGAATTGGAGCACATTTAACCAGGAGAAACACATTTTTACTGTGATGGTTCTTAATTGAAAAATTATTGGTTCTGATTTAAAAACCTACATTGGAAAATTCGAAACCTCTACCATTTCAACTGCCCGTTTACTCCGAGGGAGAGGGCAATGAATAAGGGTAGGGTTGAGGACAGATAAGGTAGCCCCGGTATCTACAAGGACCTTTAAAGTTTCTCCTCCATTATTTATCTAATTTCCCCTAAGGCATTTGTGAGGAGGAGGGGAAATGCCCTCTCGTAATCCTTGGAGCAGCCCTATTCCTGTGTTTTGTTGTCACCCCCTAAATCCCATTTGAGTTTATGGCAGTCTTGTTTGAAATGACCGGGATTTTTGCAATAGTAACAAACACGGTGATTTCGTTTCTGGTCAGATTTTAAAAGGATGGCGTTTGTTGGGCCACTAAGCTGTTGTAGCTGTATACTCATAACCTCAGTGGCCTTTTTTTTTTTGCTGGAGGGTTTTAAAGATTTTATTTATTTATTTTTTCCCTCCAAAGCCCCAGTAGATAGTTTATGTCATAGCTGCACATCCTTCCAGTTGCTGTATGTGGGATGCATCCCCAGCATGTTCCGGAGAAGTGGTGCGCGCCTGGGATCCGAACCCGGGCTGCCAGCAGCGGAGCGCGTGCCCTTAACCTCTAAGCCACGGGGCCGGCCCTCTGGAGGGTTTTAGATAGTTTATCTGTAATAGTGACAAGAGCACTAGTGTGCATTAAAGTCCAATCCAGTTCATGTCTCTTAACTAATTTTGCTAATTCCTCATCTAATCCTTCCAAGGAAATTGAATTGAGAATTGAATCATTTTAATGATCCTCAAAACATTCGGGAGCCGCCCAGAGTGCTGTTTGAAGGCTCTCTCAAGCCTTTCGAAATAATCAAAGATAGAGTCCTCGGGTCTGTGCTTACATTGATGGACTTTAGCCCAATCTATCCTCCTGGGAAAAACTACTGGAATGGCTTTGTGTAAGTTTCGAGCAATATTCCTACACTCCTTAAGGCGGTGAGCCTCATGCTTATGGAAATCCTCCAGGGGGTCTCTCCAATCTGCCTCTTTTATCCATTCATTTGCTTTGTTCTCAAACACCAGCAAATGCACATGCTGATATAAATCTAAATATCCTGTGCATATGTTCTAACAATAAAATCAAATTCTTGAGCAAACTCTAAAGGATCTTGCAAAGGGCCTGGGAAGTCCTTCGTCAAATTCTTAAATTCAGTTCTAGTCCAAGGAGTATACACAAGAGCAGGCTCACCTCACCCAGTAACAGTTTTCTCCTTAAAGACAGCCACTATAACTTTAGGACTTTCAGTATCTGCTCCCTGAGAGTTACTTTTTGTTTTCTCTAGGGGTGGAGGAGGAGGGGAAGGTGAAGGAGGAGGAGGAGGTGAAGGAGGAGGAGAAGGTGACGGAGGAGGAGTAGGTGAGGGAGGAGGAGGAGAGGAAGGAGGAGGAGGTGTGGGAGGAGAGAGAGGAGGAGGAGGTGAGGGAGGAGGAGGAGGTGAGGAAGGAGGAGGAGGTGAGGGAGGAGGAGGAGGAGAGGGAGGAGGAGGAGGTGAGGGAGGAGGAGGAGGTGAGGGAGGAGGAGGTGAAGTGGATAGGTCAGGGTACGGAAGCTCAGAAAGGAAAGGATACACGGGTGCTGAGGGAGAAGGAGATGAGCTCTGAGGTGCTGAAAGCAGCGGTGGTGGAGGAGGTAGAGGAGGTGAAGGGGGTGGACAGCTTCTGACTTCTTATCTCTCTTTAATTCAGAAATATTCTCAGTCAGTTTATGGTTAGTCTCCTGTAAAGAGGTCATTTTATCATTATTACACTTTGAAGCCTCTAAATGCCAATCGTAATAATCTTCCCCTTCTTTTGTTTTGGTTTTATCGCCGGCTTTTTCAACATGGGCGTGCAAATACAGTAGTTTTCAGAGGTCAAACGTTCCCCATTTTGGCCATTTACGACCTAAGTCATCCTTAGTTAACCTTTCCCATTTAGTTAAATACTTGCAAGCATTGTTTCCGTCTGCAGTATACGGGAAACCAGCGGGAGTCCCCGTCGGGGGTTGTCCATCTGGAAGCCGGCAGGCTTTTGAAGCACGGTTTCCCATTTTTAGTTCTGTTTGTTCGTTTGTTTTTTCTAAAGTCTGAACAACTTCTTGAACTGTGTAGTGGGTCACAAGTGTGCTGCTTTGAGTGTTATTCCCTAAAGGAATGTCGTAATCACTGTCTTATTTGTCTAGGTTTCTCCCGCTGGCAGTCTAGGACCACTGTGGCGGTTCGGAGCTTGGGTGACCAACCCTCATGTGTGCATCCCTGGACGAAGCTATAATTAATTAACGTGAATGATAATGGAATGCCTTATAGGACGGCTACACATCGTGAGGTTCACCTCTGACACGCCTACTGAGGTTTTTCAGTCACCTGTAAAACGCCTTTTCAGCTGGGAGGAGCCATGTCTCTTTTCTTCATAGCTGAACAAGATCAGACTCTCATTTCTCTATCAAGCAGTTTTGTTCAGACCTTATAAACATAATTCTTTCCAATTTTAAAGCCAAATTAAAAGGACAACCAACCCAGTTTACTCCAAGCTTCCCCTAAAGTTCCTTGGCCTGGGAAATTCCCCCTAGGTTTTTCTCCACCTAGGAAATGTACTGGTACCCTTCAAAGCCTCTAGTCTTAATATCTTAAAACAGCTCAAATAAACTCTTGGACTATCAACTTAAAATAAAGAGGTCCAGGATTCAGGAGAACTCACCAGGGTCACCTGAAGAATGCAGTGATCCGGGTGGGGCTCAAAGTGCCCCTGCGGTACCAACTGTCGGTTCAGTGTAGATTCCAGGTGGTATCCGGTGGGTTTCTCTGAGATCCTGCCGCAATTACACCAAGAAATGTCGATGCAAATAACCCATAACCAATCTATAAATCAAAACTGGGGTGAGTTTCTTACGAGCCAACCTTTGAAGACCATATAGCCTGGGAGAGTCCTTTCATGAAGAAATGGAGCACTCTGAAGAAGTGGGGTGTACACAGTGGTTATATACTATCAAGGAGCACGTATCACATGTGATTGCAATGTCCCTTTTACAATAGCCGTGACATTGACCTGTGAGCACCTCAATTGATGGACACAGTGGGTATCAGGTCTGCTGTCTCCATGGGCGTGGCTGTTGTCTCGAGTTGGGTGGTCACAGGATGAGCACAGCAATCAAATCCTAGCCTAGGGAGAAATGCTTATCCTTAAGGAAATGCCAATGTGGGGGAAGTTGCATTTACATCTTAAGGGCATTGTTCTTGTCTTTGGGACATGTTAACTGCTTAAAGTGGATGTACAATGGATGAACAGAGGCTACAGGCCCCTTTTGGAAAAAAGTTATAAAAAATAGGTCAGGCCCAATTAGGTTTACACCAAATGGCTTCCTCATATGCTCCAATGTATCCCACTGCATGCCATTTATTTATCAAGAAGAAGGATAGTCTCAGCTTGAAGGAGCTCACTGTCTATGAGACATGAATAAAACAACAGTTATGGAAAAGCAGATAAGTACAGGGTCCCAGAGTGGGGACATCAAAAGGAGTCTCTAGATGGAGACCTCTCAGGAAAAGTGTCCAAGAGGAAGGAACATTTGATATGAGTTTAGATTAAGAAATAGGAATTAAGTTGATTAAACAAGGAGTGCAGTAGGAGTGCAGTAGACACACATAAAAAAGGCAGATATAAAGGATGCTAAAGCTTTCAGAATATGGGGGTATTTTTAAGGCTGGAACAAAGCGAACATGTAGGAAACAGTGGGTGATGAGGCTAAAGATGAGGACAGCAAGGGAAAGCCTGCGTGTCCAGCTCAGGAGTCTGAATGTTCTCTCCAATGCTCTGAGCAGTCATTGAAAGAGTATAAGCAGATGTCACATTTAAACAAATTTAGATTCTAGAAGGTAACTCTGGAGGCATTGTGGAGGAAAGATTAGAAGAAATTAAGACTGGAAGTAAAGGGACCTGTTGGGAGATTAGGCAGTGATCCAGATAAGATAGGCCTTGGCTCAGGCGGGAGGTCTGCAGGTGGATTAGGCCAGGAAGTGGGAAGCAGTGCTGGGCTCCTGGAGGAGGAAACTGAGCTCCCTCTCAGTCAGGGGAAGACTGTGCCTGTCATGGCCTCCCCACCCCCATGCCCAAATGCCATGTTCCTTTCTATGTCTGTACCTTTCCTCTCTTCCCCCATCTGAAATCCTCACACTTTCTTCCCTCCACCTGCCCAAAAGTGGTCCCTTTGAGCACTTGATGTAGTCCACCTCTCCTAAGAAGCTTTCCTTAATTACAATTTCTCGATAACATTCCCATTTTTTTTAGGTTCTCTAATACAACATACACTAAATACCTTGGCAGAATCAAGTGACATCTTGCAAGCCATGTCATGTATGTGGAGGAGCTTGGAACCTTATAATTCTTTGTATTTCCTTCAATACCTACCACAAATACCTTGCACATATAGGTCATGCCCTTAGATTAGCTGCTTGAACCATTTGTCTTTCTCCGCAGGTCAACAGTGTTGACCAGAACAAATGAATTTTACACCTTCTCAAACTCAATAGAGCCAAGATGGAACTTCATTCCCCCCGCAAGCCTTACTGTCCTAGATAAAAGCAAAAACAACTTGTGACATCTAATTCTTTCTCCACATTCTGATCTCAAATTGCAACTGTTTTCCAGATGCTAACTGGTTTTCATTCTTAAAACTGACAGAAAATTTTCTCATTATTTCCTTTTCTTTCTTTTTTTGTGAGGAAGATCAGCCCTGAGCTAACTTCTGATGCCAACCTTCCTCTTTTTGCTGAGGGAGAATGGCCCTGGATTAACATCTGTGCCCATCTCCCTCTAATTTATATGGGATGTTACCACAGCATGGTTTGACAAGCGGTATGTCGGTGTGCACCAGGATCCGAACCTGTGAACCGGGGCTGTCACAGTGGAGCACGGGCACTTAACCGCTGTGCCACAGGGCTGGCCCCTCTCTTTATTTCTAAAGCTGAAATGTCTCAATCGTTCTCTGGGCTAGTTGGAGTTTCTATAAAATGAAAATGTACATTCCAGAAAAATCCTTAACTTTCCAGAATAATCCATAATATATTATGGTAAACACCTTGGCAAAATGTCACTGATTTTCAATGTCAGTGCCTCCACAAGGGTATCCTTGCATTGTCTCCCCTCCCAACCACCTCTCACTGTGCCCCTCCCCAGGCTCATGGGCTCAAAGTGTTTACTGAGCACTAAGAATGATCAGAGTCTGAGGGAGACTTCAAGGATGACTCAGCCATGTTTTCTGACCCCAACCAGCTCTCTCCATCTCTCCTTTAACCTCTATTTTTCTTATTTTGGTTTCTACTTTAGTTGTTTACTTGTCTTGTGAATTGTTTTGTGGTTTATAATTACCATGTAAATTCATATTACTTTTTGCCTTAGAGTTTAGAAAGAACTTACATTAAACAAGGTTTTCTCCCAGCCCTTTGATGTGTCTAATATCTTCCAATGCAATTCAAGTGGCTTCTTGTTTTTACGTCTCCATCATTATTCCTTCAGAATTATGTTCACCCCACACTTTTGATCTGACCAATGCTGCTTTACTCTTTAAATTTTTCTATGCTGAGACACGTGAAGAATCCCTCAAGCACCATCAACTAGGCTACCCCACATTCCTCACATCTGTTTCCTTGATTTGTTCCTAAATAAAGATATTTCTCTTTTTTTGTGAGGAAGATCAGCCCTGAGCTAACATCCATGCTAATCCTCCTCTTTTTTTTTGCTGAGGAAGACCAGATCTGAGCTAACATCTATTGCCAATCCTCCTCCTTTTTTTTCCCCCAAAGCCCCACTAGATAGTTGTATGTCATAGTTGCACATCCTTCTAGGTGCTGTATGTGGGATGCAGCCTCAGCATGGCCAGAGAAGCGGTACGTCAGTGCGCGCCCGAGATCAGAACTCAGGCTGCAAGTAGTGCAACGTGCAAACTTAACCGCTAAGCCACAAGGCCGGCCAAAGATGTTTCTGAAACTAATAATAAATTGTACCAAGTGGTCATTGTATAAAAAGCACTGACACAGATACCTTATAGAGAACAAATGGAAAAGAATATTCAATTCCTCAGATAGGTTTGCAATCAAATGAGACATTGAGGGGACCAGGGGGCACTGATCAGAGCAGGATCCTAAGAGAAGAGTTTTAAGTCAATTTCAAATGAGGTTAAAACTGGAATGAGATAGTATTTTACCAGTTAGCTGAAATCATAAGCATTTTCCTGACCTTTGAGAGTTTATTTGCGTATAAACTGTACATGTGGGGTAAGAGAAGGCTTATATTGTTTAATTTCTTTTTATTATTCAGCACTTTGTAATAGATGTGGCTATTCACAATTAATAAATATCATAATGTGGAGAGACCCAACTTTCAACTGCTTGATATTATCAATTCTTACACAAAGCTAGAGTTTCAAAGATCAAATTTCATTCTAGTTACCTGTCAACTAGTCTATTTATATCGGAAAATTGCTGAGTTTTAGGAAAATACTTCAAAACACAAATTTTATATGTAATTTCAAAAGCAAAAAATTAGTTAAAAACTGGGTGGTAACCCGTTTTGCTACCATATATTAATCTTTAACATGGGAGCAAACATTTTTAGAGAATATAATTGATATTTGCCTATTTGTATATTGTAGAACGTTAAAGGAGTTACAGTTTTAATAGTATTTCAAATACCAGAGAATAAAAAACAGAATTGTTTCAGTTTTATGAAATAGTTTCTTAGACGTAGCAGATTTTCACAGCATATTACTTGAAAATAAAATAATCAGTTAGTGAGGTTTAAGCAATGTGGTTTTATTTTAAACTTGCTCATTCCATAAGAGCATCAATAAAAGCGCTTCAGGTGCAGCTGACGCTCTGTCCCTCCATATGAGCACCAGCTGCGTTTGCTTTAAGCATCAGACTCTCGGGCAGCACCATAGCCCTCAACTCCATTTAGTTGAGAAAAGGCTTTATGAGTCGTGTGTTTTTTCTAGGGGTATGGATCTCCCAGACTTATTAACTAGAGGGTGAGAGTAAGAGTCAGAACACATTCATTAAACTCCAGTGTGCTCAGGTGAGAGGGTAAGTACCTGAACTCACATCTGAAGAAGAACTTAGAGGATGCTTTCTGACTCTGCTTCATGCCTCTGACTAAGCAGTCCTGGACATCCCTGTTACGGCCACAGAATAACACAGGCAGCCTTGATGGACCAGAAATCCTCCTATGTCCATCATTTGTACAGAGCAAACTGGCTTAAGACCTCTTGTTTCCTGCTGCAGTGGTAATTTACAGACATACAGAACTGCGATCTAGTGACTAAGAAGAAAACAGCAAGGTGCTTTACATGGAAAATGAAATTGTAAGTGTTTTAAAAAAGAACAGTGAAGCACTAAAGTTGGTAAAGTTGACACAAAGTTGACACAATGTGGCACAACAAAGTTATAATAAAACTGAAAAATGTGTAGGAGAAGTAATCAGTTGTTCTCTATGCCTCTAAAATATGACTTGACATTTGACTCATAAACAGTATAGTTTAAATATAATAGGATAACTTTGGAAGTAAACTTCTCATCTCATCTCATCCAATGATGTTGGCAGGAGCCGGTATTAAATAGCCAGATGGTGAGTACCCATGTTGAAGTACCATTTTTATCACAGTGGAGAGAATAGAGGCATAAAACCCAACAGACTGATGTTCAGATCTTCCCTCTACCCTTGATCAATTTTGTAAACATGGTCTTTTTTATTTTTTTTTGTGAGGAAGATCAGCCCTCTGCTAACTTCTGCCAATCCTTATCTTTTTTTGCTGAGAAAGACCGACCCTGGGCTAACATTCGTGCCCATCTTCCTCCACGTTATACGGGACGCCGCCACAGCATGTCTGGTCAAGCAGTGCATTGGTGCGTGCCCAGGATCAGAACTGGTGAACCCCAGGCTGACGCAGCAGAGTGCGTGTGCTTAACCGCTTGCGCCACAGGGCAGGCCCCTAAACATGGTTTTGTTTATCAGTTAAATATGAATTATAATAGTTACTTTAAAGGATTACTGTAAGAATTGCATGAGGTAATATATATCACTCCACAACCGGTGTGGAGTGATAGTTAATTCTCCCGCCCTGTCTCTCTTCTATGAAACATACACAAATCATCTAAGGAGAGAACTCGTCTATACAATAAACTTATGACAAAGAGTCAATGGCTCCAGAAGTAAGGGCCACCATTGTTGAGGGCTTAACCTCAACTGCTTCCAAATACTCTTAACTCTCAATTAATTTTATGTGCTTTCCGTCTTCCAGACACTTCACTGGCTACAAGGAAAGCAGAAGGTGTGAAATTTAAATTGATCTATTTCACCCTTGAATGGCCAAGCTGTAACATCAGGTGTTTTAAATCACCTAGTTCATCAGGTTTTCTGCTTATTACTATATATTTTACCATGGTTCACTGCCTGAGAAAAATAGAAATTCATTATAATTTTACTCACATGAATATATATCTTAACTATTACAGCTGGAATCTTAATATATAGAGCAATATTGTACATGTTTTGTCCTTGTTGATAGTACAGAATACTTTTGTCCAGGTTTTCTTTGGCATTATCTTATTTAATGAAGAACTCAGTAATATATGTCCTGGAGATAAAGATTTAGAAAAATCTAACATACTATCCTAGTTATGCCTCAAAAAAAAATGCTATAAAATAATGAGAGGATATTTTGAAGGCACTATTTTTCCTAATTATTTCCAACTTTATGTCCCTTTAACTCTTTTTAATCATTCTGCATCTTATTTGCTATTGGCTAATCATCTCACAGTAATTAAATAGCCCTCAGCTGAGTCCACCATGCCTCTTCAAGTGCCCCAGGCTGATGTCACTCTCATAGTTGACAAAAAGAAGCTGGGAAAACCTGTTTTGTGGCACTATTCTTAAGGATATCTTTACTCTTACAATAATAAAGCTATATTTTTGAAAGGCACCAGTGGATTATAAAATCAAGTACTTGACCAATGTTGTATCCTCATTTTCCCTCCAGGGGGAGCACAACTTTCATGTGTAATGCAGGGCTGCTGCTTTATTGTTTTTTCCTTTCAAGATATTACTTGTAAAACATGTCGACGTAAATAATCTATAATCAATCCATAAATCAAATTGGGGTGAGTTTATTATGAACCAACTTTTGAGGACCATGGCCCAGGGCCTTCCTTCCCTAAAGAAGGAAGGGTACCAAAGAAGTGGAGTGTACAGAGCTGTTATATACCATCAAAGAGCATGTATCACATCAGATTGCAATGTCCCTTTCACAATAACCACAAGATCGCCCTGCCAGATTGCCCTGCCAGAATAGCTATTGATGGACACAGTGGGGAGGGCGTGGCTGGTGTCAGGTCTGTTGTCTGGAGCTGGGTGGTCACAGGATCAGTGCAGCAGTCAAATCCCAGCCTAGGGAGAAATGCTTATCCTTAAGGAAATGCCAAGGAGGGGGAAGTTGAATCCTTATATTAAGGGCATTTATTCTTCTCTTTGGGACATGGCAAAGCAGATACACAACGCAGGTGACAGGCCCTTCTGGAAAAACAAACCCAGGCCAAATTTGTTTTACCCCAAACGGCTTCCTCATATGTTCCAATATATCCTATTGCTTGCCATTTATTTGTCATTTTCTCCCTTTTGATCTATAATCTTTTGATAGAAAGCATTGAATGATCAAAATATTGTCCCTCGGCACCAGAGTGGTTGCTGCCTGCCCTGGGTCCCTCATGTCCCTCGGTGCCAGGCTTTTATCTCATTTATTTGCCCAATTGTCCACCTTGGGGGGAATTAATTGGATATAGTGGACAAGCAAAGAGGTATATATATATTAATAGAGGAAACATTTCATGGGTTTTGGATTAATTTTAGGTTGTTGCACAAACATTGTATCTGTGCTTTTTATGAATCCTTATATTTACGCTATTCACAATTATAGAACAAGTACAGTAACAATGATAATAATTTAACATCTTTGAAAAGATTAGTGTAAAATGAGTTCTTAGGCATAGTCCCTATGAAAAAAGGAAGTTGGTCCAAGGTTATAAGATCAATCGACCACCTCAGCTTTCATTACTCTAGCTTACATGACAGTCTTACAGCACTGAGTATAGAAAACAGCAATTAGTTTAAACATTATGGCTAGTACAAGAATTCCAAGAAGTAATAGAAATAGGAATTGCAATGCAGATGGAAAAAGGGAACCAATACCAGAAGGGAGCCAACCGAACAACTCAAGACCGGGTGCAGGCTCGCTTCAGGCATTCACCTGCTTTTTCATGGGCTTTAGCAGAGACGACACATTATAAGACTCGTCAGGTATGAAAACACAGCATTGAGTTTGAATGATTGTACATGTACCACCTTGGGATGTAGTTAAAATATCTAAGGCCCTTCTATTTTGAAGGACAGTGTTTTTATTAAAGACATTTTAGTATTTAATAAGGCAATTCCTGCTTGACTGTCTTTAAGGGCTTCTGTATGTGATGTGACACCATTTAGCCCTAAAAAAGGAACAAATATAGCTAGCTGCTCGGTGGTCATACCAGGGGAACACTGAATGAGCCCGTCTGGCCTTAAGCAGCGGCAGGTTGGCAGCAATTGTCACTGTGAATCCTTCGCTGCATTTAAGGGAAGATCGGGTGCAGAGTTTTAGCCATCAGGCCAGTAGTCAAGGCCAGAGATTTGTTCTATACAACCATTAAGTTCTATTAGGAGCCACCCGATAAATGCCTGGACTTTAAGACCAGTCTGTTCCAAATCAATCACTTTCCTTAAGTATGATAGTATTCTGAAAATCTTAAATGTAACAATTATAAAATAGGTATACAGTTTAAGCATAACAAAGGTTTAAATGAGTGGATGTAAAGTTGGGAATACAGTCCTGGTCTGGAGTCTTGGGACAGCTGTCTACAACTGATGTTGTCTTCTTCTCATCCTATTTTGGAGATATTTGCTCTCTTCCTATAAGGAGGAAGATACTAAACTTATTAGGCTTACTCAGTATGTTAAACTACATGGGAAGCATTGTCAGACAAGTGATGATAAACATGCTTAGGTGGTAGTTTGTGGGTAAATGTTATTGATATAGGCGTTTTAAAATTGTAAAAATTACTGAAATTCTGATCTGTCCTGGTTATCAGTCATAATTCTGGTTATTATTATTTTAAAGTGTCGTATGTCACAAAATTAACCAAATTTCTTTGTCAATTGCCATTTTGAGGTCTTGTTAGCAGACTTATTTCTTTGCTCTAATGCTTTTGCAAAATGTTTCAACTTCAGAAAAATTCATGGAAAGGACTGTGACAGTTACACTGGAGTACAGGCTTCTGATAAACTTGTTGATCATAAAACTGAACTGGGTAAGAAATTACAGAAATATGATGGAGAAACTGATGACTTCATGAGGCCACTAACAAAAAGATTGGGATCAAAAATGGATTACACAGGACTGAATGAACTGATAAGGATGATTATAATTTTTATGATTTTTTATTTGAAGTATTGTGGAATTTTTAATGTTTTGTTTTTTCAAATTTAAGGAAAACTTTTTCTCTTTTCTCCTGAGCTAGCTATGACTTATAGCAATTTGCTAAATGATACTTTTGTAAGCAATATTAAATATTTCTCTTTTTCTCTCTACCTGATCCCTCCAGAATTTAAAAACTCTTAGTAAGTAAGTATTGTTGTTTTCATGGCAATATAGTTATTCGCATAAGTTCAATAAGAATCTGTTCTCCTTATAACAGGACACAATTGGAAACACTGGTTATATTACCAAGGCTGTGACTGGAACATCATATTTGCGATGTAGCCATACAGTTTAGAGGAATGAAGATTGGACTTTATGGAATAAAGCCATGTGGAAATATTGGCCTGGTACCTTATGTTCAATGTTCCAAGCAGCATTTACTGGATAAGTAAAGAATGTCACTTATGTAGCAGGTACAAGGAACCTCGAAATATTTTGGGGGAATCTCGGAAGAGAGGAATTCACCCAAATGTGTAGGTATTGCAGGTGTGGGGAGAGAGGGAGAATCCCCCTATGCCCTTTTCCTTAAGGATTTTATGGCTGCCCAAATAATCAACAAGACAGGTTAACAGGAGAAAATAATACCAAGTTTAATAACATGTATACATGGGAGAAAGCAGGGACACTGCGTTTCTCAACACAATAGCAGAAATTCTCGTTTTACATACCATATGGAGCTAATGACAAAGGAGGATGTTGGGGGTGGGGGGAGTCAGTTACAGGAGATTACCACTAAAGCACAGTAAACAAGAGTAAGGCTGTTATGCAGATTTAAGGCCTCACTTTTCACATTGATAAGTTTCTAGGAATGAGTTCATCCCCCCTCTTCCCAAATACAGAGAGGGAGATACCTTTACAAATGGAGATTTCCCTTATAAATGTAAATGTCTGTCTGGCAACTCCTTGCAGGGCCATACAAAGAGACAGTTCTGGAGACAGAACTTCTGATAAGATGGGCTTGTTGGTGCCTTTTCTATTGTAACATCTATTTTACAATATATTACAGCCATTAGATAGAAGATCTGTTCCAGGAAGGAGTTACTACGTCAAATTCTTTAGGCAGTTAGTGGGGGAGGTCAAATGTTCTCAGAGAAAACAACCAAGGTAAAGAGATAGATTTCAGGGTGGCCAAATCTTGATCTCTCACATTATGAACTACAGTCCCTAAATTAAGGGTCACTCTTTATGTTGTACAGTTCCATGGGTTTTGACACACATATAGTGACACGTAGCCACCATTATGTACAGAACAATCTCACCACCCTAAAAATCCTCTGAGCATCAGATTAGCTCTTAGTGGCTTTTTAAAATATTAACAGTTGTCAGAATGACGTAAATTTTTACGACGAAAAATGTTCCACAGGTGCTAAGTTTTGTTAGTCTCACTATTATGATCACTATTAGAAATAATGAAAAAAATGAACCCCTATATAAATAGCAAAAATCACAGAATTTTAAAGATAAAAAAGATCTGGAAGTTTAGGAAATCCTACATTCTTCAAGACCCTGCCCTCCAGTCTCTCAGCTTTCTGTGTCATTTATCTGCTGACTCCGCTGAGCAGAAAGAAAGAAATCGATAAAGAAAAACAAAGCAAAAAACAAATTTTGGTTCTAAGTAGTCCTCTTGAGCCCAAGTTAATCAAGCATGGATTCTTTTTTACTTCCTATTTGCATCAGGAACATAATTACTAGCTAGAGCCTAATTTGAGAATATTCATTAGAAATGAAAGATGTCATATTTAAGAACAGAATGGAATTCACTGAGGTTTTATTCTTGGGATATTTGTAGGATTAAGTCAGGACATGCTGCGAGAGTGATAAATAAGTTCTATATATTTTTCTTCTCCAAGACCATGGATTTCAGACACATTTTATACCCATGTACTTTGCAACAATGAAAAACAATTGAACACTGACCTTGAATATTTTGCCCTCAGATTCATTAGTCTTTAAAATATAAATTGAGCAATTTTATCTAGATGAGTGAAAGACTATGGAGACTTCTAGAATGTCACGTTAGGTCCTTTAGAAGTGAAGAATTGACTTTATAAAGCATTTCTATTCCTTCTCATACCTTGACAATACTGCTACTGTGACTCTGTTTTAAAGAGGATAATGGCAGGCTTTACTCTGATTTGCACCTTTTTGTTTTAAGTGCATTTACTTAACATTTCTCAGCCTCTTTAAAACTTTTATCATTAAGCTCAACCTTCATTTAAATCACCAGACCTATTTGATGAAGGCGACGTGAATATTTACTTGTAAACTCCTCAGAAATTACTGATTTAACCTTACTTCAGATGATCCACTGTAGAACTCAAACTGGATTTCCCAGGCCCCTCATAACGGCTCATAACTGTGTGTTTGTACATTTATCTGGGAAGATATTATCCAAGGGTAATTGTTCTTCCCAAATGCTTTCTTTACCTCAAACAGCAATACTTCCAAAGTTTTAATGAAAATGTGGCCAATTTGGTGAAAACCAAGTGACTTGTTTGTTTTAGCATGCCAATGAGATTAAGAAAATAAGTATTTTAACAATTGTTATTGATTACTAAAATCAGAAATTAAGAAAACAAACTTCTTTGTCCAAAGACATTTCTGCAAGTGAAATCATCGGAAAAACAGACAGCTAGCCTCCCGTTTTAACCACTCAATCATAAGAAATGTAATATGGTGGGCAAACATGTGAGCGTTGTCACCTGCACGAGTCCCCAAAGCTGTGTCCCCATCACGGCCACAGATCAGGGGAAGGAGCCAGCAGAGGGGAGACAGCTGTGCCCTCAGTGTCCTTCCTTCCTAGGTCAGAACTCAGTCCCAGTTGCTCGCTGTCTAGTCTTCTGGGGAAGCAGAGAATTCTTCTGGGGACACGACACGACACATCAGGTGTTAAGGATGTCATTGTTCTTTTTTAAACAAATGTTAGATCATGTAACGTGCTTCTCAGGACAGGAGGAGCCACCTCAAGGGAAGGCAGATTTTCTCCAGGAGCTGATGGTCATCCAGGGAGAGCAGAGTCAAGGGCTGCAGAGAGCCAGCCCGCTTCCGCTCTCCCTCTCAGGGACACCTTGGACCCCACACCCCCACCCCCCTCCCGGTGCCCCTCAGAGGTTCCCATTGTAGCCTTGGAGGCCGCGCATGCGCAGGACTGGCTCTCAGAGCGGCAGAGGGGATGGCGAGCTGGAGAGCCCCGGGGAACGTGCACTGGAGGCGGGGTCCCTGGTGCGGAGGTGGCCTCCTCGGAGGTTTGTGTGGGGGGATGGGCGGTTTCTGGATCCTTCCTCCAGGATTTTCAGCGCTGGGGAGCTCTCCTTTCTGCAGTGTGGAGGAGCGCTGGGCAGGAGGCGGCGCTGAGGTAGGCGGTGGGCGGCGGGCTCGGCGTGGAGATCTCCGCCGCAGATGGCGGGAGCGCGGTGGGGGGTCGGCGGATGGGGCCGGGGGCCGGGGCTGCTGGCGGGCTGCCCCAGGTGGGGGAGCCCAACTCTGTCCCTTGGAGGAGCAGAGGAACGCCGCCTGGCCGGCGGGCCCCTCTGCCTTGGCGGGGCCCCACCCCGGCGGGGCCTCCTGTCCACCCAGCGGAGGTGCAGGGGGCGGCAGGGAGTCGCCAGCCCTCTGCGCGCGCCCTTGAGTTCGTGCCCCCGGGGGCCCCGTCTAGGCCAGGTCTCTACATCCCCGGGTGAACACTTTCCTTCAGAAGATGGACTGTGGTCTGCGATCCTCTGCCTGACTCCGCGCAGGCTATTGGGCTCCTCATTGCGTTCTTTAAACAAATAAGCGTTCCTACTTCCTTGGGACCACCTTCAGAGAAAAGCCTAATCCCATTAATGGTTTCTGATAATTGACTCTATATTTGCAAGGTGAACTTTGAAGCCTGTGAATTGTTGTAAACTGCATTTAATGAAAGGAGCTTTAAACAGTCTTTGGTGAAAATTATGTAGCTTCCTAATAATAATTCACCATATGTTAACATAGACTGATGACTGATCAATTGATGATTGACATAATGTGTACGGAATTTTGTTTTCAGTGGAAAGGTTTTTCTTGGCAGTTGGTGCTAAATTTAAAATCGGATAAGGAGGAGGTTTTTAGAAGTAGTATATAGTGTGTGTTTTGTCTCCATACTCATTTAGAATTGTAAGATTGATTTGGAAAGCTCATAGAACAAGAATTTTCAAATTTTGATTTGGCTGAGAGGGTGAAAGGTTAAAAGGCCAAATACGGTAGGATTTCATTTATATGATATTCTAGAAAAGATAAACCATAGGGAAAGACAACAGATCGTTAGTTGCCATTAGTTTTAATATTTAGTTAATCATTTAGTTTAATAGTTTAATCATTAGTTTTAATATCTCTGATTAATAAAATACATTTTATTGATAGCAGCCTAATTATAGTTTTGGATGATACCAGAATTTAACAACCTATTAAATTCTGCAGTAGGAACAAATGACATGTTGGTTATAGGTGTCTTTGAAGTGTAAGTATTGTTGGTAATGAATCTAAATAAGCATTTTTGGATTGTGAACTACTGATTTTTTTACTAGATCCTGTTGGACATGGCATATTACAAGTTTCAAAAGGCTCTTTAAATTATTGTAGCAGGCTGAAGCTATTAAATTGTAATGTAAGAGCTTTATAGATGAAACAGGCAAAAATACAAAAAGCCATTTATCTTTTTATCTTTGTTAAAAAATCAAGTAAATCTTACCATATACATGAATGACTTTTGGCTAGACAGACCTGAACTTGACAAGATGGACTCATTAATATAGTGAATTTGTTTTGCATTGTTAAAATGGGAGAGGACATATGTTTTTCCTGAGGGTGACCCAAGTCAATATGGTAGGTTTCGCTGTTTATATGCTCTTTCTGAGTTACAATCTTGATTAAACAGCTTGTCATAGACGTACCAAGAAATTTGGGCCATTTTATGTATCAATATTTTAAGATATCCTATTTCCCTGATAGTTTCCAGTTTCAGGGTATCTGGGAAAAACAGTTTCTGAACATAGGTACTTTGGAATATAATTTTTGATTGTTGACATTGAATCATAGAATTGTGGAGTTGGAAATAATTTTAGTGGTTGTCGAGCCTAACCTCTTCATTTTCCAGGAAATGGAAAGTGAGGTTTCTCAAGTTAAGTTGTCCATAGTCTGACTGCTACTTAGTGGCAGAGTTGGAACTATATGCTCAGATGCTTGTCTCCAGATTCCTAGTACAGTGCTGTCTGTGCTACATACTATTAAGTAGACAAACCAATGAGTTACCTTCCCAGATCACATATGTAGCCAGCAGGGTTGATTCTTTCCCATATGCATATTTCCTTTCTTTTTTAAATAACTACTAACCACAATTAACTCATTCCCATACCATGTTTAATGACTATACTTGTGTGTGTCTCCTCGAGCACACGTGGATTCCCTAGAATGGAAACCTGCCTGTGAGTGGATTGCTGGACAAGGGGCTGATGTGAATCTGCAACTTGACGAGATGCAGCCAAATCATCCTCTGAAGTTTTAACAATTTCCATTCCCGCCAACAGTGTCTGAGTCATCCTTGCCCTGGGAATTGTCAGATTGGGATTGTCAGATTTTTAAAGTTTTGCCAATCTGATGAGTGAGAAATGATGTATTTGTTTTCCTCTTTGTACAACTGTTTTGACAAAAGCATAGAGCTGTGCCACTACCAAAATCAAGACACAGAACAGTTCCAGTACCCAGAACTCCCTTGAGCTGCTCTTTTGTAGTCAACTCTTCCCCCACCCTTAACCCCTGGCAACTGATGATCTGTTGTCTTTCCCTATGGTTTGTCTTTTCTAGAATATCATATAAATGGAATCCTACAGTATTTGGCCTTTTGAGTCTGGATTCTTTCATGTAGCACAATACATTCATTTTAGTGTTCATCCATGTTGTTGTCTGTATCAGCAGTTCCTTCTGTTTTATTGCTGAATGTAGTATCGTGTGAATGTACCACAGTTTATCCATACAGCAGTTGTAGGACATTTGAGTTATTTTCAGTTTTGTCTTTTTTGACTATGAATAAAGCTGCTATAAATCTTTGCAAACAAGTTTTTGTGTGAGCATTAGTCTTCTCCTCTTGGGTAAGCACATAGAAGTGGAATTGCTGGGTCACATGGTATGTGTATGTTTAACTTTATTTTAAAAACTGTTTGTGGTAGCAAAGTCATGGCCCACAAAGATGTCCTAATCCCTGGAACCTGGGAATACATTAGTTTACTTGGCAAAGGTGAATTAAGTTTGCAGATGGAATTAAGGTTGCTAATCAACTGACTTCAAAATAAGGAGATTATCCTGGATTATTCAGGTGGGCCCAGTGCATCACAAAGGCCCTTAAAAGGGAAAGAGAAGCAGGCGAGTAGAAAAAAGATGCAACAAGGGAGGCAGGGCAAAAGAGGTGCAGAGTTCTTGGTCTTGAGGGTGGAGGAGGGGGGCCATAGGCTAAGGAACGTGGTGGTCTCTAGAAGCTTGAAAAGGCTAGGAAATTGATTAACATTTACAGTCCCCCCAAAAGAACCTAGCTCTGCCAACACCTTGATTTTAGTCCAAGGAGACCCGTGTCAGACTGCTACCCTACAGAACTGTAAAACAATAAATCTGAGTTGTTTTAAGCCATGAAATTTGTGTTGATTTGTTACAGCAGCATAACAAACTCCACTTTAAAACTGTTTTCCAGGGGCCGGCCCCATTGGTTAGTGGTTAAGTGCGTCCGCTCCAATACTGGCGGCCCAGGTTCGGATCCCGGGCATGCACTGATGCACCGCTTCTCCGCCCATGTTGAGGCCGCATCCCACATAAAGCAAATATAAAGATGTGCAACTATGACATACAACTATCTACTGGGGCTTTGGGGAAAAAAAGAGGAGGATTGGCATGAATGTTAGCTCAGGGTTGATCTTCCTCACAAAAAATAAATAAAACTGTTTTCCAAAGAGGCTGAACCACTTTGTCTTCCCACCAGCAATGTAGGAGTGTTCCAGTTACTTTCCACCCTAAATTAACACTTGGTATGTTCATCCTCTTTAATTCTAGTCATTCCAATAGGTACGTAGCAGTATCTCAATGTGGTTTTTATGTGCATTTTTCTCACGATTAATGACGTTGAGCATCTTTTCCTGTGCTTATTTGCCATCTGTGTATCTTCTTTGGTGAAGTGTCCAAATCTGTGCCCATTTTAAACTTGGATTTTCTTATTGCCGAGTTTTGAGAGTTCTTTATAGTCCTGTCAGATATGTGATTTGCAAAGGTCTTCTCCCAGTCTGTGGCTTGCCTTCTCCATCCTCTCACCAGTGTCTTTGGAAGGTCTGTGTAACGTAACTCGAGAGGGTCCACGTGACCTTATTGTCCTTCGTTGAGAAACAGAGTGAGGTTGGATCACCTGAGTCCAATCAGACGTTGATCAGAGTTGGGGCTGGGTCTCACTTTTAGTAAACCCAGCCCTTCCGCTTTCCCCTGTTCCTGTTTGCTGTGCTCCCCTCCCCCGCACAGGGGTCTGGTTCTAAGTCTGGTAGATCTCTCTCTCTTCAGGTTTGGGAGCCCACAGAAAATTCAGCTACAGCCTTCAGACATCTCAGCGCAGCTCTGCAGCCTCCTACCTTACATCGCTTCACAATATGGCAAATTCCCTGAAGGTCAGACTAGCAGTATGTTTGACTTAGGCCACTTCCACCACTTCTGGAGGTTTCACTTTGTTTTGTGGAAGCTTTTGGCCTAGATCCCCAGATTCCTGTGTGGCACCAAAACTTAGTACATGTGCTGTGATAAGAGCAGTTGTGTGTCTGAAAGCCCTCGGGTTTCCTCTGCCACACCAGTCCTGCAGAATCACTGCAAGTTTGGCTAGTTTCTCTTTTCCCTATCCGAGGCTCTGACTGAGCAAACCAGATCCTCAGCAGGCACCCAGAATCAGAAAACGCCTGCAGGGGAAAGAAAGATAAAAATCCTTGCCCACATAAAAGACTTTTTCTTCTTTTTGGAATTTTAGTTGGTTGATTCTGAAGTTCTCTGATGCTCTGAAAATATATTTATGATTTATCTGGCTTTGTCCAGTTTTGCAGCAAGAATGCTTTCCTGTCCTAGTCTCCTCTAAAACAGAAGTTCTCTTGTCATTAGTTTTTAACTCCATCAGTTATACATTGTCAATATTATTATTGTTTCATTAAGTCATGCTTTCAATGATTTATTCAGATGTGTAACCGTTTTTATCCTCACCATCCGTTTTTACCTCTTGGCATTTCTTCTTCTGTCAATTTCTTTCTACTTAAAGTACATTCTTTTATAATTTTTAAGTTTTCTCCTTGAGGAAGATTAGCCCTGGGCTAACATCTTTGCCAATCTTCCTTTATTTTGTATCTGGGTCGCCACTATGGCATGGCTGATGAGTGGTGTAGGTCCACACCTGGGATCCAAACCCACAAACTCAGACCTTGGAAGCGGAGTGTGCTGAACTTAAACCACTACACCAGGTGGCTGACCCCCTTAAAGTACATTCTTTAGAAGATCCTTAATGAGTATTTGTTGGTGGTAATACTCTTAGTAAGTGTTCCCATAAAAATATCTTTAAGTCACCCTAGTCCTTGAGATATGGTTTGATTGGATATACACTGAAAGTTATTTTCTCTCTGTACCTTGAATATTTAATCCAACTCTCTCTTGTCTTCCACTGTTAAGAAATGTATCATATGTCTAAATGTAAGTCTCCGTAAGTGTTCTGTTCCTCTGTGGGGCTTTGAGTATCTTCTTTTTTATTTAGTGTTCTTTGCTTTCCCTGGATGGATCTGGCTCTAGATTTTTTTTTTTTAATTGTTCTTGAGATGTATTCAGCTTCCTGAACCTAGAGTAGAAGTCTTTTAGGAATTCTGTAAATTTCTGTTATTATGTGTCAATATTCCTTTAAATCATATATATATTTATATTATTTAATTCAAAAATATATAAACATACACATTCATTATATAATCATTAAATATATATTTAATTCAATATATTATATTATTCAATATACTGATTTATATTATTCAAAAAATATACATATATTATTTATATATGTAGTTTCCTGTACTTGACCAAACTCAAGCCAGGCTCCTTTGAGCCCTATTCTTGTCTAGGCCTCGATCTTGGCCTATAATATCTACAGCCTCTCAGCACAAATGATTTCACCTCCCCACACACAGTTTATAAGACTTAAAAACTGACATAGTTTCTAACAGCTCAAATCCACATCCTTAGGATGACCACTGCCCCCTTAAAGTGCCTGCCTGAGAAAGCTCAAGGCAGCAATAAGGATTGACTGTTCTGGCCAACACTCGATCATTGGACCCTGACATTCCTTTCTTAGAGCATTTACCCAAAAGTGCTTACAACTGTGAATCTTTCCTCTGTCCTTTTGAGTTGTATGTGTGTCTCCTATAACTCAGGAGTGCATTTCTCAAGGTCCTGAGAGCCATTGGAGGACAGGGTGTCTGTCTCCCAGACTCTGTGAGAGCAGAGAAGTGAAACTTTGATCATTTCCAACTAGCAGACACAACTGGCCAGATCACATTGCACTGACCAACACTCTGTAACTTTCCCCTCCCTGACTCTACTGAGCCCCTGCTCACCCCTCTGCCTGCTTCCTCATTCTCCCTTTCAAATGCCCAGTCACCTCTGTACAAATCAAATTGAATTCAGTTCATCCTGTTCCTTCTTCCCTATTGCAGTGGTATATGCCTGATTAAAATCTGTCCTGACCACTTTAACTAGAGCCTGGCTTTGTGTATACTGTACATTTAACACACATACAGATAATCCCATGCATATGCATACACACGCATATACAAACACAACCTTGGGCCCTCCAGGACCAGTTAAACTGACCCCATCTTATCAACAGAGTATTTAAGAGTTTTCTTTCAGGAACTGAGACCCCTCGTCCAGTTCAGACCAGTTGGGACCACCAACTCATCAACTGGGAGTTCACAAATGCTTTATATGTGACGTTTTTGACATCAAGGAGCTAAAAACTCCATTCTCCGATCATGGTAACACTGCCAATTTGTGAACACACATCCGATGAAGAGCCATGAAGCTTGACTTTGCTTGTGCAGATCATCAATTCCCTCACTTCTCCTTACTTCCAATCATGTACCTCCACATGTCAGACCACCCTGCCCTTCATCCCATAAATTGTGCCCCAAGCCCTGGATCAGGGCTTGAGATCTGAGACAGACACATGCCCTCTGTCTCCTTGCAGATCAATCTCACAAAATAAAGCTACACTTCATTTCCCAAAAGCTGATGCCAGAATAATTGGCTTTTTTAATGTGCATTGGGCAAAAGAACCCCAATATTGTGCAGTAACATCAATACATATATATACACTTACTGGTTGTTTTCTCTTTTTTATTTTCTTTGCTGAGGAGGATTCACCCTGAGCTAACATCTGTTGCCAATCTTCTTCTTTTTGCTGAGGAAGATTCACCCTGAGCTCACATCTGTGCCAGCCTTCCTCTATTTTGTATGTGGGTTGCCACCACAGCCTGGCCACTGATGGGTGGTGTAGGTCCACGCCCAGGAACTGCACCTGGACCACTGAAGTGAAGTTCTCTGAACTTAACCACTAGGCCATGGAACTGGCCCATCTCTAATTGTTTTGAAGATGTTACTAGATATGCAGTTGAAGTTTCACTATGATCTCTGGATTTCCTTGCTGCTCCTTTAGTCCCTCACTTCAGTGTATGTGTTTTTTGCTCCATCTTTCATGCTAGAGAAATTCCTCAAATATCAAGTGGTCCTTGGCTACCTGTTCATATGTTTGTGATGGGAAGAAAACAGCTGAGTAGGATCTCTGTGGGCCTGATGGAGCCTGTGAATGTCTGGACTCAATGTTTCTTCAGGGGTGTTGAGTGTTGAACTAGTAACAGGCAAACAATGTTGGTGCCCACACTGATCTCTAACAACTTACTTATTCCACACATTCCCACAATGACAGACATCCTCTGAACATGTGGAAATGCTGACAACACACACCCACACCCACATACACACTATTTGCAAATGACCAGCAGCATTCACACTGTAAACTACACGATAATGAACACTGATACTCAGAAGATACACACAGACACATACAGACCACTCACTGTCTCAGAGACCACAGTGACTTGAACTCTCTAAACACACACACATCAACAAAACACACTTTCACATAGATGCCATAATAGCCATGCACCCTGTGACCATACAGAATTGCTGAACACACACACATCCACACAACAAGGAACGTGGTTGTGCACGAGTGGGCTTGATCAAGAGGTTTTTCACACCTCAGCATCAACATGGACACCCCAGGGCGAGAGAGAGGGGCAGAGGGCACAGGGAAAAAATGTGGGGAGCTGTCAGGAGGCACTTGCATAAAGCACATATGATACCTACAAAGCTGGTTGCTAAATGACATATGACTCAAGGGTATGAGGACCCAAAAGGATCTGAAATGGTACAAAAAAGGTGACTGATACAAACCCATCACAAGATATTTAAATGTAAGGAACAGTGATATTTTAAAAGGCACTGAAGAGAGTGCATCAAAGCTTAGATATAATTCCAAACAATTAATGACATGGAATTCTGGCCAAAGAACAGCCATTATTGCTGTTAAAATTCCTATTTAAATGTTTCTTATAAAATTATAGAAATATTCCTTGAAAAATGACAAATATTCATTGGTTTAAAATATTTAAAACATTTCAGGATAAAATTACTGCAGGTTCCACTTTTTTTTTTTAAAGATTTTATTTATTTATTTTTTCCCCCCAAAGCCCCAGTAGATAGTTGTATGTCATAGCTGCACATCCTTCCAGTTGCTGTATGTGGGACGCGGCCCCAGCATAGCCGGAGAAGTGATGCGCGCCCGGGATCCGAACCCGGGCTGCCAGCAGCGGAGCACATGCACCTAACTACTAAGCCACGGGGCCGGCCCCAGGTTCCACTTTTATTGAGTAGCTTTTCTTGGGCAGCTATAAGAGCTGGACAAAGCACACAACAGCTGTTTGGAGGGTTGTAGAACATCCTGTGCAAACAGGACTTGGGGGTCTACAATCTCTGAGACAAAGGAAACACAAGATTGTGAGCACCAGCTCCATGCGGCTTCTCCCCTAAGGCATTTGCTATTTCAGTGGTGAGAGAAGAGAGTCTGAGCAGAAAGAGGAGGAAAAATGAACTGAAATTTGGTTCCAGCCAAGTCCAGTAACTTCTGCTTCCAGTCAGATGTGGTAAAGGCAGAGCAACAGTTAAACATTGATTTAATAAATACTATATGTTTGAAAACACCAAAGGGATGTGGAAGCAAACAGGACTAGATGAAATAAAATTTCAAAAAGGAAAGAGCCTTTTTAGGTGAGATTGCCAGACATGCCCTCACCCGGGGGAATTTGCTTAATCTGGACTCTGATAATCAGACCTGTCTTACCAAAAGACAATTGTAAGTACAGTCTGTCAGAATTGATCTATGTTAGCTTTTAAATAGCACAAGTTTTCTTTGACTGTTAATTTTTACTGCCTCCACTAGGAGACTCTATGTAGGGAAAGACATTGTATCATTTGCCACATGATCTCCAGAACATTCTTCAGTTTGGGCTGTATGACTTCTATAAATATTTGTTAATTGTTGGTTTCATGAATGCTATGGACTGAATGTCTATGTAATCCAATTTCATAAGTTAAAATCCTAATCCCCGACGTGATGGTATTTGGAAGTGGGGCCTTTGTGAGTTAATTAGCTTAGATGAGGCCATGAGTGTAATGCCCCCATGATGAGATTAGTGCCCTTACAAGGAGATGGAGGGCCAGAGCTCTCTCTGCCAGATGAGGGTAGAGCAAGAAGCTGTCCTTCTGCAAAACAGGAAGAGAGCTATCACCAAAAGCCACTCAGCTTGAACCTAGATCTTGAACATCCCAGTCTTCAGAACTGTGAGGAATGCACTTCTCTTGTTAAGAGTGCCCAGTCTAGGGATGGCCCGGTGGTGCAGTGGCTAAGTGCGGGTGCTCTGCTTCGTGGCCCCAGGGTTCATAGGTTCAGATCCCGGGCATGCACTGATGCACTTCTTCTCAAACCATGATGTGGCAGCGTCCCATATAAAAAGTAGAGGAAGATGGGCAAATACGTTAGCTCAGGGCCAATCTTCCTCAGCAAAAAAGAGGAGGATTGGCATCAGATGTTAGCTCAGGGCTGATCTTCCTCACACACACACATACACAAACACACACACACACACACACACACACACACACACACACACACACAAAAGCCAAAGATGCCCAGTCTAGGGGTCTGCCCCATGGCCTAATGTTTAAGTTCAATGAGCTCCTCTTCGGTGGCCTGAGTTCGGTTCCTGGACACAGACCTATACCACTCACCAGCAGCCATGCTGTGGGCATGACTCATATACAAAATAGAGGAAGACTGGCAAGGATGTTAGCTCATGGTGAATCTTCCTCAGAAAAATATAAATAAATAAAGTGCCCAGTCTATGATATTTTTGTTACAGCATCCCATACTGACTAGGACACTGACTGTGTGAATAAGTTCATTTAGATTGACGATCCTTCTTCTACATGACACGTTATTGTCAATCATTCCTAAATTGATGTGAGTCAAATTTCCCTTAAGGATCATAAAGATGTTAAGACCCTTCTCCCTAGTTATGCACATATTGATACACATGAAAACATGTTGCGTCAAGTGCTTTATTGACAACTTAGTCTCACACTAGATCTTAGTGGCCTTCAGTGAACCTCAGTTTTACAGTCAGTGTATTCCCCAAAGGGCAATAAAGGAAAGTCCCTGGACTGAAGAGGAGTCGGTATCCATCGTGCAGCTCCTGCCCTCTGCCCAGTCAGCTCCAGGGCAGGGTCAATTTACAAGATAGGCTTTTTTCCAGGCAGCTCTGTGTTTCTCCCAGCCTGTTCTCATTTAGGATGATCTCACCAGGAGGAATGAGTGGAAATTTGGAGGGAAGAGCTACAGAAGGCATCTCCCAGGGGAAATTCTTTGTGGTTACATGACCTAGAATATGGACACCTGACTGCTCTAATGTGTCCTGAAAATGGAACCCTTCCCATGTCTGCCATATCCTTCCATGTCCTCTTTCCCCTCCATCTCTCTGTTCTTGGTGGAAAAATTCCCTTGGCAACGACAATAAAAAAATGAAGGTAGGGAATGGCCCATTTCCAGTCTCAGAATTCTGTGAAATTTTACTGCCTATCCCCAGTCTCCCAGGACTGACACTCTTTTTATTCTTTTAAGATTAGATTACATTTTAATCTCCTTTAATCAGAGTTTTCTCTCATCCTTGTTATGTATATACATGTTCTAATACATAATATTGAAAACATTATTTTTGGCCCTACAATTTCCAGATTCACTCATAGTTGTTTTCTGATGGAAGCATGCATTTGTAATTATGTTTATAACTCCATTAACTATAGAAATGACTAAATGATGAGTAGTAATGTACTAATACAGGAAAATGGTCCATTTTTATTCAACATAAAGTTTCATGTTTTCATCAAGACAAATACATGAATACTTAATTGTTCAGCAAAAACTCTGTGTACAAGTAAGCAATTATAAATCTATTGGAGTTGGTTTACCTTGTCGATTATTCCTTGTTTCCGAATTGTGCATTCAGAATTTCCATGAACCCATTAGAATCCTGCATCTTTATCCTACCATTTTATTTTTTTTGTTATAATTTTTATTTATTTATTTTTTCCCCCAAAGCCCCAGTAGATAGTTGTGTGTCATAGCTGCACATCCTTCTAGTTGCTGTATGTGGGACTTGGCCTCAGCATGGCCGGAGAAGCGGTGTGTCGGTGTGCGCCTAGGATCCGAATCCGGGCCACCAGCAGCGTAGCTCTCGCACTTACCACTCAGCCATGGGGCCAGCCCTATCCTCCCGTTTTAAATACTAGGTAATTGACAAAAGTCCACATGACTTGTTCAGTTGTGTGCTAGTGGATCCTTTGTAGGGTGTCTTCCCAGTTACGTTTTCAAATGATCATCGACAAAAGTCCACATTACTTGTTCAGTTGTGTGCTAATGGGTCCTCCGTAGGGTGTCTTCCCGGGTACGTTTTCCAATGTGAACTCCAGCTGATGGCCTTGTGACACTGATATAAATACTGGTGTCTCCACAGATCATGGGGCCAATGATGTGTGGTCCTTTAGATAGTCATATATAACCTAATACTTTTCATCCTATTAGTGTAAGGAATTCTATGGTAGGTAGATTGGTGACAATTAACAAAAGATGATTGATTATGAACATGCTGTTAGGGAGAAAAATTGAACCTCTGGGTATAAAGGTTTACTTTTTATGCAATTAATCAGCCGCCCTAACAAACCCTGTTTATAGGCAGGTCTATATACATATATATATTAGATTAAGATTATGTCACCTATTAGTTTGAATGTGCTTTTGTAAAGTATGCCTTGTTTCTCTTGCCCTTTCGTACTGGGAGAAATATGGAATAGCTAGAAACTGACTGGATTACTCTGGTCTGAACTCAGATCATGTAGGGCTTGAATCGTTTAACAAATGAGCGATTAATGGCGGCTACACCACTGGGATCTCCTGATCCAACATCGCGGTCATACACCCTATAGTGGATATGGACAGTAAAATAGGACTGTGCTGTTTTCCCGAGGGTAACTTGTTCTGTTGATCAATATTTTGGATCAATAAGTGATAAAATATTTTGACTAGCTGGTCTAGATTTTAATCACTCAGAGGTTATTTTATTCTCTGAGGTCACCCCAACCAAAATTGTTAGTCCCTTTAAGTTTTGTTAGCCCTTGATTTGGCTTACCTTTGATTTTTTTTAATTAATTGGAGCTCCATAGGGTCTTCTCGTCTTTGTCATTCCCGCCTCTTCAGGGAAAGGTCAATTTCACTGATTAAAAGTAAGAGAGAGTAAAACCCTTGAGTGGCCGTTCATACAAGTCCTCATTTAGACAACAAATGATGATGCTGCCTTTGCAGGGTCCAGTCACTGTGGCCTTTACACCGTGTCACTGGGCAAGCAGTGCCTGTAACACCAGAAATGCCAGAGGAGATGCTTTTGGTAAACAGGTGGGGGTTGTGTTTGCCGAGTTTCTTTTACTTTTTTAAATCTTTGCTTGAATGCCTACCTGTGTTGGGTTAACAGTTAATGTAATAAATAATTATTGGGTTGAATTTATTTTATTGTTAACTTTCGGTGATTATCTATCTGTTCTAAGATTATGCAAGGAGAAATAATTCTTGTTCCTCATAGTAACAGTACTACTTCTATGAATTAATAGATTAATGCAGTATTAGATTAGGAGTTAGTTTCTGAGATTGAAATTAAGATAAGTATATTGTTGCACCTGAAGGCTTTCTTAATTGGTGGCTGAATTTAGGCCAACTAGTGTATTGTTTGTACTCCCTCTCTAAGGAAGGTTGTATCCTGTATCTAAAAGGCTGTACCTCTTTAGGGCTGAGTCTGGGGAAGGCAGGAGGTTGGACAAGTGTGGAGCTGGCTCTGGCCCAGAGGGATGAGCAAGAGACACAGGACACCTGCTGCCACACACAGCCACAGCAGACATCACCAATCAGTCACGACATGCTGGGCTGCAGAGCCCAGAGAGCCCACCAGTCCTCAACAAGTTGCACACGGAAGCCACTCCCGGGCAGAGCAGGGGGCAGTGATGAACCCATTTGCCATCCCAGCTCCCCTAAGACGTGCTCCAGGCCTCCTTTCCCCACTTACTCCGCCAGCTCCTCACTGTCCTCGGGACTCAGGCCTTCAAGGCCCGCCAGCAGGCTGCTCCAGCACTTCTCCTTCCTTACCATCGCCTCCCCTCTCTGCTCCCACTCTAGTTCCAGGGCAAGTTACCTGTGGCTCCTGAGTGATGCTCCTTGGCCTGGAAGGGCCTTCCTTCACGTCATCCACCCTGTGCATGCCTACTTACCCTTCAAGACTCGACTCCAGTGATGCCTCCTCAGGAAGCCCTCCCTGACGCTCCATCTCCCTAGGCCTGCTCTGGGCCACCACTCTGCCTCCTGCCCACATCTGTCACTGCCTGGAACCTTGCTGGGCCCCATTCTCTGGTCTTCACGTGTACCCCAGCCCCTCAGGTGGGAAGGAAATTCTTAGGCTCAGGGCAATGGAGCAGATTCCTGGACTGTGGTGACACTGCCCACCCCAGGAGAGGTCATTCTTTGGGCCTTTTCCAGCTTTGGCCCATTGCAGCTCAGCTGGAGCCAGGACACAGGGAGGCTGGCTCTGGGCCCAGCAGATCACAGCGTCGGCTTAGGGAAAAGTTACAGGGGGCCACACAGAGGGGCTCGGGACAAAACTCCAAGTCGATGATACCCTTGCTAAGGGCAGCAGGGGCCAAAGGCAGCTGCACAGGCCACAGGAAGTGCTGGCGAGCTTTTCATCTGCTCCGAGAGTCCCAGGGCTGGATAGAAGGAACTCAGGAGGCCCATCTGAGGTGCAGGTCACCTCGGGGGCATGCAAGCAGAAGCTGAGGGTCCCACAGCAAGTGGAATCTGAAGAGGTGACCCTCAAACTCCTTGCGGCACTAACGTCTCTGAGTTGGAAGTCAGTCCCCTCAGTCACAGCCTCTAGCTGCCCCCTCACAGGGTTGTGCCTCACAAACACCGCTCCCAAGGAGAGTGGAGGCTGAGGGTGAAGGCAACCTCCTACCCGTGAGAACCGCTGTGATCACGGCCTCCCACAAGGGGCTAAGGATGATGAGCAAGGGACAGAGGGACTGACCCACATGACTTCCCCTCGGATGCTGAACATGCTTGTGATTCACCAGGCCAATCAGTATCTGTCCTTCTCCTCCACTCCTCTCTCCCCAAAAGGACATGTCAGTGTTTACTATGACATCCAAAGACACATCAAGGGCATCTGGGAAGAATCATGTGTACATCTGGAGAGAAGGGAACTGTGAAAACCAGTAATATCTGCATCCATGTGTGCAGATACCGACATCTACATACAGCTGTCACATTCTTCCAGCAGCCCTGGAATACTCCACAATCATGCTGGCAGGTTTTGGCACATAGTAGCCAAACGAACTGGTGGTGTCCCCAAGTGCCACCACTGCTGGGGTCTACCTTGAGATTTGGGGGAGGCAGGGTGCCATGCCCCATCTCACAAAAGTCTGGCTGGTGTCCAGGAGGGTCTCACAGCCTTCGACAATCATGCCCTCCATGGCTATGTTTTCCTGGATGCTCTTTGTCTTGTTTACTTCATTGTACATTATCCTGTCAGGACAGAAAATGTCAGAGACAGGCTGCCCCCGTCTCTCAGGGAGAAGGGAATGCCGGGCGTCTGGCCAGACCTAGGAAGAAGGCCCGGCACCCAGGATTCTCAGGTGGAGCCTGTGGTCACAAAGGGGGAGAGAGCATGCATATTGAATGCCCGCTCTGCCGGGCACTCTATGGGCATGGTATCACATCATCCTTCTCATAGCCCAAGGAGACAGGTGTTGGAAATGGAAATGGAGATTAACAGCTAGAAAGCAGGTCTGATTTAAAAGTTTGAACCACGTGGAACTGAGACGGCAAAACTGGGAGGACAGGAGTATAGGAAACAACCTTTCTTCATTACTCTGCCCCCCACACCACTACTGGCCTTATCTCCATCCATAGAACTCCACCCACCCATCCTTCCTCAGGGCCTTTGCATTTACTGTCTCCACCCCTCCCTCAATGCATGTTATATAGCTGCTTCCTTAATGTTCAGGTCCTGGAATGGCTTAGTTTTGGAGCACCTGGCAATCCAGCTGGCTCAATGAAAGTCTGACTCCCGTAGGCTCCAGCATGTTTGGTGGGAGCAAGACACACCTTGTCCCTTAATGTGAGAATAAGGACAACTCTCCTATTTGTCCTGTTCTGACTGCCGCAACACCCCTCCTCCAGGAGGTGGCGCCATTTAACTGCTTTTTAAAAATAGCATTGGTGGTGGGGCCGGCCCCGTGGCTTAGCGGTTAAGTGTGCACGCTCCGTTACTGGCGGCCCGGGTTCGGATCCCGGGCGCGCACCGACACGCTGCTTCTCCGGCCATGCTGAGGCCACGTCCCACATACAGCAACTAGAAGGATGTGCAACTATGACACACAACTATCTACTGGGGCTTTGGGGAAAAAAAGGAGGAGGATTGGCAATAGATGTTAGCTCAGAGCCGGTCTTCCTCAGCCAAAAAAAAAAAACAAAAGGATTAGCGTGGATGTTAGCTCAGGGCTGATCTTCCTCACACACAAACAAATAGCATTCGTTGGAAAAGAGGCCTGTGAGTTGCCAACTTTGTTAAGAGCCTTGGTGGGTTTTCAGAAGTCTTAGGAAGATAGTAATTTTGTGGGGATGAGCATCTGGAGAAAGTACCCCACTTACTCCAAGAAAAGCACAAATGTCTTATTTGTCTGCTGATGCCTCAAATTCTACAACCACGACCAGATCACCAAGAGGGCTGCTTAATATACATGGCTTCCAAAGTTCTCTAGTAGACACTGTCCAATTTAACCCTCCCAGCAAAGAGAGATGACACTGGTCGAGCTGGATCGGTGATTAACGAACTCAGCGATGAGCCAATTACTGGGCCCCTCTGACCCTCAGTGTGCTCACCTGTAGAATGTCGGAGTGAGGATGGAAAAGAATGCATTTCACGTGCTGACCTCAGGCCCAGCACACACGGCAGGTGCTTGAGTAAAGGGCCGTGATCACTGTTGCTAGTATCACTGGTTGCAAAGGTGTTATTATCCAACTATTATTACCCGTTGTTTTCTGGCTATCAGACTGTGGCATGGAGATGGAGTCTCTTCCTTAGAATCCTCAGTCCCTCCCTCCCAGCAATGCTCTTCTCAGCAGCCCAGTCCCTAGCCCTCTTCTGGAAGGGTCGGGGCACAGGGAGGCACCATTCAAGGATATGCTAGTTCCCTGGATAGGGATTCATTTTTGGAAGTTAGCAAAGGTAAACAGAACCATTTCTTTTGACGATGGTGGAGATTTTGCTGAGGAGGGCTGTATTTGCTACAAACAAGGGGGCGATCCCACAGTAGCAACACTAGTTTCACTGTTAGACAAGTGCCAGCTGCAGCTGCTCAGGACCCCTGCCAGCCCCGGCTGGGTTTTGTGCTGAAAGCCACACCGTCCACGCAGCTGGGGAGGAGTTCCCAGGGCCGCAGTCTACCGGGGCAGCTGGAATTGACAACCTGGGTTACAGTGAGCCCAAGAGATGAGGTTCAGGAGAAAAAGCGGGACAAAGGCCAGAGGTAGGAGAGAGTCAGCCCCAGGGCAGGAGTGTTTCTGAGCACAGCCAGGGAGGGTTTGTTATCTGATGGCTTCCTGCAGGGCTGGGAGCTTTCCTCAGTCCCCCAAGGGAGAGAGAGAGGAGGATGAAAGGGCTGCTGTCAGGGCTATAGGAAAACCCTCCTCTGTGCCACTAGGGGTGTGTTCAGGCCAGATGCAGGGGATCAGGTGATCAGATGAGTAGGCTTCGGGAAAGGGGATCGGGATCTTAGGATAAATGCCTTGGCACTCATGTGCCTTCCTTGCTATGGCCCGCACCGGTACAGGGCATGCCACAGGGATGAGGAGCCTCGTTGGAGCCCCAAGTCTTCTCCTTGGGGAAGTGTGCAGGATTTGGCTCCTTGGGTCATGAGAGGACTGGGGTCTCCACTCCACAATGGTTTTTGTTAGTCTACAAACACACTCTGATTACATCTGCTCCCTGAATGAACCCCCACTCCGCGGCCTGTGCCCTGCCCTAGTCCAGCCTGGTCCTCCCTCTGCCCAGCTGGGAGACGTGGCCCTACTGGCTGCCTTTTGCTGGGCTCGGGAAGCCATTTAGGGCACTGAGTGGTTGGCAGGGCTGGGTACTGGATCCTACATGCTGCAGACCGACCCTCCTTTGCAGATTCTGGCAGCCCATCGTTGAGTACAAGGCTGCTCATCATCTCTTAGCCTCCATAAGGTGCAGACCCCAGGGCTCAGCTCTTGGTACGCACCTCGTTCCTGCCTAAACCTACTCCCTTGGTGATCTCACCAGTCTTGTGACTTTAAATACCATCTCGAGCTGATGGCTCCTGAATGGCTCACTCCCTTACACTTCAGACTCAAACGCCCTCCTCCATCTTGTCCCCTCCACCACTGTTGTCCATCTCAAGCTCAACATGCCCCCAGTCAAGATCCAGTGAAGCAAGAAAGATTTCCCCTCCACACCTGCCCATCCTGCCAGTTTTTCCATCTTGGTTAGCAGCAACTCCAACCTTCTGCTTGCTCAGCCAAAAACTGTCGAATCACTCTTGCCTCCCATCTTCTCTCTCCCCACATCTAATGCATCAGAAACTCCTGTTGGTTCCATCTTCAAAACACACCCCGAATCTGAACCTCCTCCTCACCTCCACTGCCACCACCTGGTGCAGGCCACCGTCAACTGCTGCCTGGGCTGTTGTAGGCGCCTCCTCCCTGGTCTCTCTGCTTCTGCCCCGGCAGAGGAAGGATCCCCCTGGGCTTTGGAGACTGAATGAGGGGCAGCGGAGGGGCCTTGACCAGAGGGCTGGGGCCTCTGACACTGGAAAAGTCAGGCGTTTGTCCATCCATGACACTGCCTGCTGTGACTGCACCCTTGGGCACATGAAGGCCCATCAGCCAGGACTCCCTCTGGGGCTCCTATACCACAGGTTGTGAGACACTGACACTGGAGAACAGGGGAAGTTGGCAGAGTGTCTGCGAGTCCCTGGGCGGATCCCTGTTCTGGCAGATGGGCCCACGTGAGTGCCCAGGGCCCTTCCTCAAACCCCATCTGTGCCAGGGACAGCACACCACCCACACCATCCCACCAACTGCCCCCTGAGCTTGAGCTGTGAACTCCTCAGATTGCTCCGGAGACCCTGCTTCCAGGTGGGGCAAGCTGGGGGTGCCCCAACCACCACCGCTTGGGATCCTAACCTGAACATGATATTTTAGCATCTGGGGCTCAGGAAACTCCTGCTGGGGAGCATCCTTAGCCCTGGCCTTTCCACTGATGGGGGCACCCCGGAGCCGGGCTCACCCAGACAGCTCCCCCAGTTTAGCCCTGGCATCGTCCAGTCTGTTGGCTCTATGTGCTCGTGAAAAGTGGGCCAGGAGCTCATGCAGTGTCAGAATGTGCCTGGGAATCTGCGGCAGGGAGAGGCAGGGGGACAGGGACAGAGGCAAGGAGAGAGACAGTGATGAAGTAAGTCAGAGAGAAAACAGCAATGTAGAGAGGGAGAGAGAGTGACCAAGTGGACGGAGAATGGTTCTCTCAGCAACCAGCACTCTCATGAGCAGGGATGAGGACGGACACCCACAGCACTTCTGATCTCAACTCTAATGTGGAGGATCTTCCAGGGTCTTGTTTGGGGCAAGAGCCCAGATCTTGATGCTCTAAGCCAGCAGGAGAAAGGGCCTGGAGGTGGGCTCAGTACCAGGAGCTCCCGCTCACCTTCCCACACTGCATGCTCTGTGGAGCTGGACAACCCTGTGGTCTGCTGGGTCAAGGGCTGGCCCTAACCCCATTCTCCAGGCAGCTCAGAGCTGGGGCCTGTTAGGGTCTGGGCTCTCCCGGCCATGGCTCCATGGTGCCCCCAGCTGTGGCTTGTTCCCAGCTGGGGCCCTCACTGCCATGGACCCCCAGAAGGCTCCCAAGGCATGTGCCCTCAAGGACAGGGCTAGGTGTCAGCTGGAACATGGGGTCAGTGAGGAAGATCTCCAGAACTCTCTCCTTGCAGTCAGTTTGGCCTCATAGTGCTTCAGCAGCTTGTCAAAGTCACTGTTCTGCTTGCAGTGGGCCAGGATCTGCAGGCTGTACTGGTAGCTGGAGACCAACTCCTGATAGAAATTGACCATGGGCAGCAGGATGTCTAATGGGTCTGCACGAGGAGTGGCTCCACAAGCCCTTGGTCACCCAACCCCACCCACAGAGGTTGAGACATAGTTCAGAGCTCCCACCCAGAGACACCCTTGACTTTGAGGATGATTCTGGCACCACTGCCCTATCCAGGGCCAGATAGTTGGCCCCAGGCATCAGGACACCATCAGAGTCACAGATCTTTATAGAGATGGGGCCCCATCTTGTCTGACACCTGTGTATTGGAAGGTCGGAGAGGGCTGTTGTGGGTGCTGTGGTGTGCCTCGCCGCCTGAAGGGTCTGAAGGGCTACCCAGCTCCGGAGTTTTGGGGGTTCAGCTGAGGCCTCTGTGGTCACTGAATTGCAGCTCCACATCCCCCTCAGCCCTGGCTCCCCCAAGAGGCCTCCCTCCCAGTGTGCCCCACCAGTGACAGAAGTGACTCATCCGAGGTCATAAGGTGAGTCAGTAGCTGGCCTGGAACCAGGTCTCCTGAGTCCTCCATTCCAGGGCTTCCCTCCACAAGACATGCCCTCCCGAGTCACGTCCCTTGAGCTGTCTGTCCCTTTATCCATTTGTCCCTGTCCTTCCACACCTCCCCAGGCTCAGCAACTTGGGTCTGCTGCTGGCCTGCTCTGTCCCAACCTCTTGGAAACACAATACCCTGCCTTCCAGCTCCCGAAAGCCCAGCCAATCTCCCCAAACCTGCCCTTCAGTACTTGATTGGCAGGGATGGGTCCACTGAAACCTCTGCTTATAAACTCCATTAAAGAAAAACATGCCTCCTTTGCAATAAACTCTAAGTGGGAGCTTACACAGGGCATTCCACTACCCATGGGACGGCACCATCACCCACACAACTACAGGAAGTGCAGACCTCGTCTTTCTAGGGCCTCTTCCCATTGTGACCTTGGGGGAAAAGCGGGGCTCTCTGACTTAGGGAAGTGAACAAGAAAATGTCACACTCAGTGTGGGAGAGGCGCGATGCAGGTGGTCCTACTGTGCAGCCCTCGGGGCCGTCAGGGCGTTGCAGTCAGCTCAGAGAGCAGTGACGCAGGGTGGAAGGAGTGGGAGCCTTGACCGTGCTTCTACCTTTTGTTTCAGTCATTCTACTTTTGGAAACCTGTCCCAAGGAGACGCTCTCTCATAGGAACATTTCAGTTGCAGAGATGAGTGTTTCTAGTAACAAAAATTTGCAACAACTTTAAGAACCAATGATGGGAGATGGCTGCATGGATGATGGCATGCTCACAGGTACTGGAGGATCATACAGCCATCAAAAAGCATACTTTCAGCATGAGAAAACACTTGTGCTATAATGTTAAGTAAAAAAACAAACACATCAAGATTCAAATTCAACATTCATATATGTGATATTATGTAAATAAAGCGGGGGGAACATCCCAAGGTCTGTGCATAGAAAAAAATTTGAAGAAAACACAACAAAGTGTTTACAGTGGTTATCTTTGGGAAGGAGAACTATGGTTGGTATAGCTTTGAACATTTTCTGATTCTCTAGATTGTCAAATTTTCTCAAATGGGTCCATATACATAATTTTTAAAAGGGAAAAGTAGATAAGGAACTAAAAATATATCACTTCCTCCTAGAAAAACAGCTTTTGCCAACTTGTCTTTCCTCTTCTGCTCCCTCTGAGGGATTCTGTGTGTTTTAAGGTGTGTTTTACACCCCGGGAGGATGGAAGAGCTGCCAGCCTGGAGGAGTGGGCCCTGGAGAGGGACTTCTCAGGTGGATTTTGGTGCAGGTGGGGCTGGGGACCTCTACCAGGGCTGCCTCCTCACCCAGATCCCAGAGGGCCAGCTGGAGATGCAGGTCTTCAGGCCTTGGTCAAGATCTGGTGCAAACACACGATGGCCTCACTGACAGAGGAACCACAGGGTAAGCTCCGGCCACGGAGTTCCTGCCCCTCCAAGACCTCGCCCACAAGTCCAGCAGAGCTGAGGGGACTAGGGAGAGGGCAGGGGCTGCCACCACCGGTGGGACTCGAGCAGCCTTTCTCAAGTGACACCTTATGTGAAAACACCATCAGCGGGATGGACTATGTAACTTGTGGCCCACTGCAGAGAAAATATGCAGGACCCCTTCTTAAAAAATGACAAAATTTCAAGATGGTGACAGCAGAGCACTAAACCAAACATAGACTTTTCTAAACATGGATCACACGCCCCAGAAGCTGGCAGAGGACGGGAGCTGCTCTCGCTGCCAGCCTTCCTGGCACCCTCAGTGTCCACCTGCTGCGGTGACCCCAAGGGATCTTAGAGGAACTCAGGGCTCTGGAGAATTCAGAGGAAATGCCACTGATGATGTGAAAAGAGCTAGGGCTTGAGACCCACACAGATCAGGCTCAAATCCACCTTATCCTGCTTCTCAGCTGTGTGACCTCCAGCAAGATGCCTAATATCTCTGAACCTCAGGTCTTTCCTGTAAAATATGAAGGTGAAATGATGTCACTCCTGTAAGTAATGGGACAATTTGAGGGCCTGGTACAGAGAAGTTGCTCAGTAAAGACTACCTCTCGACCACCCCCTTTTGTGGGGACAACTTAGAAAAGCAAAAACACCCAGATTCTCCCAAGCACATGCCCTGTCACCACCTAAAGATCCCTGGGTATCATGCCTTCTCACTGGCAGCTTAGCACCAGGTTGGGTAATGGGCCTCTGAGCACCCCTGGCAGCCACATTTGCCGTGGCTCCCCTCCCAGCACCCTCTTCCCCGCCCATGCTCCCCAGCCAGCCAGCTCCAGAACACAGCCCGAGTCTCCTCCCTCAGGATGAGCTGTGAGGATACCAGAGAGACTTCCTGCAGCCCCCTCCCCTCCCAACTGTTCCTCCTCTGTTCTTGTTCATCACCCTCAGCTCCTACCACCCTGGAGACCTGGGAACCACCCCAATGTGTCTGGTGTTTGAGCTGAACGACAGAGGGGAAGCCAAAGGGACTCTGTCGTGCACCCCATTTGTAGACAGGAAAACAGACCCAGAGAGAAAGCGTGAAGCCCCCGGGAGTCAGGGCAGCCCCAGCGTAGGAGCCTGTCCTCATATCCCTGCAGTGGTCTCTGTCTTTCTCTGCCACATCAGATGCCCCTCCCTAGTCCCATTCTCCACGTGTGCTCTCTGCTCCCTCCCTCTATGATGACCCAGCACTTTGGGTGTTGGAGTCCCCTGGTGCTTTCCTCTTCTGTGAGCTGCCACGGGGCTGTCTCCTCTCCCAGCAGTTTGTGCCCTGAGGGCAAACCCCCACCTTGGGGTCTCACTCTCTCAGTACAACAAGAGCAGGGGTGGAACGTGCTTAGTGGGCACAGAGACACACTTGAGCTGTGTGGCACACGTCCAAAGATAGTAGCTCAGGAAATCACAAACATGCCACAGAGCCAGCTCCCCTCCCTTTCCAGGGCATGTGGCTTTGTCCCCTCAAGGCCACTTGCTGAAGCACAGGATGAATGGGCTCTGACAATTGACGGAATGGAGCACTTTGAAAGCAAAATGGGACAGTTAGCCACTCTCCACTTCCGGGTTGCTAAAACTACACCAGCCTGTGCTTGAAGAGCGGCTGAAAATATCTAATGGAGAAATATTCAGTGTCAATGCAAGCTTTTCTATTTTTTCCATTCTCTGAGAACCTAGGCACATGAAATAATGGCTGTTCTTGGATCTGAACTCTAAAGAACTAAGGGACTCACACACAGGCTCATGGAGAGCTCAGAGACACGTGGATGCCCAACCAGCACCCTCACTGCCCTGATTTCATCACCCCCATGCCAGTCTGCTCTCTTTGCCAGTTCTGGGATTTGCACGTGGTAGCCTTTTCTCTTTAGGATTGTGGGGTATGCGTGTGGGTGTGGGTGTGTGGGTAAATGTAGTCTGTACGTAAAACTGATGGCGCTCTTCTCAGAGGCATCTACAGGACATCTACTCCCCTGGGACCAGAGCAAAAACCAGATGCAGTCAGGTCAGATGCTCTGCTGCCTGCACAGGCAACACTGGCAGTCTGGGAGTCTGATTTAAGGATTGTGCTGGGTGGGCAATGCTCTGGAGAGCTGTGAGCTTGGAGACCTTGCAGAAGCCTTGGGCCACGGCCCACCCCTGCTAGGAGCCAATGTCAGGATGGCCGCAGGAACCCCAGCCCCTCTGAGATCACAGAGACAGCCTTTCTCTTATCCTGAAGGTTCCTTCTGAGGATGCATTTGCTTTGGATCCAGGTTGGCTTGGCTGACGTCCAAGGCCTGCTCAGTTGACCTTTGTCAATGATGACCACGGAGAGTTGGGAATTCGGCTTATTATCCCAACTCGCTGGCTAGAGTCCAGCTCTGGCTACCCAACCTGGCTCAATGTCTGGCGTCTCAGCTGAGCCCTGCCCACTTGCCATCCCACAGTCTGGCCTTCTTGGCCCATCAGAGGCAAACCCTCATTTGCCGCATCCCTCGGCGGCACTGCTCGTTCGCTCCTGCCCCACCACAGTCCCCTCTCTGGAGACAGTGTCTTTAATCCAGAATGCATTTAGTCGGTGCAGTCATTGATGGAGGAATTAGTCCATGGTTTTCTCTCTTTTGTTAGCAGTCAAGGTTTTGCTAAAGATCTCTGTACTTCCTGTTTTTCAAACAGCTGCCACACAACTCAGTTCTCTCTCCTTCCTTCTCCATTCCCTCTGGCCTCTTCCAAGCCTAAGAGATGCCCATCTCTGTCTCCCTTTGTGCCAATCCTGTCAGCATGTCCTGATGGAGTTCGTGTGGTGGCACCATGCTGGGCATGGGTGAGACAGCCAGAGGGGGATAAGTCAGATCCCTTCACTGGAGGAGTTTCCAGCCTAAGAAAAGGGTCAGAAACCCACAGAGGTAACTTATACTCCAACAAGGTGAGGCCAGAACAGAGGTGGGCCCCTAATGCAGTGGGAGGGTCTCACCATGGAATCCACAAGTGCTACTCAGAGGTTTTGAAGGACAAAACAGGAGCCCAATTGGGCTGGCCCCGTGCTGTGGTAGTTAAGTGCATGAGCTCCGCTGCTGGTGGCCCGGGATCCAAACTGATGCACCGCTTGTCATGCCATGCTGTGGTTGTGTCCCATATAAAAGTGGAGGAAAATGGGCACAGATATTATCCCATGGCCAGTCTTTCTCAGCAAAAAGTGGAAGATTGGCATGGATGTTAGCTCAGGGCTGACCTTCCTCACAAAAAAAAAAAAAAAGAAACTCAACATGTGTGCTAGAGTATAGAAGGAATTGGAGCAGAAGGGATGATGTGAACAAAGATGCAGAATACAACAGGGTGTTGAGTTCAGGGCAGCAGGGGTGGGGATGGCAGGAGGAACATGGGAAACAGGACTCAAGGCATGGAGTGGGCCCTGCAGAGAGGCTGCCTGGGGAGGGTCAAGGTGGCCCTCTCCATGTCAAAGTTGGTTTGTAAACATGATCCCAAGGCTACAGTTTTACTACAAACCCTGAACTGAAGATCTGTGCAGTTTCTTGCAGAGTCAGCCTTCCAGGATTCTGAGTGCTCCCAAGCCAGGAAAATACCATGACCACCTCTAAATTCCTACCCTTCCCTTTGGGCTGCCTGAGCCGTCCCAACTTACTTCCAATCATAAATGGGAGAAAAATAACTATTAAAACAATGAAATGGTGCCAAACTGAGGATTCTAGAGGAGGGAAGGATTCTTCTCAGAAGAGGATGTTCCCTTTGTTTTAGATGGTCCTTGTAGCTTTTTGGTTACAAAAGATGAAGCCCAAGAGGACTCTTTAGATGGGAGAGAAGAGACTGAGCAGAGCTGGACAGTTTTGCTTAATAACTTTGCTTTTGTTTGGGTGTGATCTCCCCTTACCTCTAGGGAGAGTTGGCTGCTGGTGGGGGCTCTGAGTGTAGAGGGTATAGAGGGAGTAGAGACAGGGCCAGTGTCCTCGATGTCTGACCTGTGCACAGCCTGCTAAGAAGGGTCTAATGCCTGGTTTAAGGCTCTGCTGTTGTTGCCTTGAAATTCTTAAGAGCCCTGCATTTTCAATTTGCACTGGGCCCAGCAAAGTATTTAGCTGATCCTGAAAAAAGGTGTAGACAAGGGTATATTGGTAAAGGATTAATGACCAGCTCTCTGAAAGAAAAACTCTGACTGGTAGCACTGGCCAATTTCCATGCTGTAAACATTCCTACCTTGGCCCATTTTAAGCTACCAAAGAGTGAATAACAAGCTTGCAAGATTCTTGAAAATTTCACAACCGACTTGCAAGTTGGTGTGAGCCAGCTCCAGCACATCACTGGATGTAAGGCGAGGGTCTTGGCAGATAAAGGGATTATGAACACCCCCACCACCACCAAAATGACAGTTGGGAGAGTGTGGAGAGAGGCCAGCGTGAGGAGAGGAGGTCAGCAAGAAATCCCTGTAGCAGGAAAGGCTGAGTGACAGGAGGGCAAGGATGTCTTCTATTCAGCTTTCAGCTGTTTTCTGTTTCAGTACTGGAAACCCCCTCGAGTGCATCTAAGCCTTTCAGAAAGTCTGGTCCATACTTGGCCCATGTTGAGGGCTTGGGGAGTGAAGGAGGAGCCAGCTGGGTGTCATTAGGGCTTTCCTGGATACTCTGGTTCTCCTCCTGGGTCAGGGCAGGACTGTACTGCCCAGGGCCCTGAAGTCGGGTGCGGTCATGTGACTCGCTGTGTCCAATAAAACTTGAGCAGAGTTGTCAGGCATCATTTGCCACATTCCTTCCCCTGCCCTGGGATTGGTGAATTTCCTGATGGTGGGAGCCCCGTCAGCCTGTGTCCCTGACTCTGAGTGAGAATTTTGTGGAGCAGAACACACAATGGACACACAGTGTGAGAGAGAAAGCATTCTTTGTTGTTTTAAGCCTCTGAGACTTGGGGGCTGTTTGTAATTGCAGCAGAATCTAGCTCCACCTGACGGACACATGGAGCGACCACAAGGGGGTAAGGAGCAGTCAAGACTGAGTGGAGACTGGCACTGTGAGAAGTGATACAAGAAGCCAGGAGAGCAGAATTGGAAGCCAGATGTGGCCAGGAAAATGGAAGACCCTGAAAATCCTCAGGAATACGTGGGATGGGGCTTGAGGAAGTTTTCTGGCTATCAGGTGACACAGTGTTTCCTGAATATGCACATTTTATATGGCCCGTCTCCCCAGCAAGGAAGGAATAACGTGTGTGGCAGGCACAGGTCAAGGATCTACAGCCAGGAGACCCAAAGTTAAGCCTGGATTCCAGCGCTGGAAGTGACCTTGGAGTGACCTTGGATAAGTCCTTTCCTCTTCTGTGGACCTCTCAGTTCTCAGATCCCTCCCAGCTCTGACATTCTATGACCCTCTGTCTTTGTCACGGGCATCATTCATCACTTACTTGGCTCCTCAGCACCTCCTGCCTACCTGATGGCCTACTTCTTGGGAAATGGGCTCTGTTTCAACTTCCTGGAGCCCCTCCAGAACATACAAGTGCCCTCTGCTCTGCAGGGTGTGCGTGTGTGTGTGTGTGTGTGTTTGTGTGTGAGAGAGAGAGAGAGAGAGAGTGAGAGTGAGTGAGTGAGGGAGTGAGAGAGAGAGAGAGAGAGAAAGACTACAGCCAGAAAGGTTTACCAAGCTGATCTTGCAAAGTCTTACTTAGGGGCCGGCTACATGGCTTAGTGGTTAAGTGCACCCGCTGCGCTACTGGTGGCCCGGGTTCGGATCCCGGGTGCGCACTGACGCACCGTTCGTCCAGCCATGATGAGGCGGCGTCCCACATACGACAACTAGATGGATGTGCAACTGTGATATACACTTATGTACTGGGGCTTTAGGGAGAAAAAGGAGGACTGGCAATATATGTTAGCTCACAGCCGGTCTTCCTCAGCAAAAAGAGGAAGATTGGCATGAATGTTAGCTCAGGGCTTATCTTCCTCACACACACACAAAAAAAGCCTTACTTTAAAATATCGTTTTCCCTGGAGAGTAATATACTCAGTTGGAAACGTTGCTCCTAATTCTCACCACAAAGGCCTCTGCTGCCACGCTGACACAAACACACACACACACACTTTCACCAAAACTGACCAGTTTTGTGCTCTCCAGCACCAGAGAGGGCCCTGCCCTTTGCACCCACCCCTTCTCTGGCCTACCAACCCCCGAAAACTTTCAAGGCCATATGCGATATGAACCCATACCTTCTTTGGCCATAAAATGACTCGTTTTCTACCTGGGTTCACACTGCAAACTATATTATGGTGCCCATCACACTCTACCACAATCAGACCTTAAGGCTAGAAGCTTCCATCTCTTTGCTGCCTCCCACAGAACCTGATGTCCATTCATTCATCAAGTCCTTACAGAGTACCTACTATGTGCGAGGCAGAAGGGACAGAGTGATAAAGGACACCCCTGCCTTCAAGGAAGTCCCACCAGACCAGGTGAGGGACAGACACCTGAGGAGCCGGCTCTGCCATGGCATGCTGAGGGTGGGAAAGCTGTGGCAGCAGGGGTCATGGAGCACATTCTGGGATGAGAGTCCCCAGGAGGAGGCATTTGAGCTTGGTAGGATTCCACCAGGCAGGGAAGCGTGGGGGTGGAAGGGGCACTCCATACAGAAGCCCCAGCATATGCAAAGGCCAAAGTGTGCACAGCTCATGACCGGGGACACTGGCTGGAGCCCCGAGTGATGGGGTAAGAGGAGCCTGGGGAAGAGGATGAGGCAGTGGTCAGCAGATTTTAGGCAGTTAGAGAATGAGTGAGTGAGTGAATGACCCCCTTGATCATGAAGCCAGTAACCTGGTACTGGTCCTTAGACCTATTCCTTCGTCCTTAGCAAGGACTCAGCTTGGTTTCAGGGCTATGTGTAGGGCTAGGATAGATCTCAGAATGAACTAGATGGTTTAGACATGGGACAAGCCCCGATCCCAGGACCCACAAGTAGAGTGGCAAGACTGGCAAGCAGACACACAGACCTGGGTTCTAGTCCTGGCTCTGCCACCTCCCAGCTGTGTGAGCTTGGTCAGGTGCCTTGAGTTCTCTGAGCCTGCTTCCTCGTTCCAACCTATGAGGATGGTTATGGGGACTGACTAAGAAAGCATCTCTGACAGTGCCTGCTGCAGTGTAGAGGAGGTGTGTGGAATCTGAAACTTTTGTTCAAGCTCAAGTTTCAAGCTGATGTGATCATTAGTTCAGAGCTTGACAGCGGCACCATAAGGTGGAATTAGCAACTTCAGAGCGTTGAACATTCTAGGCAGAGCTGGCTTCAAGGGCGTGTGATGGAGTCCTGTGCTCAGAAGGCCCCATGCTTGGGGCTTCAAGTTCTGCAGTTGCAACCTTGAAGTTATTATTTCTCTTTGAATTTGTTTTCATGAGAAACATCTGATGGAACAATGGAGCACACCCCAGGGGCTTGGAGCCTCAGCCCTCATGTGTTCCTGCCTACTGTTGCCTCCCTGGGATGGTGTCTCAGCTGCTTGCTCCTCACATGCCGGCACCCCCAGAACCCATGACCTCCTCTATCCTCTGTCTGGGAGCAAATGGGTGGAGTCAGCCAGGAAGACTCACATTCCACAGTGAGTCACCCTCCACCTTCTGCAGGGGCCTTGGGGTAGGTGCAGAAATGGCGGGTGCAGTGAACACCCGATCCTGTCTCAGGGCAAGGCAAGGAGACAATGCCTGGGCACTAGGTGGGTGACTCAGCAGGGGCATCTTGCCCACCCCTCATCTAGGTACCAAGTGTATCATGGCACAGAGTTTAGAGGAGGTTGAAGGTTGATATTGGGGGGTTGCCTGTCTGCCATGGGTGGGTTGGTGGGCTGTGAGAAGGGGAGGTCGACTTCCCCGACTCCACCCAAGGCCTTGCATTTTTCCCTTGCATCAGGCCCTACAAATCATGCAGCCAACCCTGGTTAGAATCTGTTTCCATTTTCCCATCCTCAGCTCAGAGTCCACGGTCCTTATGTGATGTGGCCAAATTGCTCTGAGCATCTGATGCGCACTGGTGAGATGAGGGGGGGAGAGGCAATCACATCATTCGGCGCTGGGGTAGACAGCTGGTGAGGGGCATCTAAGGGACAGAGAGCCAGCGCCTCCCAAGCTTTAATGTAAATGGCAATCGACTGGGATGTTGTGAAAGTGCAGATTCTGATTCTGGAGGTCTGTGCAGGGCCTGAGATTCTGCATTTCTAACATGCTCTTGCTTCATGGACCACATTTTGAGTAGTGAAGTTCTAGAAGCCTTAACCTAGGAACAGCGTGGCCTCCAGACTGATGCCCGGCAAGCCCCTGTAGGAGCTCTTATGACAGGCAGAGGGAACGACTGCTTAGAACTTAGCCAGCAGCCCACACTGTGATGACTCACCAGTAACTCTGTGTCCCCGGACACTTCAGCTGATAATGTGGGAATGCTTAGTCAATGTGGTCATCAGCAGAGTAATTAAAAACTCGCCCATAAATAACCTCACTCAATCCTCACAACTTTATCAGGCAAGTATAAAAAGGCTGCTTTATAGATGAAGGAATTGAGGCACAGATGATGGGGGGATGTACTCTAGGTTGCAACCGTCAAGTGGCAGAGGTAGGATCTGAACTCAGATCTGGCTAAGGCCCTTCCCACTCTGCCAGCATCACTAAATTTAAGTTTCTAGGCTGGCATAGCTGTGGCTGGAAGCTGGTCCCCCTGCCCATCATGTGCCCCCCCGATCTTGCAGGAGCCCAGAGTGTGAGGTGTTTGGCCTGTGCCCTGGGCCCCCTGGCCAGCCTCCTCTGCACCCCTAGCCAGCAGTCACCTCTGCCTTCAGCCACTCGATATTGATCTCCCCATCCTCGATCTGCTGCCGTAGCTGCTTGGCTACTGTCTTCTCGTCTCCATGATCTGCAGCAGGTGCAGGTACTTCTGCATCAGCTCTTCACACTCCCTGGCCAGGGTCTGGTAGACGTGGACAGACAGATGTGGTAAGACACTGCCTTCTTGTCCCCCAAGAGATCCAACCAGAAATGGGGCTCTGCCACTGACTGCAATTAGGAGATGGTCCTGACTCCCAGATATGGTGTGCGGGGCATTGACCTGGCTGCTGTGCTGTTACTGACTGCTCTGGCTCCTTCTCCAAATCCTGTCTCACATTCTGACCTCTGGTCCTCTAACTGATCCTGTTCTCTCCCCTCTCCCTCCGATCCACATCCTAGGGCCTTTGTACAGGCTCACTCTCTTGTTAGACATAATGCATCTGCTGACTTGAAGTTAAAGTCAATGCTCAAATTGAACAACAAGGATGTGACAGCACATCTGTTTACAACATGGTTCACTGAATATTTTGAGTCCACTGTTGAGACCTACCACTCAGAGAAAGAGATTCCTTTCAAAATATGACTGCTCACTGGCAAGTGCTGGGGTTCCCATGGAGAGACTGATGTTGGTGTGTGCCCCCCTCCACACACGCACCAAAGTTAGGAAAAGTCTTATGACTCGCATAATAGAGGTCTCTGAGGAGAGCAGGGCCAGAATCTGAAGTAGCTCTGAAATGGCTTGAGGGAGCAAGGAAAGGAGCCTGGTCTGGGTTTTTGTTGTGGTTGGAGGTTTTAAAGAAAAATTATTTAATGACACCTGTCAAAGATGGTAAGGCATATTTTATTCAGAACCACTGTGATACGTAGGGACCACCGTGATGGGATTCACAGCGGGGGAGAAATGAGATTGGACTCTACTCTGAATGCAGCATGGGCAAGTGGGAATTCATGGCCAGGCAGCATGGTGGGGGTCACAGGATGGAAAATTACTAAGAGAAAAAACAAGTGTTGGGGTTTCTGGCTAACCTGACCTAACAGGATTCTTACCAAAGAGAGGCCAGAGTGATCAGACACCACCTGAGGGATGGTGGAGGAGGAGGAGGAGCCTGAGCAGATCTCGATGGTGATCAGACATACGGGTGGGTGTTCTGGTTAAACTGAATTAGCAAGGTTCTTGCTAAAACTGGATTTTACAAGGAAGTGTACAGACAGGCCTACAAGAAGGTTCAGGAGCCTGACTAAAGTTTGGTCAAAGCAAGAAATCTTTGCCAGGCGTGAGACCAGGGCAAGAGTTCTGCACACAGACAGGGATTGTGTGGTTGGATCCGAAGCCAGTTCCAGAGAAGGGACTTCTTAATCCTGGTGGGGAAGGAAAAAGCCTCCCAAGAACCATTGCCCCAGCCCCGCCCAGCACGCCCCTCCCCTCCCTGACTCCCTGCTGCCCCTCCTGCCCCAACAGCCATGGGCTTGTCAGGCCAGCGCCAGAGCACCGAGGGCGGATGGAAAGAGCGTCCAGACCCGCAGGGACCTGGTTGTCAGACGCACCGGTCTCACTATGGGAGCTGCCCCTACCCGCTCCACCTGAGGAGCTGCTCCCCCCGACGGCCCCGCCCCAAACCATGCCAGCCAGTCCCAGCGGCTAAGAGTCCAGGCGAGCACAGTCTTCCATGCTGACCGGTGCAGGTGCCCCTACCCGCGTCCCTCTCCCCGCTGCCCAGGAGAATGAGCAGAATGTGATGCTCAACCACTGGGGCCAATCCAGGTGAGCAACGTGGGCAGGGCCAGAAGTGTGGGCGGAAGTGCATCGGTCGCCATCTTGGCGTCCGGCGGGGCCCCTCTCGGAGGGCCGGCCACATTCTCCCTCCCCCCTCGGTCTGGGTCATTTGCTATGAACACCGCAGCAGCGACCCATCAGGGCAGCGGAACAGACGCGTTTTGGCAGCGCTACCCCAGGGTGGGTGCATCAGGCAGCAGTTTGCCTAGGCCCACAGATGTGGCCATCTTGCTTTACGGAGGACAGATGGGCACGCGCCGCCATCTTGCCATCCTGCGGGGCGTGGGGACCAGCTCCCACTTGCTGCACAGTGTCGCTTTGAGCCCTACTCTTGTGGCAGTCCCACTGTGGGGCGGAGAAGAGGGGGCCGGAGCCTGGCAGCATGACAGCCTGAGGCCCGGGATGGTGATCACTGCACTGCCACGAACTGCTCCCACCACTGGGCAACGAGGAGAAACAGCCATCTCATTCCACAGGTAACCAGCTGCTGCCGCCCAGTCAGACCCCTGGTGTTCCAGCCCAAGGCAGGCAGCACTCTGTGCTTGGGGCCTCGGGGCCGGTCCAGAAGGTGAGTGAGCGCCGGGCGCTATGTGGCCTTGGTCTGTGCCACTGTCTCTGCTCTGGGCACCTCGGGCCACTGCGGCCATCCCATGGCCACTGGCACCCACCTTATGGCCTCCACCACACTGTCACCCCCACCCCCTGGCCACTCTGCTCTCCACTGATTCAGGCTGGGGCCAACAATGTCAAGAAACAGGGTATTCTGGAAACACTCTTTCTTAGGTCACTATCTTCTTGCATTTGCCATGACTTTTCTGCTCTTTTGATGGCAGGGAGCCTGCCTTGATCTCTGAGATCAGGAATGTGGCTGAGCAAATGCAGCTTCTACCTCCAAATTGACACGCCTCTCAGATGCTCTGTTGCTAGAAGGGTCCTGGCAGTGCAGGGAAAGGTGGCTCTGCACTGGAGGTGAGTCCTGGAGAGGCGTCTGACTCTGCAGACTCTGCATGTGACAGCATCCTGGGTGGAGGAGGTTGCAACCCACTCCTCACTGGGAGGCTTACCCTGGGGACTCAGGGAAGGGGCTCCTCTCTTCACTTCTTCCTTGGGATCCCACAGCAAGATGAGGGGTTTGCCTTCCCTTTGGCCTGGCTCCCTTCATGAGGGCTTCTGGAATTCAGCCAGTTGAGTGAGTCCTTTCCTGCAGACTCTGCAATGGAGGTCCCAGAACAGTGCACTGAAGACATTCTACTTTGAAAACCTCCTGGCAGATCCTTTTGTTTCATGTTGCAGGTTGTTATTGAATATTTAAAGACCTGAATGCCACTTGTTGTCTTTAGTCTTATTCAAAGTTAACAGTGGTTTGTTTTAAGTCGGAAGTTGTTACAATCCATCCAAAGAACTAGTAATGTGAGCTTGTTTCAGAAGTCAGAGAACATGCTTTCTTGACAGTTTCCTTCAGAGTCTGTGTCCCAAAAGTTTTGTTACTGTTTTTGAGAATGATGCAAAACACTACAGAGAAGGTTGCTCTTGGCATGTGTCATTGTTTAACGTGGTATGGGGGCAAAGGAAGTGGGGGTCCTTTTGTAACTTGTCACAAAGCATTGAGAAATGTTAGAAGGTCAGGTTGCTTGGAACTCCCTGAGGACCTAGTATCCACTCGGCCTCATGAGGGTTAGATGAACTCAGGAGGAGAAGAAAGCCTCGAGAGAGACCCCCTTCCTCCCCATGTGCATAGTTTTCTCTAAATAGAGATTTTACCTTAATGAGGAGAAAAGATTATGAAGTGTCTTGGTCAGTACATTTCAGGGGCTGGTTGCTTGGTACAGGAAGCAGTTTTCCTCCTGGTAGTGGAAGGACAGGAGGAACACAGAACCACAGCTCTTGGGGCTGACCTCCTCTTGGCGGCAGTCCTGCATCCTCGGCTGCTTGAGTAGAGCTGGGGCCAGGCGCCCTGCTGAGTGCCTGGGAGGCTCTGCTGGCCGACACCTGGCCTGGCTTTGAAATAGGGGGACCAATCCTCCCCATTTTAGCACCCAAAGTCCTGCATCCCAGGGACAGCAGGAGGGTTGGACAGCCATGAGCTTCTAGGAACTATTTCTGAGGCTTCCTGAAGCCTTTCGTGTTGTCTTGGTGCCATCCTGTGCTCTCTGCCCGAGCATCTTTGTTCCTACAGGGCACTTACCACAACCTGGGAGAAGGTCTTCACCTTCCTTCCTTCTCTGCCCTACAGATGGTCAGCTCCTTAAGGTAGACAGTGGGTCTTTCATCTTTCTATTACAGTAATAACTTGCAAGCAGAGGTGTTCCTTAAAACTTTACTAAAGTTTTAAATGGGCAAAATTCCTAAGTGTGGGTGTTCCCAAAAACACTTGTTTTGCTTTTATAATTGATTATTTTAGGGGGAGACATTTAATTCTTTCTTTTTAATTACTTTTTCATGTATCCTTGCAGGCTCCACATAAAGGACTCAAAACGTCTTGTCCAGTTGCTAAAAGTTGTTCACAGGGATGACTGGACCCTATTAAGTATTCTTTCATCTGTAGTGAACATTTCACCAAAAAAAACTCTTGAACAGGCTGGAGGGTCAGTACTACATGTTAAAGCCCACGGCCTTGCCCTCCATCTTCCACCTGACTGAGAAGGAGGAGCTGAAGGCCACTGCCGCCCCAGAAGAAATGAGACCAAGATAGCCGCCAGGGACAAGAGGAACATGCCAGTGAAGCAGATGGGAAAGGAGCTTCAGGTTCATCCTCATCCTCGAGGGAAAACCTGAGGGCCCAGGAAGGGTCCCGCAAATTGAAGCGAGCCCTTCTGCAGGGCAAACCCGAACCCAATGCCACCCAGGAAGCCACCAGTCAGGAGCGGGCAAAGAGTCTCTGGAAGGAACTCCAGGAGACAGTGTGGTCTCCACAGCGTGAGGCAGCCAGGGAGATGCAAACAGGTCTGCTGTAGATGCTGGCGATGAGACCGCCTCTTCCCAGCCAGGGCCTGCTGGATAAGAGTGGCATTTCCGTGGGTGACTTTATCCCTCAGGATCTGAGGCATGCAGATTTATTGGCTGGCATCCTTCTTACAGTTTCTCCTCAGCACACACTCAAGAGAGGCCATCTGTCCCTCGAGAGGCTGTTGACCGAAAGAGGCTGAAGAGAGATGTGGAGCCCACCTACAGTGGGGCCAGCCTTGGGCCTGATGAGAGCTTGGCCCAGAGCCCCCACGTTCATCATTCACAATGATGCCTCAGAAACTCTCCCAGAGCCCCTTCACCCTCCAACAGATGTCACCCCGGAGCCAGCCGTGGAAGATGTGCAGGATGAACACAGCAACACCGGCCCCAGGTCCCTCAGCGGGGTCATCCTGTCAGCGCTGGGGCCTAAGAACTCCTGGACTCGCTGCACTCCTACTGCTTCTGGTCCCGGGGGAACAGGAGCACGGGTGCCGCCTGCAGGAGCAGGTGGAGAAGGACAGCGAGCTGAAGAGGGGCAGCTGCCGACAGCCAGGTGCACACGCTGCAGGAGGAGCTGGACGAGCTGAAGGGAGGGGCTCCCTAACTGAGCAGCCTGCTGCCCCCAGCCGAGGTCAGTCCTGGGGCTCAGGGCTCCCCCACTGCCTGCTCCTCATGAGGAGTTTCCTGCTCCACAGCAGACGGCCCCTGAGCACCTCTGTGTGCAGCATGCCTGCTGCTGTCTTGGGAGAAGGCTCTGCTGGTAGCCGCCCCTTGCACACAGGGAGCCCAGGCTGCAGAGCTCACCCCGCTCGCTCTAGGGTGCTCAAGAGGCACCGGTAGTTGTCAGGGTTTAGCAGGTGGGGAAGGAGGCATTGCAGGTCAGCTGGGAAAGCCAGACCTACTCAATGAATGGTGCCTGGATAGTTGGTTTTCCACTTGAACAGGAGAAAATCAGCTTCTGTTGCATCCCTCACACAAATGTAAATTCCAATGAGTTAGGATCTAAATGTGAAATAAAATCGACATAGTAAACTATTGGAAAAGTTATAGGAGACTCTTAACATTATGGGGAGGTGCTTTCCATACATGTTTTAATGAATATCCTTGAACTGAAGTCATTTTGAACATTTTAATAATTTCTTTAAAATTTGAAACATCTTTTTGAGTAGAATACATTCTCTTTTGTAAAAATTAAAACACTAGAGAAATACATAAGCTAAGAAGTGGTAAAAACTCCTATTTCTCACCTACCTCCCAACTTTTATTCCTTGTCGGTAGTAAAATTTGGTGTGTAATCTCCTCCACTGTTTCCTGTGCTTTACCTACATATTTCTCCACCTGTACAAATAGGTTGGATATATTTTTGGTGTGTTTCTTTGCTATGTTTCTGATTTTCCTGCTCTCTTACAGTTTAGTAGTTGTAAACATTGGTTTCTCGATATTCCTTACATATTGAGGGTACCATCTTTTCCCTGTTATACATCCATGGAAAACATTTTCCTACCACATTGCTCATTTAATCTGGATCAGTGCTTGTCTTCCCAGATGTCAGTAACACTTCAAGAGGGAAACGGGTCTATGTGACAGGCTATTCAGGATCTCCGGGACCCCTGGGGCAACAACCAGTAGGACAACCCAAAACAAGAAACAAAACCCATCCCGCATGTTTCCAGATGCATCCTATGGGAAGGACGGCTCCAGTTGAGGACCACTGATGTCCTGGTCAGAGTTATCCACTATGTTCTCCTATCACGTTAAAGCTGTTTCTGTAGTTTCTCGTACCTGATGGTACAATTTGGTGCCTTTGTCTGTTCCTCTTGGTGCCTTTGTCTGTTCTTCTTGGTCAGACTGCCCAAGGTTTCTCACTGTTACAGGTCTTTCCAGACAGCCAGCCCTTGACTCCATTGCTCAGGTCTATGTTGTTGTTCCTGTCTGGTGAATTCTCCCTTCATTCTGCTGTCATTGGTTTTATTGTGGTGTTGTTCTGGCTCTTGGAGGGAAGTGCTCAGCTTGCTGTACAGGTGATATTCCCTGATACCTGCAGTGGAGGCTGTGTCCCTTCTTCTGTCCCCTTGTCCCCACGTCATGGATTTGCCTCATGCTGCTCTCATTGCTGTTCATTTCTAAAGAGTTTCTCCTGTCTGTCTGGATTCCCTCTTTAACCTGAGAGATTTAGAAGGGTGTGGACAGATTTTCAAGTGGCTATGTTGGGGGAGGGGAGCCAATATTTTGTGATTATTTTTTACTTTTATTGCTTTAAGTTCCAGTAATATAGTCACTTATAGATTTCTGCTTTTTGGACTCTTTAGAGATTTCATTGTGGCTTAGCACACAGTCCATTGTGGTGACTGTTTCATCGTGGTTTGAGGAGAATGTTCGCTCTCCACTAGATGCTTACGTTGTCCCTGGGGCTGAGGCTAGATCTAGCTTTTTTGTGTTTGTCAGCAGATCTGTTTCCTAACTTACTGTATCACTTGACCTGTGGCTTTTTAAGAGAGGTAAGGTAGGTTTCCCTGTGGAAAGGGAAGGCACCTCCCTTGGGGTGCCTGTGTCTTCTTGTTTGTCCAGTTTTGCTTTATGTTTCAAGACCATATTGTTAGGTGCATAAGTGTCCCTGACAGTTATCAACACAGAGAACCCCTTTTTGTCCCATTTAAAGTCTTATTTCTTTATCTCCTTATTTTCAACCATATTATATCCCTTTATTTTATAACAATATTTTAACTCAACTTGAGAACCTTCATGTTTTTATAGAGCAATTTGATCTATTTACAATTGTGATTATTGATAAATTGGAATGTGAGTCTACCATTTAATTTAATTTTTAATTTGTTAGGTTTTCTCATGATTTTTCTATTCCTTTAGTGGGTGTCTTTCAGCTTTTAGGAACAACCATTTCTGCCTCTCTTTCTGTAAATGCTTAGAGTTGATCAGTTCCTGTGTTTTACACTCCCAACTCATCACCTTCCGGTCCCCGGCTTGAGAATATCTGATCTTAGTTCTGTGTTCTTATTTTCCCCATCAAGCAACCAGGATTGGATGTAAGTATACGTTTTATTGGTTACTTTGTTCACAACTGTTTATTGTATCCAAATTTTTCCTCCTTTTGGAAAGATTTGATGCTATTTTGGAACTCATATGACAGTGAAATTTTGAGACGAATCGAGTCTGAGATAGTCCTTAGGTACTGATGCTGGGGAGCTAGCACCTAACCTCTTAAAGTTGCATTGGTGTGTCAGCAGAGTCGGGATGAGGTCAGAGATATTTAAAAACGTGGAATTGAATGAGGTTTCCTGGAGACACTGTAGCTGTGGAAGGGCCCTGGGCCCAGCCTAGGAGCAAGCAGTGTTTGCAGAGGTGTAGCTGAAGAGGGTCCAGGAAAGGGGCCTGAAATGGTGGAGCATGAAGTTGCAGGAACCATGAGGGGAAAGGGTATTGCAGAAAGGAAGGGTGCTCAGCTGGATGGGATACAGCTCTGATCAGAATGGAGAAAAGATGGCTGGACTCGGCCACATGGGATCACTGGTGACCTCAGTCTCCTTGAGAGGGTGAGAATAAAGCTGGGTCTAGAGTGGGGGAAGGGAAGCCATGGGAGGGCAGTAGGTATGAGGCACTTTATTTAAGAGGTTTAGCCATGAAGGGGAGTTGGGAAAGTGGACAATAACCAAAAGGGAGCATGGGTCCAAGGGAGAGTTTTGTTTGTAAGGCGGAGATTAGCTACAAGGTGTCTGTGCTGCAGGTAGGACCAGATAGGGAGGAGGAGTCTGCTGGGCCCTGAAGAGGTGCCGGGCTGGGCTCCTGTTATGAGAGGTTTGGGGATTCGATTGGAGAGGTAAAAGAAACTTTCCACTCCAAACAAATGGACTGAAGGTATATTTTATTATAGAGAGGATGGTAAAGGTGATAGTCCGCAAACAGATCTGAATAGGTCAAATAATAAGAGGGAAAAAACACCAGCTCGACTGGAAAGGGAAAACATCCCCATCGGCTGAGATAGCAGCACATTTGAATAGGTCATATAATAAGAGGGAAAAACATCAGATCTATCGGATAAGGAAACACCAGATCGACTGAAGTGAAATGACACAAATCAACCAGAAAGAGAAACACCAGGTTGACTGAAAAGAGAACACATCAGATCAATTACTTCACAATAAATCAATTACTCACAACATCCATGCCCCACTGCTGGGAGAGTCCTGTCAATTGACACTGCTGGGCGGGAATCACAGTCCTGGGCAAGGCGTCTCTTCCACAGGTGGAACTCTCACCGTGTCTCAGTCTCCAGCAGTTTATATAAGCAGTTACAGAGTTTACAGAGAGAGCATTCAATGTTCCCATGCACAAATGGTTATCAGTGGCGTACTAGCACTGAGCCCCACCCTCTGGCTATTGTCCCAGCCCAGTAGTTGTGTACGTGCATTGTTTACCCTGCTTATCCTCCCAGCCCAGCTCAGATGGCCAGTCTGCCCCAGGCTGCGGCGCTTGAGGGGCCTTGAATTTTTTACACATTGCAACCATCTCCATGGGAGAAGGGCCAGTTCCCACCATGCAGAAAGCAGCTTTTATATTTCTTTTTGTGCTGGTGGCTGTAGGTCAATGGAGCGGCCAAACATGGCTGTACTAATGTCAAGAGAGCTCCGCTGCCTGGTGACGGGCAGAGAGCAAGAGGACAGATGTGGTCGTGGAAAGGGCGCCCTGTGCCTCTGCTCCTGTATTCCTGGAGCGTGAGGTGGGCAGTGGTTGGGAGTGGAGGGGCGATGCAGAAGGTGTTAGGTGAACGGCAGGGGGAGGAGGGAGAGGGAGAGAGGACACTGTGGCTTGGTCTTCATGGCTCACATGGAGCTCCCCACTGGGATCTCCGATCACCAACTGTTGACTCTCTTTGATGTTTTCATCAAAATGTCGGCTCTCTTGATGGTTCCCAAGGCTATTATGAATTTGTTCATCAATGAAGGAATCTTTGGGTCATTTTTAAGGGATTCTATGTCAAAGGGGCTCTACATGTGTTTATTCAGTCCATCATCTGTACCCAATCCCTTTGTTTTTGGACAGATTCCATACAACAGAGCAGCCGAGCCAGTGGCCTGCAGGTTCCAGGGTTAGGGAGATTTGCCCTCCAGAAAGCCGATGCTGGTTGGTATTCTCACAGGACGTGGTGCTCTGTCCCTGAGCCCGCTCTAATTCTGGGTGTCATGACATTATAAATCCTGGGGCAGTTCTGTCAGGGCCCATGGTTGGCATTTCTGTGATTAGTGAGGGCAAACATTTTTCTGTGATCATTATCTGTCACTTCCCTGACTGTGCTGTCACCTGCCTTGCTCACTGAGCTCTGAACTTTCCTGGTAGAACCAGGACGTTCACTCTCTATCCAGTGTGATTGCACGTTCCCTCAGTGTACTTGCTTCAAAAATATCTGTTTTCTTCACATTCTTTGATTCCTTGTACATATAATCTAGATTTAATCTGGAGCTTTAAAAATGTTTTATTGTGGAAAACCTTGAACATACACAAATTAAACAGAAAAGTGTGATAGCCCCCCATGTTTCTATTACCCAGCTTCAACATTTATTAATATTCTGATATTCCTGTTTCGTCTATATTTCTACCCACTCCCTACCTTCCATTGATTATTTTTTAATTAATAGATTGTTTTTTAGGAAAGTTTTAGATGGACAGAGAAATTCAGCAGAGAGTGCAGAGCATTTCTCCCTCCTCCCCCACAGTTTCCCCTACGGTTAACATCTTGCTTGACCACCTGTGTTAGTGCAGTCCATTCCTTACAAGTGAGGAGCTGATGCTCATAGAGCGTTCATAACCAAGTCCGTAGTTTACATTAAAGTTCATTGTCTTGCTGTCATGTACTTGGATTTTGACAAATGCATAATCTCATGTATCCACCATGACAGTATCCTACGGAAGAGTTGGATTGCCCTAAAATCCCTGTGCTTTACCTCTTCGTCCCTTGCCCCCCAACTCCTGGCAACACTGATCTTTATACTGTTTCTCTAGTTTTGCCTTTTCTGGAATGTCGTGTAATTGGAATATATGAAAACTATGGAACAGTGTATATAGCCTTTTCCGGTTGGCTTCTTTCACTTAGCAGTATGTATTTAAGTGTCCACTATGTCTTTTTGTGACTTGATAGCTCATTTCTTTTTTTTTCCTTTTTGTATATTGAGTCAAAATATACATAACAAAAAGTGTTTCATCTTAACCATTTTTAAGTGTATACTTCAATGGCGTTAAATACATTTCCACAGTTGTACAGTCACCACCACTATTCATCCACATAACTCTTGTAAATCTGAAACTCTATACCTATTAAACAATAACCCTCCCTTCTCCCCTCCCCCAGCCCTTGGCAGCCACCATTCTACTTACTCTCTCTATGATTTGACTACTCTCAGTTCATACAGTATTTGTCTTTTTGTGACTGGCTTATTTCAGTTAGCATAATGTCTCCAAGGTTAATCCATGTATAGCATATTGGAGAATTTGCTTCCTTTTTAAGACTGAATAATATTCCATTGTATGGATATACTACATTTTGTGTATCCACTCATGTGTCAATAAACACTTGGGTTGCTTCCACGTTTTAGCTATTGTAAATAATACTGCTATGAACATGGGTGTACAAATATCTCTTCAAGGCTCTGCTTTCAAGTCTTTTGGGTGTATATGCAGAAGTGGAATTGCTGGATCACATGATAATTCTATGTTCAATTTTTTGGAGGAACATCCACACTGTTTTCCATAGCAGCTGCACCATTTTACATTCCTATCAACAGTGTACAAGTGTTCCCATTTTGCCGCATCTTGGCCAACACTTGCTGTTTTGTCTTTTCGATAGCACTCAACTTAGTGGGTGTGAGGTGGTGTCTCATTGTGGTTTTGATGTGCATTTCCCTAATGATTAGTGGTGTTGAGCATCTTTTCATGTGCTTATATGCCATTTCTAAGTCTTCTTTCGCAACGGAGTCTTCAAATCCATGCCCATTTTTGAATTGGCTTGTTTTTTATTTGTTTAATTTAGGACTTCTCTGTATATTCTGGATACCAGTCTCTTGTCAGAAATATGATTTGCGAATATTTTGTCCCACTCTGTGGGTGCCTCTTGATGTACCAACTTATAAAGTTTTCATGGAGTTCAATTTTTCCATTGTTTTTCTTTTGTTACCTGTGCCTTTGGTGTCATATCCAAGAAATCATTGCCAAGTCTGGTGTCATGAAGATTTAATCTCATGTTTTCTTCTAAGAATTTTCTTGTTTGAGGTCTTACATTTATGTCCTTGATCCATTTTGAGTTAATTTTTGTATCTAGTGTTGGATGGGGTCCAGCTTCAAGATTTTGCATGGGGATATCCAGTTTTCCCAGCACCATTTGTTGAAAAGAAACCTTTCTCCATTCCATGGTCTTGGCACCCTTGTCAAAAATCACTTGACCATATATGTGAGGGTTTGTTTCTGGGCTTGCTATTCTATGCCATTGATCTCTATGTTTGTCTTTATGACAATACCATACTATTGATTACTGTAGCTTTGTAGTAAGTTTTGAAATCAGGAAGTGTGAGTCCTCCAGTTTTGTTCTTCTTTTGCAAGATTGTTGTTGGCTGTTCTGAGTCCCTTGAGATTCCATGTGAATTTTAGGACGGGTTTTTCTATTTCTGCAAAAAATATCATTAGGATTTGGATAGGGAATACATTGAATCTGTAGATTGCTTTGGGTAATACTGACACTTTAACAATAGTAAGCCTTCCAATCCATGAACATGGGATGTGTGTCCATTTATGAACGTCTTCTTTAATTTCTTTCTGAAATGTTTTGTAGTTTTTATGGTGTAAGCCTTTCACCTCCTTGGTTAAGTTAATTCCTAAGCATGTTATTCTTTCTGATACTATTATAAATGAATTGTTTTTGTAATTTCCTTTCCAGAGAGCTCATGGTTCGTGTATAGAAATGCTGCCGATTTTTGTGTGTTGACTTTGTATCCTGCTACTTTTCTGAATTCATTTGTTAGATCAAACGGCTTTTTTGTGGAGTCTTTTGGATTTTTCTACATACGACATGATATCATCTTCAAACAGAGACCATTTTACTTATTTCTTTCCAATTTAGATGCCTTTTATTTATTTATTTATTTTTATTGCCTCATGGTTCTGGCTTGAACTTTCAATACTGTGTTGAATAGAAGTGGTGCAAGTGAGCATCCTTGCCTTGTTCCTGATCTTAGAGGAAAAGCTTTCAGTCTTCCATCATTCAGTAATATGTTTGCTGTGTGTTTTTCATATATGGCTTATGTTATGTTGAGGCACTTTCCTTCTATTCCTAGTTTGTTGAGTGTTTTATCATGAAAGGGCGTTGAATTTTGCCAATTGGTTTTCTGCATCAATTGAGTTGGTCAATTTTTTCCCCTTCATTTTCTGGATGTGGCTTATTACATTGATCGATTTTTGTATACCAGGAATAAATTTCACTTGGTGGTAGTGTATAACTCTTTTAATATGCTATTGAATTCATTTTTAATTGGCTAGTATTTTGTTGAGGATTTTTGCATCTATGTTCATCAGGGATAATGGTCTGTAATTTTATTTTCTTTTAGTGTCCTTGTCTAGTGTTGGTATCAGGGTAATGCTGGCCTCGTAAAGTGAGCTTGGAAGTGTTCCCTCTTTTTCAATATTTGACAGAGTGTAAGAAATCTTGTTTTTAATACTTCTTTAAATGTTTTGGTAGAATTCACCAGTGCAGTCATCTGGTCCTGGGTTTTACTTTGTTGAGAGATTTTTTTTTTAGATTTCTTTAAATATTAGTGACATATAACATATGTAAGTTTTAGGTGTTCAAGATGGTGATTTGTGAAAGGATTACCACAATACCCTGAGTTAACACCTCCATTCCCTCACATAATTAACTTGTTTTTTCTAGTGATCACTTTCAAGATCTACTCTCTTAACAAATTTCAAGTCTATAATATAGTATTGTTAATTATGATCACCATGCTGTACATTAGATCCCCAAAACTTGTTCATTTTACAGCTAGAAATTTGTGCAATTTGACTCACATCTCCCCATTTCCCCTAACCCCGGGACCCTGGGAAACCCATTCTTGTCTCTATTCCTTTGAGTTGGGCTTTTTTCGATTTCACATATGAGTGAGAATATATAGTATTTGTCTTTCTCCGTCTGACTTATATCACTTAGCGCAATGCCTCAAGGTCCATCCATGGTATCTCAAAATGCAGGATTTCATTCTCCTGCATGGCTGAATAATATCCCATTATATATTACATGTATACATATATCTCACATTTTCTTTATCTATTTATCCATTGAGGGACACCTGGATTGTGTCCATGTTCTCTGTTTGTGAATAATGTTGAAATGAACATGGGGGTGCAGATATCTCTTCAGAATAGTGACTTCATTTCCTTTGGATATACAAGCAGAAGTGGAATTGCTCATTTATATATATTTCTATTTTTATTTTTTTGAGAAAATTCCATATTTTTTCCATAGTGACTGTAGCAATTTACATTCATACCATCAGTGCACAGGGTTCTCTCTTCTATACAGCCTCGCCAACACTTGTTGTCTGTTGTCTCTTTGAGAATAACCATTCTAGCAGGTGTGAGGTGATATCTCATTGTAGTTTTGATTTCATTTCCCTGATGATGAGTGATTACGAGCATCTTTTCATGTACCTGTTGACCATTTTTATGTCTTCTTTGGAAAAGTATCTATTCAGGTCCTTTGACCATTTTCATATTGTTTTGTTGGTTTCTTTGCTGTTGAGTTGTAAGAGTTTCTTATATACTGTGGATATTAACCCCTTTAGTTTGCCGATTTTTTCATTTGCTATGCAGAAGCTTTTTAGATTGATGTCATCCCACTTGTTAAGTTTTGCATTTGTTGCTTGCACTTTTGATATTATATCCAAAAAACTCGATGTCAAGACCAGTTTCATGGGGCTTTTTTCTCTATATTTTCTTCTAGTTGTTTTATATTTGGTGTCTTACCTTTAAGTCTTTAATTCAATTTGGGATCATTTTTAGAGTGGTGTAAAATAGGGGTCCAATTTCAGTTTTCTGCATGTGGTTATCCAGTTTTCCCAACAGCATTTGTTGTAGAAACTATCCATTCCCCATGGAGTCTTCTTAGCTGACTTGTCAACTGTTAGCAAACTGTATGTGTGTGGTTTTATTTCTGGGTCCTTGATTCTGTTCTATTGGTCTAGGTGTCTCATTTTATACCTGTATCATACTGTTTTTATTACTATAGATTTGTAATAAAATTTGAAATCAGAAATTGTGATGCCTTCAGCTTTTTCTTTCTCGGGGTTCCTTTGGTTATTGGAGGTCTTTTGTGGATCCACATGAATATTAGGATTATCTGTTCTATTTCTCTGAAAAATGCCATGGGAATTTTAATAGGAATTGCAGAGAATCTTGAGATGGCATTGAATAGCATGAACATTTTAACAATACTAATTCTTCTGATCCATGAGCATAAGATATCTTTTCATTTCTTTGTGTCTTTGATTTCTTTCCTCTGTGTCTTATAGTTGTTAGTTTCTAGATCTTTCACCTTCTTGGTTAAATTTATTCATGAGTATTTTACTATTTTTGATGGCATTGTAAATAGGATTTTTTTCTTTATATCATTTTTTTAAATAATTTTTATTTATTTATTTGTTCCCCCAAAGCCCCAGTAGATAGTTGTATGTCATAGCTCCACGTCCTTCTAGTTGCTGTATGTGGGACTCGGCCTCAGCATGGCCGGAGACGTGGTGCGTCAGTGCGCGCCCAGGATCCGAACCCCGGCCGCCAGCAGTGGAGCTCGCACACTTTACCGCTAAGCCACGGGGCCGGCCCTTTATATCATTTTTAAATAGTTCATTGTTAGTGTAGAGAAAGGCAAGAGATTTCTATATGTTGATTTTGTCTCCTGCAGCTTGAGTGAATTTGTTTATTAGTCCTAACAGTTTGGGGAGGAGTCTTTAAGTATTTCTCTACATAAAATCATATCTGCAAACAGAGACCACTTTGTTTCTTCATTTCCAATTTAGATGCTTTATATTTCTTTCTCTGGCCAAATGTCTCTGGTTAAGACTTGCAGCAGTATGTTGAAGAGTGGTGTTGAGACTGGGCTCCCTTGTCTTGTTCTTTGTCTTAGCAAGAAAGCTTTCAACCTTTCACTGTTCAATATGATGTTAGCTGTGGGTTTGTCATGTAAACCTTTTATTATGTTTAGGTATGTTCCTTCTGTAACCCTTTCTTGAGAGTTTTTATCATGAAGGGGCGTTGAATTTGTCAAACTGCTTTTTCTGATTTGAGAGATTATTTTAGGATTTTTATCTTTCATTCTATCAATGTGGTGCATCACATTCATTGATTTGCATCATGTTGAACTTGATCATGTTGTTTGATCCTTTTTTTGAGTTTAGATAGTTTTGTTACAATGTGTCTTGGAGAAGAATGTTTTAGTTTGAAATTTTAGGGTGACTGATCGGCTTCAGGACCTTGGATGTCTACATCTCTCCCCAGATTTGGGAAGGTGTCAGCTGCTACTTTTTTAAGTCAACTTTCTTTTCCTTTCTCCCTGTCTTCTCCTCTGGTATTTTAATAATGCTTATCTATTTCTTTTCAAGGTATCCCATAATTCACACTGCCTTTCCCCAATCTTATCTGTTCCTTTTTTTTCTTTTTGCTCCTTTGACTCGATGATTTCAGATGACACATCTTCTAGTGCACTAATTATTTCTTGTACATGGTTGAATCTGATTTAGAAGGTCTCTATTGAATTCTTCAGTTCAGTCATTGTGTTCTTCAACTCTAGGATTTCTGTTTATTTTTCCTTAACGATTTCTGTTTCTATGTTGAACTTCTCACTTGTTCATGCACTATTTCCTTATTTTATTTAGTAGTCTATCTTTGTTTCCTTAGAGTTTTATGAATTTCTCAAAGAGCATTGTTCTGAAGTCTTTGTCACATAGTTCCTATATCTCCATTTCTTTGTCGGTCATTGGAGTTTTATTCTTTTTCTTTGGTGGTGTCATGGATCTTTGATTATTCATGATCCTTGTGACCTTCCATTGGTGTCTGCAAATTTGAGGAAGTAGGCATTTCTTCCACTTATTACAGACTGGCTTTAGTAAACCAAAGCCTTCACATTCAGCCCATCTAGGGGTCCTGGGTAGGCCATCTGGTGGTGTCCAGGGGCAGGCTTGTTGCTGGAGTCCTTGAGCAGCCTGGTACTGGGGTGAGTGGAAAGCTTGGGTCCACGGTATTGTGTCTGGCCCTGGGCACAGCTGGGACCCTGAGTTCACGAGTAACCCCACTGGACCCTGGTTTGGCAGGTCCTCATTGAGAGCCTGTGACCACAGGAGTCATCCAGGGCCATGAGAGTTGGCCAGAGCTGGGATGATCTGAGAGTCTTGGCTCACGGGAGCCTGCCAGAAGCCTGTGCCATGAGAGACAGTTTGTGCTGGTGTGGGCCAGAAGTCTGGATTCCTGGTAGCCTGGGGCCACAGGAGCTACCTGAGATTGCAGGAGCCAGCAGGCGCTGGGTCAAGATGGAAGACTGGGTTCATGGGAACCTGCCAGTGCCTGGTGCCATGGGAGCTGCCTGGGGCCGCCTGAGTCAGCAAGCACCTGGGTGGGCTGGGGGCTTGGTTCTGCAGAAGCCTGTCAGAAGCCTGGTTCCATGAGAGCTGTCTATGGCTGCTGGAACTGGCAGGTGGTGTGCTAAGCCACGGGCCTGAGTTCCTAGTAGCCCCCGGGGAGCCTGGAGCCATGGAATCTACCTGGGGTAGATCTCTTAGAACTCAATTATAAAAAACAAAGAAGTTTGAAATGAAACTTCATTCAAAGAAATTTGAAATGAAACCATTTTCATTGGTTACCCAATGAAAATGGGTAACTAGCTGCAATGGACATGTCTCCAGGTGAAACACAGATGGCCAATAAGCACTAGATAGATGCTCAGTATCATAAATCATTAAGAAAATGCAAATTCAAAGCATAGTGTGATACTATTTCACACTCAAAATGAAGGCTATACTCCACATAATGGAAAGTAACAAGTGTTAGTAAAGATATGGAGAATGGGAAACCCACATACATTACTGGTGGGAAAGTAATTTGATGCATCCACTGCAGAAAACAGTTTGCCATTTTTAAAAATCTTAAACCTAGAATTACCATGGACCAGGAGAGTCACAAGGTTGGTATGTCCAAAAGACCATTGGAAACATATGTTCAAAGAAAAACTTTTCCATGGATATTCAAAGCAACATTATTCACAGTGGTCCAAAAGTGGAACAAACCCAAATTTCTATCCAGTTATGACTGCATAAACCAAATGTGCCCTATTCATAATATAGGACATTATGGAGCCATAAAAAGGAATAAGCTATTGCTACATGCTCGGCCATGGATGAACCTTGAAACATGTGTGCTCACTGAAGTCGTCCACAAAGGCCACAGATAGCATGATGCCATTTGAATGAACTGTCCAGAATAGGCAAATCAATAGGGAGAGAAAACAGATGAGTTGTTTTCATGGGCTTGGGTTAGGAGAAAATAGTGTGAATGAGTATGGGTTTGTTGGGGGTGTTGAAAATGTTCTGGAATTAGTTAGTGGTGATAACCACACGACATAATCATTGTACTAAATGGCACTGAACTGTATACTTTAAATGCTTACAACAGTGTATTCTGTGTTAAGTAGATTCTCCATAAAAATGTTGAATTTTTTAAATTAATCAGGGTATTGATTAATTTTAATTTAGTTAATTTAAAGTTGGTTGGGATAGTTAATAAGGGTAATTAATAGAGTTATTAGGGATAGGGCACATTGTAGCCAAGAGAGTAAATATCCGATGATGGCTATAGTAACAGATCCTAAAATTGTACAAGCAACAGTCTAAAATCCAGTCTGTTTCCATTGTCGCCAACTTGGAAAGACCAGCCATGAAAATAGGTCAGTGATCTCGGGGGCCTTGGGTATCTTTTAAAAGATTTAGGTAACATTACGCAATATTTTAACCTCTTGGGCCATCTGGTGGAGGTAGGTTTGAACTTGTGTGTTGATGTACATTCAGCAAGTGGTTCTAAGAAAGGCAAAAACCCCTCCTTCGTTGGTTGGTATAGACAATCTAGGGCCAGGCCATTCTCTAAAACCATTTAGGCAAGAGACTCATGAGACTGTTCCACAAGGGCTAGGATAGGGTCTTATGGAGTTGTTGTCGATGTTGGGTTAAGGTTTTCGATACTTCTTGGTTGCCTCAGTTACCTGATTTTGTGTGGGTAGGGCCACCGCACCTGTGTCCAGTCCAGTCAGTCAGTCCTAGTAGAACTGAACACCCAGTCCTATAGGACTGACAGTGTCTCTATGGGTTGGTGGTAGCCAGTCAGGGCAGGAACCTCAGGGGACCTGCAACCTGAGGGAAGCAGGCTGAGATAGAAACAATGATGTATTGCAGAATATAGCTTGGAGAAATCTGCTCAGAGGGCTGGGGAAGAGAGAGCCTCACTGTGTGAGAGCCTTGTGATATCAGCCTACAGTAAAACCCAAAAGTGGATGTTCCTGGTGTGAAATATTCATTACGGCCTTTGGAAGTAAAACCAGTAATTTGCACCCATTCACTAGTTACCTATGCTATATGATTTCAGGGGGTATGGTTAAAGTGTTTGTCGGCCAAGATCTGTTTGGGCCTGAGCACAAAATCACCAAGGTGGTCTCGAAGGCTACCCCAAAATGACTCCTCAAGGAGCAGTTGGGGCAGAAAGTGGGTGGAGCATTCTGAAGGAAGCCTGGGGCAAAGATGTTGTGCGATTGAGTTGGGTAAAACTGAGTGTCTCCGCAGGGTAAGCCCTTCAGCTGGGGTACAATAGGTGATTGGAGGCCAAGTGACAGACCCTGCGGCTCCTGATTCCCAGTGCACGGGCAGGCCTCTCAGCCCATTGGACATAAATGGTGGTGGTGTTTGTGAAGCATCTTGATGGCAGTGTGGAAAGTATAGGCGACGTGTGGTGGGAGACGTCATGATAGTGTCGGGAGGAGCTGTGTGTGAGATTACGGTGTTGAAGGGGAAGGACTGGAGGCAGGTGCAGTGGGTGTGTGACCAACAATGGTCAGTGAAGGGACAGCCGGGGGGTAACTGGGGAAAGCAGGGACCAGCAGAAGTCATGTGTTTAAAACAAGACACCAGACCCAAATGGAGCCGCTTAGGCTATGCCTCACATAAACAAGTCGAGACTTAATTAGACTTTTGGCCCAGGAATAGAATCTTAAACCAGTCAATCAGGAATCACCTCATGCGCAGCAGGTAGGTCATCTTCCTGATAGAACCCTGCCATCCTCTAAAGGAAAGTAACCTTGCAGTAACCAACCCGCATTTTTATCTAGTGTAACTTCCTTGTTCTTGCTCCCTTCTGCCTATAAATTCCTTCATTTTGTAGAACTCCTTGGAGGTCCTTTCTCTCTGCTAGACTGGATGCTGCCTGATTCATGAACTGTTGAATAAAGCCAATAAGATGTTTAAAATTTACTGAATTTTATTTTGTTTTGTACCAGTTTGGTGGCAGCAGTGGGATCCAAAGGAGACGCCTGATGGCTTCGAGGATGAGAAACAGTCATTGGTACCAGCAAAACCTTTGAGTTCTCCATCTTTTTCACTGTTTCTGAGGGCTGTGGGTAAGTTTCTCTTGGATCTGAGATCCACTCTGTTTGCCTTGACCTCCTGATCTACCTGGCTTTCCAGTCCAGGGTCAGTGGGTCAGTCTAGACTGACAGGATGCTCTAAGAGAGCATCAGTCTTAGCACTTGGTTAGTCAGCAGTGCCAGGCAAAGGCTTAGTGGTTCAGCTTGAGCTGCCAGATGGTTCTGCCAGGAACCCGAGTCCCTGGCCCTTAGTTAGTCCACAGTCCCCGTTTGTTGGGGTCTGCTGGGTGAGTCTGCAGTCTCCATGTGTTAGGGTCTGCTGCTTCAGTCCGTGGTTCTTGCTAATGGAGAGGAGTGGAAGAAATGTGTGCTCCATGCACATCCAATCTTTGAAAACTTCCTGCGTGCATTTTACATGCATTTTGACCTCTGTTGACTGTTGATGGGTTCTAAGGAAATGGTGAAGGCACAGTGAGGAGGAACTGTGGGTTTCTTCACGACTACCTCGAGGAGGGCCCCCCCCCACCTGAACAGCCATCCGGCACTATTAGAAATGAAAGACATCCGATCACCGTGGATTGGAACACTCCTTATTGTGACGGTGTCAACATTATCCAAAGAGATCAACAAATGCAGTGCAGTCCTTATCAAAATCCCAAGGGCATTTTGTGCTGAAATAGAAAAAAACCCATCCTAAGATTCTTATGGAATCTCAAATAAGCCCAGATACCAAAAATAATCTTGAAAGGAGATACTAAGTTGGAGGACTGATTCTTCCTGATTGAAAACTTACTATAAATCTACAGTATCAAAACAGCATTGTCATGGCATAAAGACAGCCATATTGAGCAATGGAAACAGAATTGAGAGCCCAGAAATTAACCCTCACCCATGTGATCAAATGATGTTTGACAAGGGTGCCAAGATTATTAAATGGGGAAAAGTCTTTTCAACAAGTTGTGCTGGAAATAGTGGATATCTACATGCAAAGGAATCAACTTGGACATTTACCTAACACTGTATACATAACTTGATTCCCAGTGAATCAAATACCTAAGTGTAAGAGCTAATGCTATAATACCCTTAGAAGAAAACATAAGGCAAAACTTGACAAGATAGGATTTGGTAATGATTTCATGGTTCTGACACCCAAGAGCAGCCAATAAAATAGGAAAATACATATGCTGGACTTCATGGATATTAAAAAGTTTTGTGCCTCAAAAGCCATTATCAACAGAGTAAAAGCACAACCCATAGGATGCGCGACCATATTTGCAAACCATGTATCTGACAAAGGCTTAATATCCAGAATAGTTAGAGAACTCCTAAATTCAACAACAAAAAACAAACAACTCAAATCAAATTTGAACAAAGTATATGAGTAGACATTTGCTCAAAGAAGATATGCAAATAACCAATAAGCATATGAAAAGATGCTCATCATCAGTAATCATTAGGGAAATGCAAATCAGATACACAGTGAGAGACCACCTCACATTCATTAGGATGGCATCTATCAAAAAGAAAAAAAAAAGAAGAAGAAAAAGAATAGAACCACTGTTGGCCAAGATGTGGAGAAGTTGGAACCCTTGTGTATTGTGGTGGGAATATATAGTTGCTGTAGAAATCAGTATAACAATTCCTAAAAAAAATTAAAAATATAATTATATAGGACCCAGCAATTCCTATTCTGGGTGTATACCCCACCAAGGAGTTGAAAGCATGTTCTCAAAGACATATTTCAACACTCATGTTCATGGCATCATTATTCATAATAGCTAAAACATGGAAGCCACACAAGTATTGTAATCAAGGAAGGGCTTACAGCCCAATGCACCCATTAGCCAAACAGGATACCCGCTCTTGTAGAAGGGGAAAAAGCTTTATTACGAGGTTGGCCAGCAAAGAGACGAAGGTTAAATCTTTCTCCCCAATGGGCTGTTGAAAAGGGCTTGAAAAGGGCAAAGGAGCGGGTGCAGTAAGTTTGGGAGCAGTCCTAGGCATTTTGTGCAAGCACAGATTTTCATGTTCTGTCACACATCCCACGTTCAAAAGATGGTGTCCTTAACATGATTGGCAGGGGAGTTCTTGGTCCCCCAGTTCATCCTCCAGTCACTTATTTTGTGCAAGCACAGATTTTCATGTTCTGTCACACATCCCACGTTCAAAAGACGGTGTCCTTAACATGATTGGCAGGGGAGTTCTTGGTCCCCCAGTTCATCCTCCAGTCACTTATGCAGTTGCAGTTTGAGTCTTGCAAGCCGTCTTGTTGTCTCATTGGTTCAAAGTAGTTGAAACTTGCTTAAGGAAGAGAAATGGAGTTTCTGAAAAGCAACTCTCGGCCCAAGATTAAATCCTTAGTAAATATCATATGGGATATGGCTTAAAAAAGTAGTCTCCAGGGTACTGTTGAGAAAAATCTGGCTGGGGCCCCATTTTATTTTGGGCTTGGTTGTGGGCCTTGCTATGGTATCTGTCCAGGGATGTATGGATGAGCAAAATGTGCTATATACATACAATGGTATATTATTCATCCTTGAAAAATGAAGGAAAGTCTAATATACGGCACACCATGGATGAACCTTCAAGATATTACTCTAAATGAAATAAGCTAGTCACAAAAATACAACCTTGTGTGATTTCCCTTCTAGAGCTTCCTGAAATCACCAGATTCAGAGAGACAGAAAGTAGAATGGTGTTTGCCAGTGGGTGGGAGGAGGGGGAATGGGGGATTATTCATGAATGGGTATAGAGTTTCAGTTTTGTAAAATGAGAAGTGTTCTGAAGATGGATCGTGGTGATGATTGCACAGCAATATTAATGTCTTCAATACACTTCAATACACATTAAAACATACTTAATGTATCTATGGGGCCTGATGACTTGTCCTGGCCGAGCACATGCTTGTGCTGTTGCACATCTTACCCCTCACTGTGCAGTTGGGAAACTGGCCTAGAAAGAGGCAGGTACTGTCCCAGACCACAGGAGGTCGTCAGAGTCCTGAAGACTAGAGAGAGCTCCAGCTTACTTGGCCAAGGCTCCACCTCTTCCCTCAGGTTTCCTTTGGCAATGAGTGGCTTTAAGATCCTAGAGGATTGCTGCGCACCCTTTTCCATATGGGGTCATTTTCCTCTCCTCATCATCACACCTGCACAGGCACACTCCGTCACACTTGACTTCTCATATGGAGAACACTGAGGTGCAGTCAAGAAAGAGCTGACACCGGGGATGTGACAAGAGGCAGGAGGGAGAGAGGTTGGAGGCAGCTCTCCCACGGGGCAGTAGCATCCGTTCTCCTAGATTCGTGCACAGGGGCCCAGAGATGGGAAGAGGAATCCCTAAGGTTCCTAGGTGTCTACCTGTTCCAGATCCATCCCTGGCCCAGCCTGGGGATCACAGGACTGGGGTCCTGCAGTCCACCTCTGTGGGCACCCAAAACTGTGATGAGCCCATCCTCCCTTTGTGTAGGCATTGGGAACAGGAGAGAAGATCTCAGTGAGGGTCCTCCTGTATAAAGTGGAGTGCATCCAGCGAGTGACTCCAAGTGTTCCATGCACTCACTACATGTCTGTTGGACTAGGTTCTCTGTTGATGACCTACTGTGCTCTGAAACCCTGAGAAAATGATTTCCAGCCCCTGGAGATCCTTTAGAACTGACGAGGCTAGGGGGCTTGGGTGGATGAGAACTGAGGATAAGGAAGAAGATGCCAGAGCACTGGACACCAAGTCCAGAGTCCAGGGAGAAGACTAATCCTTGTTGGACCCTTGCGGTCCTCATCTGGAAGTAGGGGAAATCATTGTCATGGCTGCAGTTAGGATGCCTTAGGAGTGAAGAGGACACCTGGTGGGGAAAAGCAAGAGAGGTGCACGGTAGGCTCCCGAGATTCCTCCCACTCCCTCGAAGCTGACAGGTCCTGCTGCTTTACCCCTGGGACCCTGGAGAGCATCTGCCTTGAGGACACCTGAAGAAAGATTCCTTTCTGTTTGGAGTTCCGGCCTGGGCAGCAGTGCTAGTTCTGGCCACGAGGGGGCGGGCAGCCTCTTGTGTCAGTGGTGGCCAGTGAGTTTTTGCTTTTATTTTTTTTCAGTTGTATTGAGGTATACTTGATATACAGCACTAAGTTAACATTGCTGTGTGGTATATTTGAAACTTGCTAAGAGAGTAGATCCTAAAAAGTCTCATCATCAGGAAACAATCTTTTTTTCTGTTTGGTGATTGATGTTAACTAAACTTATTTTGGTAACCATTACATAATATATATATATATATCAAGTCATTCTGCTGTAATCCTGGAATTTACTTGGTGTCCACTGAACTATTCTTGAGCTCCTGGAGCAGCGAAGAGTCAACCAGAGGTCTTTCTGGCTGTCCCCCTGCCTCAGAAACAACTTGTACCTCCTATTACTAGTGTTCATCTCCACAATGAAAGTTGGTCAAAAGCAGGGGGCGGGGTGCAAGATCTACCCATATACTCATTCAGCAGCTGTGTCCTGAGCACTCACCCTGTGCCAGGTGCCCTGGTGGGCTGAAGTGCAGGATGAAAATGACCAAGTGGTCCCTGCCTGCCGGGAGCTCACAGTCTAGAGGGGAAATGGACAAAAGCAAAGACATGAGAAAGAAAAGAGCAAGTGCTGTAGAGAAACACATCAGGGGGCTGTGAGGGAGGGCTGGGCGTCACTGGGTAGGAGGGTCTGAAAGACCTCTCTAGGGTGACATTTTCTGGGACCGGAATGACAAGAGGGAGTCAGCCTTGCACAAGTCTGGGAGCAGTGTGTCAGGGAGATGGCACCACTGGTCCTGAGTCTCACAGGCAGAAGTGAGTTTGGCCAGAGGAGGTTAGAAAGGTGGCCAGTGCAACTGGAGGGAGGCTGGGAGAAGAGAACAGGAGCTAGGGTGGAAGGTAGGGCCAGGGCCTGGTAGGCTGTGTTCGTTACCTTTCCCTCTCTGACTTCATTGCCCCTAACCTTGCATTTCAAAACAACAAATGTTGACAATCTCACAATTTGTGTGGATCAGCAATCAGACATGTTTTAGCTGGGTGCCTCTGTCTCAGTGAGTTTAACAGATTGGGGCTGTGGCCTCAACTGAGGCTCGACTAGGGGAGGACTGGCCCACAAGTTCACTCTCAGCCTTCAGAATTCATTTTGTATTGAGAGCCTGAGTTCCTTTCTGTCTGTTGGCCCAGGCACTCCCTTGCTTCTCTCTTCAATGTGCCTCCACATTGGGCAGCCCCAATACACCGGTATTTGATTCCTCACTTCCAGGGATTTGACAGAGTGAGAGAGAGAGAGATGGCACATGAGAGAGGGAGTAAGAGGAAGTGAGAGACATTTTTAGTTAAAATTTAGACAAGACATCCCATCACTTTGGCTCTTATTATGTTCAGAAGCCAGTTACTAACCTCTTTGTGGTTCCACGGGGAAGTGTATAACATGGGTGGGGCTTACTGGGTACCACTGTGGAGGCTGCCCACCTCATAGGCCAAGATGAGGCACTTCGGTCTCATTCTCCATAAAACAGGAAACAATTGAATGGTTTTATGCCACAGATGGCAATATCTGAATTTCCATTAGTTGCAACCCCCTCATGGTGTTGACCTGAAAATGAGGCCAAGTTGGAAGTGACTGTCCCAATATCACATTCTTGGAGCCCAGGCCTGTTTTGAGTGGTGTTCTGTACTACATCCCACCCCTCCTTGTTATTCTTCCATCTCTAAGTTTGTGCCTTAGGTACATGTGACACCAGCCCACAGGGGTAATAGATATTATCTCATATACACCGGGTGATGTCCCTAGGAAGTAGATTCTAGCTTGATTCCCATGGTGCAGGTTTAGAGACTGGGGAGGACCTGAGAGGCACAGGGACTATCCCAGGATGAAGAAATAGTAAGGAAAAGGAGGTCTGCATTCATCTCTGTCTCCTCAAAACTAGGTCCCTAGTTAGGTTTCCAGGGACCTGTGGGTAGGGCTATGTGGTCTCATTGTGTACAGTTCAAGAGATGACGTGGGGTCATAGACCTCAACAGATCTTAGAACTCTGGTAACCAGGCACCCACATTGCCCCATCCACCTCACTTGATTGGAGACAGTCAACAGGCAAAGATGTTTTGTTGTTGTTTCCCAACTTTTGGAGGATCTGGGCTCAAAAAATCCCAGAAAGAGAATCTTTTTGGTAGTTGGCGATGTTGGCTCAGCCTTAATTCTTGACGCCTCTGGGCATCTGGCAGGAGGCTGTGAAAGGTAACACGGGGCAGCCCAGGGGAGGCTAGTGCAGGCCAGGGCACAGCTGTGATCCCACCTGATCAGCCCCACACCCCTTGCCCCTCTTTGTGTGTGTGTGTGTGTGTGCATGTGTCTGTGAGGAGGAGAGAAGGCAGGACATAAGGGGCGGGTCATTCCTGAGCAGGTGCTGGTTGTTAGGTGTCGGAAACCTAACAGCTAGGTCATGTTCATACTTCAGGCCATGCCTGGCAGCATGAGAAGGTGAGCACCTCTACTCATATTGTTACCGAGCACTAGAGGATTCATCTCCTTCCCTCCCTGACCAGAGTTCTTTGCAGAGATGCCCCTCTGTGCCTGAACTGAGGAACAGATATTCTCTTGGTGGTTGGCCCCAGTGGCAGTGTGCAGGCAGCCCCTGATTTCTTCTGGCCCAGTTCCCAGGCAGTCTTTGCAGAACTCCACTCATTAGGTTGTCGAGTAACTGCCCAATGGTTTCAACTCCACAAACTCACTAGACAAGGGGCAGGTACATGAGGCCACCCACACTTTCCAGTGCTGCTCTGAGATGAGAGCAGGAGCAGAGGGTCTCCACACTCAGGAGCTTGAGATGATGAGGTTGGACTAGAACTAGGGAGGGACCAGACTCAGGCTGTCCCTTTTTGAAGCTAAAGGGGATGTACATGAATGTCACCTTGCCTGGCTAGGAGATGAGCTGCCGTGACCCTCTTACCCTTGTCCGGTGTGAGCTTCTGGAGGCCACTGAGGCAGAGCCAGATGGTAAGGGGGACTGCAGGCTGGGTATTCCTGGAAGGGAGTGGGATCTTTCTTGTGTTTAGAAGGTCACATGGAAAGTCAGCTATGTGGGTGAATCTTTGTTTTTATCCCACTCCAGCGTCAGCTGCTGAGCTCCAGCCAGCGGCAGAAGAAGAGCAGTGGGCAGTGGTGGAGGTAGAGCTGGCTCCAGCTCCGTTGACACCACCCCCTCTAGCACTGGAGCCAGTGTCCCCTCCACCAGCAGTGTTGGAGGTGGAGCAAGGGCCAACATGGGCTCCAGCAGGAGTAGGAGCTGCTTAGCTAGAGTCACCTGGACCATCATTTCTAGTGAGAAGTCCATCTCCACCTGTGGCTCTTAAGGAGCGTGAGAAGCTTAATCTCATGGCCTTCCCTCCTAAGCTGGTGGTGGAGCAGTTTACCATGATGGATGCGGTGAGCAGCTGGGCTTTCAGGGTGGTGTGGGGCAGGCCTTCCCTCTGCTATCGTTGCCCCAGACCTGATCCAGACTCCTATGATCTGGGCCCAAATCCAGGCTCCACCCTTTACCAATCATAAGACCTGGGCAACTTTCTGAACACCCAAGCCTTTGCTGTCCACCTGCAGACCGTGGAGGTGGACATTAAGAGGACCTGTTGCACAGAGTGACTGTGCCAACTCCATGAGGTAGAAGAGATGGAAAGCTGGGTGGGCCCTGGCCCATCTGTGCAGGGAAGGGCTCACTGTGTACAGCCTGGACCCTGGTGGCCCAACCGTCTGCTCAGGAGTCTCAACAGCCTCAGGACTTATTAGACGCCTGATGTGTACTCCACTACAAGGGAGACAGACAAGGCCTGTGGGTGTAGCTGCCACGCGGGGATGTGCATCAGAATGTGGAGTGGGACCAGAGGGGGGATCAGGGTATTGGAAGATGCCCCCTTGGGATGAGCCTAGTTGAGCCACCATCTGGAGCTTGGAGTTAGCCAGCACGGGCTGGGTTCAAATGCCCCTCTCCCTTCCCTGCCAGTATTGGGTCCTGGGTCATCCTGTGCTGGGTGTCCTCAGTGGACAGAGAAGAAAAGCCAGGGACTGTCACAAGGCTCAGGCCACATCCTGAGCTTTCTGAGCTCCAGCTCTAAACTGTGACTCCTGTGTGGGACTTTGGGGGCTGTAGGCACAGACCTGGGGTGTGGCAGGGCTCGGTGACACTCCCCCTGTTCTCCAGGAGCTCTTCCAGAAGGTGGTGTCCTCTCCGTGTCTGGGCTCCACCTGGGGCAAGAGGAACAAGCCCGGCAATGAGCACCAGACACCCAACGTCCAGGCCACCGTCGACCACGTCAGAAGGGTGGCCAGCTTCGTCATCATCCCCTGCCTCGGGGACCCGAGCAAGACAGCCCAGGACAGGGTGAGGGTGGTGGAGCGCTGGATCCAGGTGGCCCAGGTGTGCTGTGGGAGGCCCAGTGGAGCCCCTCTCTGAAGCCTTGGGAACTGCCTCTCCACATTTATCAGCTCCCAGGATTGCAGTGTGTGGTCTAAGCCCCTGCACAGTCCCTAGGACCTTCCTGCCAGGGGCCCGCTGACTTTAACTCCAGGTCCCAGTGAGAGGATGCTCACTTCCTACCTGGCTCCTTCCCTGGGTTGAGCTAAAATCCTGCTCCCTGTGAGTGTTACTCTTTGGGTCCTAAATGTGCCCTTCTGGGACTCCCTGAGCATCTGTCTCATCCAGGAGGGGAGATTTAAATAGAAGGGTACTGAAGCTAGAGCAAGCTGGGCTACAGTGCCCCACCTCACAGCTCATTCTCTTCCCTTCCCCAGGAGTTCGAGATCCTGAAGAACTTCTTCTCGTCCTGCACTGTCAACTCTGCTCTGCAGAAAACCTTCACAAGCCACCTGAAGAACACACGGGGGAAGTTTCCCGGTGGGTAGGCCTCTCTCCATAGGAGGACCAGGGTGGATGGGGGATCTCTTGTATGTCTGCCATTGGCCCCTCAGTCAGCTGGGAACTCCTGGGAGGCAGCAAATGCTGGGGACAGGGCCTGGGCCTCGGCAGGGGGTCTCTAAACCTTCCGGGGTCCTTAATGCACCAGTTCTGCTTTAGGACTCGGCTTCCCTAAGTGTCAGGTACTAAGTTGAGCTAAATTGGAGATTTTCAAGTGTTTATAGCAACAGAACCCCATGCCCAGTTGAAACTCAAAGCAGTCAAAACAGAGCTGTTCTGTAGAACTGGGGAGTGGAGACCCCAGTGACCAACAGGAGAGCCCCCTCCCAGTACCATGAGACCTTAGCGCTCAGAGGAGCCCAGTGAGAACACTCCTTCAGGCAGTTTGAATCTCTTGGGTTTGCAAAGAAAAGGGATTTGCATTCAGACCCCTCACATTATTCCTAAATTTATCCCTCGTTCTTTCCCCTCCCCTGAGAGAGAGCTCTGAAAATCTTAAGGAACTCAATAGTCAAGACAAGTCCTTGAGCAGAGAACTGATGATCAAGGTAGAGTGGAGGCTGGGGGTCTGGAAAGAGAGGAAGGGTGCGGAGGAGGGGCACTGGGCAGGCTGTGGTTTTGATAGTTTCTCCCTTGAACTTTCTCTGAAACATTCCCGTCTATCTCATCCAGATTAACAAGCAGAGGGATCTGTTCTGCCCATGGGCAGGTGGGGTGCCATTTGTGGGCGGGAGGCCCTGGTCATGAGACACAGTGGTGTTGGCTGGGCTGTTCCAGGAGGAGTTGCCGAGCTGGCGCCATCAACAGGTCTCTGGCTTCCATGTATGTCCATCCTGCTGGATGTAGCTTCTTCCAGGCTGTTGGGTGGTTGGGGTGGGTTTAGCCCTCAGCCTAAACCTATCCTCAGGAAGCCAGGACCCTGCTGCTCCTTCTATCTTCACCACATCTCCAAGGGGCTGCATCCTGCCTGCCCCAGGGATGTGCGTGGCAGAGGATTCCCATGGCCCAGGTGGAAAAACAGGCTGCTCATCCTCAGGTGAGAGATGTGTGTGCATTCTGGGACTCCCCACTGGACCCCTAGAGCAGTCACTTCACTTGAATCAACCACAGGAGTCTAACCTGAGTGCCTGGTTGGCAATGACATATGCCCCCAGTGGCTTATGAGAAGCGTCTAGGCAACTGATGGATTCTTAGTGGATCCTGCTGAAAGGACCTTAGGAGCTTCATGTAAACGGGGAATCAAAATGTCCTGTCATCCCCTTCTCTGTTGATCAGAGGTGGCACCTTGGAGGTCCAGTTCTTGAGTGGATAAAGAAAGAGTTCAGGGGCCGTCCCTGTGGCGCAAGCGGTTAAGTGCGCGCACTCCGCTGCGGCGGCTCAGGGTTCGCCGGTTCGGATCCCGGGTGCGCACCGACGCACCGCTTGTCGACCTATGATGTGGCAACGTCCCATATAAAGTGGAGGAAGATGGGCATGGATGTTAGCCCAGGGCCAGTCTTCCTCAGCAAAAAAAGAGGAGGATTGGCAGATGTTAGCACAAGGCTGATCTCCTCACAAAAAAAAAAAAAAAGGATTCAGTGCAGGGGAATGTCCTGAGGCGTTCCTTGGGGAGGAGAAGGCTTTGGCTTGGCCTCTGGCCCAGCCTGGGGCCCAGACACTCCACGGGACTGGGGCAGGCAGGAGCCACTCAACCAGACTCCCAAGACACCCCGTCCTCTCCATCCATGACTCAGCCCAGGACCAAGCTTTGAGAGCTCAAGGGACAGGACTCTTGTCAGTGGTGGGGCTGGGGGTTAGGCAAGGATGTTGGAACAGGGCCTCTGACTGAGAGGGGCAAGCGGCCTCTCTTCTGTGGGCCCCTGAGCAACACACTGCCTATGTTTGGGTCTCTGTCTCCTCATCAGGGAAATGGAGGGATGGTGATTGTGTGGTGCAGGCCTCACAGGGTGGTGTTGAGGTAAGAGGGAGGAAAGGAATGTGGGAGCTTTCTGCCTACTCCACCTGGAGGGGTGAGGGCCAGAACAATGATGACAGTCTTGTGACACTGAGTCCTCATGAGAACCTGTGTGGTAGCCGGAGTTCTCACACTTTCCAGATGAGGAAACAGGCTCAAGGAGGCCAGGCCACAAGCCCAAGCTCACACCCAGAGTGAGAGTTGGAGCTGGGCTTGTTCTGGAATCACAAGACCTTGGAGGATGGAATGACATTGGTACCAGTTGACTCAAGTCAGATGTCCAGTGTCGGAGGCCAGTGGTGCTGGAGAGAAATGGGGTGAGGGGAGTATGGCCTCACTGACACTGTCCTCGACCCTGGCAGGAGGGGCCCTCCACGTTTGCTCCCCCAGAGAGCAACCCCCAGAGAGTGCAGGAGAAGCAGCAGCAGCGGCAGGTTAGTGTGCCTGTGGGGGAGGGGCTCTGTGCTCCCAGCTGGAGGCCTGAAATCAAAAGATGAGGGCCCTTCATCTTGGTGCCACAGTGTCTGAATCCCCCAGTAGAAGTGACCAAGAGGAGGGCCTGGAAGAGCTGGTGCAGGATGAGTGTGTTTTGGGGAGGGCAAGGGACTGCACACCCTGTGATTTGCCAGAAGCCGGCCCTGGGAGGTGAGGAGGAGGAGTGTGGTGTTCTTGGGGTGTGAAGGGAGTAGGAATTGACGGGAGGCTGCTGAGGGTCCTAGGCTGCTCCTCGTGGGAACCCTGGGGTGGGCCAGGTGGCTGAGGGTGGGGACTTTTCAGGAGAGGGTCTACATGGGGTCGACTTGAGAGCAAAGGTTCATCCCACCCACACCCCGATGTCACAAGGTGTTGTCCCCTGTCTTGGAACTCTGCTCAGTGACCTGCTGATGCTGCACCTGGTGATGGGTGACTATTTCGAGGTGGGTGCACCTGAGGTCTAGGCAGGAAGGACCAGGATTCTGAGCCTTGGGATGCGGGAGCCCCCGAACTGAGCTCTGAGTTCTCAGCACTTGGCACATCTCCTCTCATGAAAGCCTTGCAGCCACCGCTGGCAGCTGGGGCATCAGGCCTATTTTAGCGATGAGTGAACAGAGTTTCTGCCAGAGAAACCCATTCCAGTTACCCAGGCTGGGGAAGCTCAGAGTTGCCTGATGGCAGAGCTGCGTGAGGTTTTATCTGAGCTGGACTCAGCCTGTAACTCCCATGTTGCCCATGAAGGGAGAAAGAAGTCGGCCCCCCCCAAGTCAGGAAGCACATAAGTGCCTGAGCAGTCCCCTCTGCCTGAAGCCTCAGCCTCCAAGTCTGTCATCAGAGAGAGTTGTGCTGCCAGGTCCCTCAGTTACACCCCCATGTCCTCCTCCTCTGGAGCCCAGAGGCAAGCCTAGGTCCAAGTCCTGTTTTCTCTGCATGCCTGGCCCCCTCTGGGGATCTGGCAGTAGTGCAACATGAGAAGGGGTGGGCATAGGGAGCTAGTCAGGCTAGGGGTCTTTGTCTGATGTACTCTGGCTGTCTACCTTCCAGGGGAATGGGATCAACCTTGAGAAGAGTACTGAGGAGCAGCTGTGGCACTCCCTGCAGGGGAGAGGAAGGAGGTGGAAATCAGAGACCTTCTGGGCAGAACAGTCCTTGGCTTCACCCGCTGTATCTTACATTGAGTGGAAGAGTTTGATACCAGAGAAGTGGGAGACCCATCCAATTGGCGGGTGGGTTGAGGGGAGGATGGCATCAAGGAAATCTTCCTGGAGGAGGGGCTGATTATTCCCATTCTGAGAACTGGTAGATCCTGGATGGAACTGGAGGGAAGGATGGTTTCCAGGACTGGTCCCCTGCCCCACTCCTCACCTCCAACAAGACCCCTGCAGCATCCCCCACCCAGGCCCTGTCTGCATCCTCTCCTTCCCTCTGGTCCCAGGAATACCGAGTCATGAGGGAGATCCTGCTGCTCCAGGAGGCTGCAAAGAATTACAAGCTAGAGCCCGAGGGAGCCATTTGGGGCCTCGTTCCAGGACATGGAGTTGCTCAACGAGAATGAGAGGTGAGGCCGGGCAGGAGTTGGGTGAGGGCAGGGGTGGACTCTCCCTGTTGGCCAGTCCAGAGAGCCTGTCTCCATGGTGCCCCACTCATCCCCCGGCCTGATTACATGGTGATCTCTGGGACACCCAGACTCCAGCTGCTGGGCAGGCAGTGGGGGGACCCCTGAGGTGTGGTTCCTGGTAGGCTCACAGGTGCCTCTCTGTCCTGTAGCTACACCTTGTCCTGCCAGCCAGAGCGCTAGACCTAGTTGGCCTGCAGAGTACGCAAGGCCAAGAAGAACCGGCCATCATCAAGGTCAGGGGTGAGTGAGTGTCTGGGCCGGGGTGACTGACTCCTAGGGGTTCAGTAAGGCTTTGGGCTAAGCGTGGCCTTGGGGAGTCGGATAGCTGGCACTGGGATCCCAGCTCCACTATTGACCAGTCCTGTGACTGGGGTGACTCTCTTCAGCTTCCTGAGACTCCGTTTCCCCCTCTGTGAAATAGGTAATACTAAATGATCGCTCACGTGGCAGGGACAAATGGGGTACTGGTGGCTGACAGCACTGAGCACAGGGTCTGGAGCACCCAGTGCAGTGGGGACATGGTGGGGGGCCATGATTCTGAGGGAGGCCACGCAAGATAACCCGACTCTTCTACTCAGTCCCCAGGCCCCAACCCCGAACCCCATACCAGTGGCCGATCACAGCCCCATCCTCAGCAGCGGGGACACAGCTGGGATGCTTGCGATGCACAGGGTCAGCTCCTCCCATTTGATGGGAAGGGGAGCATTGTAAGCTGATTCCTGGGGTCCCCTGAAGCCCAAGAGAGAAGGGATGACCCCATCCCAGCTCCCTGACATCTCTACCTCAGCACCTACTCACCCATTGGGGAGAGACAGTGGTTATTTGTTGTAAATAATAAATGACATATTTGAATATTATATTAAAGTCCTGTTCCCTTTACAGCTTGGGAGTTGTGGTGTGGTTCTGTCGCTTTCTGTAGGCATGTGAGTGAGACACAGAATCTCACATTTCTCCTTGAATCAAGAACTCTTCTGGGCCGGCCCCGTGGCTTAGTGGTTAAGTGCGCACGCTCCGCTGCTGCCGGCCTGGGTTCGGATCCCGGGCGCACACCGATGCACCGCTTCTCCGGCCATGCTGAGGCCACGTCCCACATACAGCAACTAGAAGGATATGCAACTATGACATACAACTATCTACTGGGGCTTTGGGGGAAAAAAATAAATAAATAAAATTATAAAAAAAAAAAAAGAACTCTTCTGAGTCATCAACTTATTGTATGTTGGAGAAGGGAGAAATGCCAGCCCCCTTTTTGGCTAGTGACATCACTCCCAATTCCCCCTAACTCCGAGAACAAGTTCATTTCAGTATCATTCAGCCGCTCCAGGGGCGGACACGGTCCCCGGCCCGTTCTCCTGGGATTTAAAGGTTAATGGTACTTTCACAGGCAAAGCAACAACCACTGAAATGTGGATGTCTTTAAAACAGCACTACCCAGGACCAGGTCGTGCCATAGGCAGGGGGTGCCTTTCTACATTCTGGAGGAAGAAGGAATGTTTTCTGCTTCTCCTGTTGAGGTTTCTTTTGACCAAATTTTAGGAACTTGTAGTTTTCTAGTTCAATCTCTGGAATTGCATCAGCTGTAAGTGGGGAAAACAATGTAAAAAGATCAAAACATGCATGTGGAGAGGACAAGGCCCGCAAAGGTGATTTGCAAATGGACTAAAGGCAGACAGGACTTTCCCTCCTGATACCCCTCTAGTGCCTCCATGTTCACCACTGACCTAGAATTGAATCCTGCTGGGGTCCATGTCCAGGACTGTGAAATCTGTTTCCTGCTGTTTTGTATCCAATGGGAAAGATCTGTGACGCAGCTTTAAGTCTACCACTGGGCCTCATTCCATAAACACGACCGACCGCTCTCTGTGAACCAGGATTTCCAGCACAACTGCCTTCCGTATGCCATTCACTTTAGGGCAGAAATTCCCTAGAAGGCTCCCAGCCTCCTCCCTGGCTTGGTCTGATGGATCCCGGGTGAGCTCTGCTTTACCAGGATAAGGGACCATAATCCTGACCAGTGAGTGACCCCACACTGTCCCTTGCTGTCCAGGTGACATCTGAGGCCGTGTCATTCTGAGGTCCATGGTCTTAGACAGTCCTCCAGTTTACATACTCAGTGTTGATGTTGCCAACTTGTCCAAATGGGGCAATTTGGCCCGAACCATTAAAGTGTGTCACCCTTGGGTGGTTGTGTTTTTTTCCCCTGTCTTGCGCTGTGGTTACATTACAACCACCTGATGGGTTGTGAACCCTGTTTGGAGCTTTGAAAGATGAGGCATGACAGGGGTGTGGGGTGGTCCAGCAGGAAATGCCACGGAACAGATGATCCATGGTCGTGCATGAACACAGACTTAGCAATTAAAATACTGAAATGCTTCCCATCTGGTGGTGAATAGACACTGCTCTGACCTCACACCGAGAACCCACCCCGTGACCAGGAGCTTTCAAGGGGTTACCAAGTGGCATTTTGAACCTCATCCCTTGGAAACACCCTGTAAGACAAGAGCCAGATGAATCGCTTGGCACTTGTGAGTTATCGCCTCCTTTCTGATGGCTGCAAGTGTCACCCAGACACACAGGCTGGACTCTGCCAGGGAAGCCTTCTCAGGACAGGCAGAAGCTGAGGATGAATCCTGGTTCCCGGCATCCCAGGCCCTTCCTGACAGGGCACAGCCACCCAGGAAAGTGGTTTGGTAATGGAAAGACTATGAAGGCAATACTTCCCCTCCAAAGAGAAAGAGAAGTACCAATAGTGAAAGCTTGATTCCTCAAATAGTCAATTAAATCTCAACAAGCAGTGAGTTCTTGTCAGATTACTGATGCCGAAAAATGGTCTCTTGATAATAGCATAATCCCCCAGCTGCCATGTCCATCTTCATGAATCAAATTTCCAACACATATGGATCTAAAAAACTGAGGGAAATCTGGTATTTCCTTAGATGCAACTCTGAAGTAGCATGCAAGAAGGAACACAAAAATGGAGACCTAGAAGTAAATATCTAATTTGAGAACATAGACATCGAAGTGCTTTGGAAATAATATTTTGGAATCTATTGGAATATTACACAAAAAGAATAATCCACTTTAAGTAGGTTTTACTGTGACTGTATGGGGAAAAACTGAATCATCCTGTGACGTTGATAACTCGCTGCTGACTTGAAAGTACAAATAAATAAAGTACATAGTAAAGGAAAATGAGAGAACAGCATGAAAAAGGAAGATCTTTCTCTCCTCACCTGCAACTCAACCTCTCACCTCAGAAAGAAACCACTGTCTATATTTTCTATTTCACGCAGCAGAGTTTAATAAAAGAAACGTATTGTTATATTTCAAAGTTTCAAGAGCTCAAAGCACAAAAACATTTGGGATGCTGCCAAGAGACCTCACTGAGGTGCCTGCTCCATTTCATCTGCTGTCAAGACGGGCTTCTTGGCCCCTCACTTTCTCTGCCTCACTAGCAAGTCTGTCCGCCATCAGTGCTATCACCAGTCTCTCTCCTGTGCTCTTCACTGCCCTTTCCTCCTTCCTGATACCTTCCTCAGTCGCCAGAAATTGTTGGCAGTGGAGCTGTGGAATGCCCAGATCAGCTCCTGGAATCATCCCTGCCAAATCTGAAGACCGGCAGGAGTGGGCATGGGACCTGGAGTGCAGACCACCTGCGAGCACACCTGGCAGGGATTCACCTGTGTGACTAGGTGCTAGGTTTTGCAACCCTTTGGCAAGCTTGAAAGGAGTTACCAGTTGTCCTGCATTGCTGCAGGCCTGGAGTCCTTGCAGTCTCTCTGGCCAGCAGACCTGGTGGGGCTGGTCCAAGGTGTCCTCCCAGAGACCCTTCATTGCCAGGATGGGATGGAATTCTAGTACCCAGCCTCTTGAATATGTCACTGGACATCCTTATAGGGATGGAGATGTTTAAACCAGGCTTTGGTTTGGACTGGATCCCACAGTTATGCTGCTTCCTCTGTGAAGACGTGGCTATCATCCTTCTTTTCCTCTTACCCTACAAAAGTAAATCATGAAATTGAGACAAATGATAAAGGAAGCCTGCCTTTTTAGGACAATTATCCTGGCTGTTTTGTACTTCCACCCTCCCTCTATCCTCTGGGAATAGATCTGACCTGTGTCCCGGGATGTCATCAGGCAGATTTGCATCAAGAACAGAAAGCTCAAGGTCAAAACTCAAGGCTACTCCAGATCATTTCTCCTCCCCCATCCTGTTAACACCCCCTCCTTGTTTGAGTGTGTTTCTATTCTTTTCTTGTCCTTGTCACTCTCAACCTCATAAGTCCTGGCACTCTCTCTCAGGACAGTCGGTCCCCAGTCCTTTACTAAATCCCAAATCCTACCATTTCTGTGTTTTCTGATTACTCATTTGCTTAATCCATTGACCACTTGGTGTTCATAGAAGTTAAATCAATAGTGATATTATCAACCACCCCCTGTTAACGACTTACTCCCATATCCCAGATGTTCACATAATCCAAATGGTTATGTTCAAAAGTAAATAATTCAGAAAACATATTCACCCACCACAAATTCCTGATCTCTAATATTTTTATTCAAACACTCATACAGTAGATACCTGTGCCTCATGATCAGAAGTAGTGCCAGATCACCGATCCTCACCTTAATTTCCTCCTACACCTATCAATCCTGAATTCCACGGACTATGATCTCAATAATTTCCTTGGAATAATAAAAAATTCCTTACCACTCATTTATGTTGTAAACCTCCAAACCCAGAAGATCCCAATTATCTGCCATGCCGCAGCTACTGCTGGTCTTATAACAAGCTGAAGAAAAAGCATGAAACATGATCTTTTGGTACCACTGTAAATACAAAACCATCTGTATCAACTGGGAAGCATCCATAATGCCTGGAAATCTTGTTCTCTTTTTTCGTGTTGGCTCAATAACAAGACGATAAATCAATTTAAAAAATGGGCAAAGGACCAGAGTAGACTTTTCCTAATGAAGACATACAAGTGGCCAACAGGTGTATGAAAAGGTGTTCAGCATCACTAATCATCAGGGAATGCAAATCAAAACCACAATGAGCTATCACTTCACACCTGTTAAGACTGCGATTATCAAAAAAACTAAAGATGGCAAATGTTTTTGAGAATGTGGAGAAAAGGAACCCTTGTGGGAATGTAAACTAGTAAAACCATTATGGAAAACAGTATGGAGCTTACTCCAAAAATGAAAACTAGCATATGATCCAGCAATCCCACTTCTGGTATATGCCCACAGGATTGAACTCAGGGTCTCAAAGAAATACCTGCACTCTAATGTTCATTGTAGCTAATTCACGATAGCCAAGATATGGAAGTAACCTAAATGTCACTGACGGATGAATGGATAAAGAAATGGAATATTAGTCAACCTTGAAAAAAGAAGGAGTTCCTGCCATTTTTGACAACATGGATGGACCTAGAAGACGTTATGCTAAGTGAAATAAGGCAGACAGGCAAAGGCAAATACTCATTTATATGTGGAATCTTAAATAGTCAAACTTATACAAGCAGAGGTTAGAATGGTGGTTGCCAGGGGTTAAGGGGATGGAGAAATGGGGAGCTGATGATCAAAGGATACAGAGTTTCAGTAATCAAGATAAATAAGTTCTGGAGATCTAGGATATGGCATAGTGCTTACAGCTAACGAGACTGTATTGCGTACATCACATTTGCTAATAGTGTAGATACTAAGAGTTCTTACTACACAATAATAGTAATAAAGGAGGTGAGAGAAAACTTTGGGAGGTGATGGATATGTTTGTGGCCTTGATGGTGGTGACAGTCTCAAGGGTGTATACTTATGTCCAAATTCATCAAGTTGTATATGGAAAAGTATGACATCATCATTGATTCTTCTGCACCTTGAAGTACGCCGTGTCCTCATCACAAGAGAAAAAAATTTGTAACTATGTATGGGGACATATGTTAACTGGACTTATTGTGGTGATCATTTCAACATTTATACAAACACTGAATCATTGTGTTGTACCGCTGAAACTAATTTAATGTTGTATGTTAACTTTACCTCAATAAAAAAAAAAAAACAACAGAAAAAACCATTTTAATATTGTAAATGAGTTCAGTGAATCCCTGAAACTGCCTCATTCCCATATGAGAGTTACAGGAAGCAGAGAGGATGAAGTAAGATGGAAGAAAGTTGTACAAAACACTATTCAAATCAAAATCATTTAAGTTGATATCAACTCCTTGTGGCAAAGTTCTGTGAGCACCGATCTTCTTTCACATTTTTCCTGGAAAAGCATACCTTCAGATCCAACCCATAATAGTTTCCTCATTTGCTCTAATAAGAAAATTTTAACTTAATAAATAAAACCAAAAGCAACCCTTATGTATGAATAAAGTTAGTGAACTTTACAGAGAAAAAAGCATATTTGGACAATCTCAATAAAGGTAACAGAAGAACGGAATGATGATGAAGTCTCATTCAAGCTTACCTTTGAAAGCCAGTAAAACCAGGTTATCTTTTCAAGAATGTGTGTAGAGCTGACAACCTTGGAAGATAGAAATAGTGGCCTCCTCTGGAGCAAAAGGCAGGCTTGCTTACTCCCCAGTATAATAAAAATAACACCCTTCCCCAAACCAAAGGTCAGCAGATTTCCTGCCTCTTATTGAAGATTTGAGTTCCTTAAGCTCTGAGTTCTTGCAACCCTCTGCATGTCTCCTGACCCACTGTGTATCATCCTGCAGGAAGTGGGATTTAGTGAACCAGTGCAAATGTTGATACTCTGGCCACTGCCATTGCTGTGTCATTAAGTCCTGTGTCTCTGACCCATGGGTCTCGTATCTTTTGCCAGCATCTGTAAGACCATGGTAGCTAACTTATTCGTTTGCAGGTAAGGTAAAATATCAGACCATTGACAGTTCCAGACAAGCCCTTAAAGTAGCTAGTAGTCTTAGGAACAGAGAGCTATCCAGAACAATATGCATGGATGGTCTTCATTGAAGACTTCATACAACCAAAACTTTAATAAGTCTCTCTGACCTCTTTTATTTCTACCTCAATTAGAAGGAGAGGCACCAAGCTTTATAGACCTAGGGCTTGTGCAAGCCACCTGGAGACCTAGTGACCAGAAACTTCCCATGGGGAGCAAAGACAGATGGGCATATTTCCAAAATGGACCCATATGCCTCCCGATCATCCAAAAGACAGTACATTATCTTAATTTATGATGATTTGATTCATTAAAATCTTGTGATGGGCCAAAGATACACTTCTAAGAGGAATGAGGCACATGGCAGTTGTAAGCAGATTAACACATTTGGTGAATATCAAACTCTGAATTAACTTTAGTGTTCTAATCAATCAAAAGGTACAACAAATTTAATTAGGTAGATTAAATGATATTTAATGGTATGCCTGATTATTACTCTGCAGTAATGAACAAGCAGCTCATGTAAATAACTATAATTGGTCTTTAAAATATGATAGTCAGGACTGTTTGAGATAAGCTGGAGAGAAGGAAGGGGAGAAATAGATAAAAGCTAGCTGCTCTGACACCACTCTCAAGACCCCTGGATCTACATGTAACCCAGGAGATCTAGGCAGATGGCTGTGTGCCTAGATCCTCCTGCACTGTGGTTCTCAGGGATGTCACAGGGCTGAAGCAGCTTCCTGAATCTTGTTTACACGTCCACGTGTACAATACCCTTGACCATGGGGATGAACCACCATTCATTCATACCTTACACCCCTCTAATTAAAAATTAGATTTCAGAATCATTGTACCATTACATGATAATTTATTCCTCAAACTTGTAGGATGGCGAGCTAAAAGAAAATCAAATTTCAATGGCTTCTTTTCTTTGAAGGACCAAGATGTTCTTTCACACTTAGAATCTGGATTAGAGGATAAATCCATAAAGTCAATGGAAACAACTTAAGAAATGGACAGAGGGATACTTCATTCATGTATACACAGTAATCACAGAGACTTGAGGATATCAAAGGAAATTCTTTATTAAGAACCAAAGTTATGGATTCCTATCTTGGGTTCATTACTTTGAATTTTTGACCCAAATCATATACATTTATTGGACCATGTTCAATTCTATGATCTTTAGAAGATGCAGCCTACAGCTGAAGAGAAACAGATACAACACCAATATCTTACCCTCTCTGAAGCACAACTGAGAGCCCCTGGAGTCAGATGTTTTCTAGACAAGAAAAAGTCATTCTTCCTCTGAACAGAGAGAGTAGTGGCTATTCAAACATTCAACTTTAAATTGTTAACATGACTTGTTAGATTGTGATGGAGCAAGCCTCATACCTTCTAAGTTTCATGATTTTTCTCCAGAATACTGAGATGGATGACCTTAAAGTCCAGTTTCCCCATAAATGTCTTTATTCAGTGATAAAATTAAATTCCCTATAAAATAATTCCCATAGGGCTGGCTCCGTGGCTTAGTGGTTAAGTGTTCTGCTACTGGTGGCCCGGGTTCAGATCCGGCATGCACTAACACGTCGCTTCTCCGGCCATGCTGAAGCCACATCCCACATACAGCAACTAGAAGGATGTGCATCTATGACGTACAACTATTTACTGGGGCTTTGGGGGAAAAAAAGGAGAAGGATTGGCAACAGATGTTAACTCAGAGCCAGTCTTTCTCAGCAAAAAGAGGAGGATTGGCATGGATGTTACCTCAGGGCTGATCTTCCTCACACACAAAAAATAATAATAATAATAACAATAATAATTCCCATAAAATTGTTAAAAATATATCATAGTCTCTGACCAAGAGGAAACAAGGAAAATTGAGCAGTTGAATAGCAGTGTAATAAACTCCATGCAAGGATCTTACTGTAGCATTATGTATAATAGTGAAACTGGACATAATCCCATCTCTATCAAAGAAGAGATAAACAGATCATGGTATTCCTGTTCTTTGGAGTACCTCTAAAACTTCTAAAAAACTAAGTTAGAGTGGCGAGCACTGATAAGGAGAGACATCTATGATATATGGTTTGGGAAACAACAAATTGCAAAATGATGTAGTTATGTCATTTATGTTAAAAAAACTTTATGTGTATTTATAAATTCATAGGAAATGCCCAGAAGAATAAGCTGCAAACTCTTAACAATAGTTCCTTCTGAGTAGGGGAGTGAGTTTGCAGGGAAAGGGATGGATGGGGGAGGTTTCACTTTGCTCTACACAGATCTGGGTAATTTCACTTTTTTTACAGTATGTAACTCTTTCATAATTAGAAAAATGAGTAATGTGACCGTTTGGTGCAGGGCAACAACATTATGTTCCCCAGTCTCTGTACTGTATGTTACTGCACAGCACGGACTGTAAGAGAAAGCCCAGAGAAGCAATGAAGACAAAGAAGACATGACACCTGCAAAAAGTCAGTGGAGTATTTCTACATAACAAACCTTCCAGGTGAGTGATGGTCAGTATCTTCCACTGCTCCAGCTCTCCCAAGAAACCTAGAACCTCCCCAGGGTAAGCTGGAGGACCATGCCCGACTAATCCACTCCCTGCATGGGGCCGGTTTGTGCAGGGTGACTGCCATCAAGCAGAAAATGGACTCAGGATGGGGCGTGTGCCTTTGGAGAGGCTGGCAGAGAGGCACAAAGTGGAACACCAGCTAAGTGCACACACCTGAGAGGCGGAGTTCCAGGTGGAGACTCAAAATGTACCAAGAAACTGTGTGAAGTGAAGGAAGCTACTCAACCTCTCTGAGCCTCAGTGTCCCCCCCCTGTAAAATGGGGATCACAGGCCTACTTCACAGAGCTGTTGGGGAAGATACATAAAAGTGTCTGTTAGAATCAGTGTCACATTATTAACAAAGTCGTCTCTGACTTCAGAAAATCGATGAAAAGAATAATGTTGATGACCAAAGATGAGATGCCCAGCTTCGTAAGCAGCCCCAGCAGCATGAGAATGAGAGGAGCTCCGACTAAGCAGGGTTCTTCACAGCTCCACTGGAGAGGATAAACATGGGCTACACCAGGATAAGGGGCTGTTGTACAGTGACTTGTGTAGTGAGAGTGGGTCCCTAAAGACACTGTGAAATAGAGTTACACACAGTGGCTCATAGGAAACAACTACAAAGCAATCAACACAGCGGATAGGCGTGGGAATGGGGCAAGCAGAGGAGGGTCAGAGCGACAAAATCTGATGGAAGACACTGAACCACGATGAGTTCCCAGCTCTGTCAACAGCTGCTGTGGTTGCGCCAGGAGATCAAACGCCTGAGACTGCTATTGTGGGGACTGCTGGGAGCACAGTGGTCACTGCGGCCATACCCCAACAGCAGTGCATCAGAGCACACACACCCTGAGACTTTCCTCTCCATTAATCCTTGTTTTAAGATGATGAATATTCTCATGTTACAATGTCTCCTTCCAACACTTGTGGACCAGTGTCATCAGAACCCCCTGAAGAGGGCACAGGCCAGAGTAGGATGGAACACTGGGGGCTGGGGGAGCGGCGCTGCACCTGACTACACGGACTATCACCTGGGCCTATTGAACACGAGAGAAGAACCCGAGGATGTGGTCTAACAAGACTTCCCTATCTTACCACATTCAGAGACACTACACACTCTCATTCTTTCTTTACAAAACTGTTAAAGAATTCATGTGTCATTAATTCATAAAGAGGCAAATTCTTGACAAAGTGACAGGGTCCAGTTTCCATGACCAGGTTTTTCAGTTGTTTTGATAATATCCCACATTCAGGAATCGGAAATGTAACCTATTGGGATGTGTAATATAAACAGGGAGTTTTTTTCATGTAGATCAACGCCCAGATTTTTAGGGACGACATAAATCATGAAAGCTGCTAACCATTCCTCCACAGGTTTCAATAAGACATTTAAGTTAATTTACCAATCTCAGGAAAAGAGAATTTGGCAATTCAAGTTTTTTGTTTCTGCATTCAAACATACAGTACAGCTAAGAGAATGAGCAGAAAAAAATTAACAGGAAGGTCTTGCTTGCATTTTATCTTTTGCAAATAAGCAAGATATTTTATGCTCTGTTCCTTTCACAACTCTAATCAATTTTTAAAGAATATGGTACCTCTGACTATCCCTAGGCATGTTTATGTGGGAACCTTGCCAGAATCCAAAGCAGAGATGTTAAAGGTGACGGGTTTCAAATGCTGCCCAAGTGCTGTCTACCTTGAACATCCCTCTCCCAAAGCTGGATGACTAGTCTCTTCCTGAGTGATCAGAGTCGCCATTCGTGTCCCTGAGAGACTGGCCACTCAGGCCTGAGCTGAGATTAGGTGATCAATCTAAAGGGCAAAATGATTAAGCTATTCTCGTCTTAAGGTTGCTGCTTTGGAGGCCACTGCCCTGGAATGCGTTGGTGAAAATGGCCTACTAGATACTTGCCTGGGAATTGGGTTGTTCTCCTCTGCTCTTAGCGGATCCTGGGGAAACCAGTGATTAACCTCACAGATGCCTTAACTTCCACACCTGTGAAAAAGGCAAGAAAGAGCCAGTGTTACCACCCAGCAAAGCTCTTAAGTTGTACTTGCAAGACCAGCCACAAGGGGGAATCTCTCTCAAAAGCTGATGAAAGGATGGCACTTTGGCTGGAGAAGGCAGAGGGCAGCAGGCAAAGTGGAAAGTTTCTGGGATGTCAAACCAGTTCCCATAAGCATTTTAGAGAAGCACCTGGCCCTGGACTTGGTAGGGGGCTGTGGAAAGACCCACAGGCACGCAGGTGGGAGGAGGAATCAAACAACGGAGGAAGGCGGTGTGGAAGAGGCACGAGTCCGACTTCTATTTTGGACAAAACCAGTTGCACGCTGCAGGCCCTTGGCTGCCCATGCAGCCGCCACATCCTCCTAACTCCCTGGTCCCGCTAGTCCCGTCGCATCCCTCTGGGATTCAGTCCACGTGCAGCGGGTGCAGGACCAGAGTCCTGAGTCAAGGGCGGTGTGTCCCTCGGCCAAGCGCACACAGCCCTGTTCCTCCCCCCAGGGTTAGGCACCGCCCCATGCTCACAGCCTCCTGGGATTTGTAGTCCTGCGGTCCTGCAAGCTCCCAGCTGGGAGCGTTTAAGAGACAAAAGCTCCCAGCATACACAGCTAGGGGCCCCAACTCCTACCTTGTCCCCCCGCCCCTGGTCCCCATCCCTCTGCTTCTCCACCCCACTCTCTATTCCGCCTCTTCTCTATACCATGACCACTCTCTATGCCCTGCCCACCCCCCAGAGTATGCGCAGTGTGGTTGGGCTACATCCCTTGAGGCCAGCACTCAGGTAGGGGTGGGGCTCACCAGCCTGGCTATTGCTGAGGATGCTTGCAGCCCTCCTGGAAACTTCCTGGCCAGTATTTGAAGGGTAAATTCTATATCTAAAATGGAAATATTGGGTGCCTGGGATTCTGGAATTTGCCTTTACAAGGCCACCTGTCCTATCATCCCCTCCATCCCTCCAGGTTGCCATGATCCTCCTTCTGGTTCCCGTGGTCAAGGTCGCTGCAGAGATCTTTCCCTTGGACCTCGCCCACCTGAAGGGCCCATACCCATCATAAAAACTCAAAGCCATGCCACTTGCCAAATTGAGGCAAAAATGGAAAGACCCAGGGGGACACGCAAGGATGAGGGCATTAATAGATCCATCTGATGATGTCATGAGTGAACGTGTTCCACTTTAAAACAAAACATTGCTGTTATTCTGAGATATTGAGTTAGGATCTTTGTGCAAATATGAAGGATTTAAAATGTTTATTGATGTATAACATGAGTACAGAAATATATGCAGAAATCATCCATGTAAACCTCAAAGAATTATTACAAAGCGAGCACACTTGTGTGACCAAGAACTAGCACCAGCTTCATTCCAGCGCCAACAATCCATTTCTCCCTCCTTCCTCCCAAAAGGTAAGCGATATCTTACCAGCAAACACTGTATATCGAGTTTGTCTTCTTATACGAGTTTTTTATTACAGAACAATTTAAACAATATACAAAATAAACAAAATAGCATAGTAGGCCCGTCACCCAGCTTCAACAACTACTAACTGTCAGCCAATTTTGTTTCATCCACATTCCATCCCATTCCCACCTCACTTTATTATTCTTTTAGTCCTTTGTGTGTGGGGGGTGTAAGATGTACGCACACTGAAAGACACAACTCTCAACTGTACAGTTTTGGCAAATAAACATGCCCATATAACCTTCACCCCTTTAAGAATAGAATAGTTCCATCACCCCCAGAAAACTCCTTCCTGTTCCTTCCCAGGCAATTTTTTCTTTCCCCCGAGGCAACCACTGCTCTGGTTTTTTCATCATAGGTTCATCTTGGCTGAAATCATCCCAAGTGTTTTGTTTTCTGTCCAGCTTGCCTCCCTCAACACGAGGTTGATGAGACTCACCCAGCATGTGTGTGTCAGCGTTTGCTCCTTGGCATGGCTGAGGGCGTTCTGCTCTGTGGTTGCCCTACAGTGCGCTCGTCTTGCAGGTCATCTCCTGTGAACATTCTTGTACAAACCCTTTTTTTTGCTTCTTAATTCCTTTATTAGCATTTAAGTGACACACCTTTGCATTTTTTAGTGGTTGGTCCAGATTACAATATGCATCTTTAACATATCACTGCCTACCTAGACTTAATAGTGCACCAGTTTAATCAATGTAAAATATGGAAGCCTTGCTACAGAACAGTTCCATTTACCTATGTCTGTCCATTATGTTATTGTTGTCATAAATTTTACATCTACCCATGTTGTAAATCCCACAATACAATGTTATAATTTTTGCTTTAAATAGTCATAGGTCTTTTAAAGAAATTAAGAGAAAAAATTTAAGTATTTGGAGGGAGATGCTTTGAGGCTCTGCAAATGTACTGTTTCTTCTTTAAGTTTCACCCACAGTTTTTGCATTCTTCAGTCAGTCTTGCTCACAGTAATTATTACTGTGGTGTTCTAGTGGCAATTTTCTATTTCATGCTATCCAGCCACGTTTTTATTTGGAATTCTGTGAGGAAGATTCCCCCCCTACTTCTCCCTTCCTTCTTCCTCTCTTTCTCTCTTTCTCTCATTCTTTTTTTTTTTCTCTTTCTTTCTTCCTTTCTTATTTAATCTATTTCATATCAGTATAGACTCATGGATATTTATTTTGTTCTCTGGGTAATAATCCAATGCTACCATTATTTATTTTGTTGCTCACAATTTTCCAGCTTGAGCCATTGGGAAGTCTTTCAGATTGATTCCTTTTGACACATCTCATCATTTTCTGTGTTTTTTTAAAGCACTTTCCTACTTTCTGGCATTACAAGGTGTTCCAGGTTCATCTTGTATTTTCCATCTCCAGCCCTAGAATTAGCCACTTCTCCAAGAAAACCTGCTTCTTTTTATTGGAGAATGATATAAATGCAGATCTGGGAGCTAGGTGTGCTCATTGATACTAGAGTGTAACTGCTTCTAGACCCACTCAGCAGAGCTTGGAAATGTATGTATGAATATAAACTCAGGTATACACATCTATCTGTTGATCTATCCATCTATCTATCAATCTAACTATCTATCTGGATAGAGATATTAAAAGAGACATGGATTTATACTGATACTTCCAACTCCAATCCAGCACCACAGATTTTATTCTAGCATTCTTCTTTTGTTTATATGTAACTTCTTTTACCAACAGTGAGAAACTTAACTCCAGTTATCTACAATATATTTACTAATGTGTCAACTAGTTTCAGAATTGCTAATCCATACCCTTATGAGAAACACATTTATCACCTAGTGTACAGTGTTTTTGTCCAGTACTTTAGATTTACAGTATCCCGTCAAAGCACTGTCTTCCAAAGTTACTTAGGTCAGGACCTTTCACCCCCACCCCTTCTGTGTGGTTATGTCAGGTGCTTGTAATACAGTGAGATTCATTTGTTGCTGCATTCCATCTGAGTTCCCCAGCATCCTGATTGATTTTTAAAATTTGCAGAGTAAAATTCACTCTTTGCGGTGTACAGTTCTACGGGTTTTGACAACTTTATGGTCGTGTATCCATCTCTACAGTACCATACAGAGCTGTTTTTTTCACCCCCAAAATTCTCTCATACTGTCTCTTTGTAGTCAACCGCTTCCCCCACTCCATCCCTTGGCAACCACTGATCACTTTCCATCTCTGTAATTCTGCCTTTTCTAGAAAGTCATGTAAATGGAATCATATACCATATAGCCTTTTGCATCTGGCTTCCTTCACTTAGAGAAATGCCTCCAAGATTCATCCATGTTGTTGTGTGAATCAAGAGTTTATCCTTTTTATTGCCAAGTACTATTCTAATGTCCCGATGCACCACAGCTTCTTTCTCGACTCACCTGATGAAGGACACTTAGTTTATTTCCAGCTTTTGGCAATTATGAATAAAATGGCTATAAAGATTCACACAAAGGTTTTTGTTTAAACATTAGTTTTTAATTTGTTTCAGTAAATACCTAGGAGGGGGATATCTGAGTCATATAATAAATGTATGTTTAACTTTATAAGAACCTGCTAAACTGTTTTCCAAATGCAACTATCATGTTGCATTCCTAGTTCTAGTTGCTCCTAGTCCGCACCAGCACTTGGTATTTGCAATTTGATTTTTTATTCTAGCTATCTAATATGTGTGCGGTCTCTTATTGTGGCTTCTGCTTCCTTTATGAAAGTGAGTTCTGCTAAATATAGAATCCTGTGTTGACTTTTGGGTTTTCATTTTGCACTTGAAGGATGTCATTTTGTTATTGATTTGTCTCTTTTGTGTTTGATAATGTATCATCCATCATTCACATTATTTCTCCCTGTATGTAATGTCTTCCCATGTATATATGTAGTTCCTTGACTGCTTTCAAGATTTTCCTTTATCTTTGGATTTTAGCAGCTTGACTATCACGTGCCTAGGTATGGTTTTAATTTGTGTTTTATTTTGTGGGTTTCCTGACTTTCTTGGATCTAAAATTTTAGATTTTCCACCAAATTTTGAAAGTTATGCTATTACTTATTGATTTACCTTTCTGCCTCATTTAATTTTTCTGTCTCTCCCCTCTGCTGGAGACTCAATCATCTCACAGGTTGTAAGGCTCTCTTCATTTTTCTTCAAAATTTTTACATTCTTTTCTTCAGGCTAGATAATTTCTATTGCTCTATCTTCATGTTTCTTCTACTGTTTCTCATCTACCGGTAAACTCAAAAGTATTTTTTTATTTCATCTTCTTATTTGGTACTTTTTTGTAATTTCCATTTCTCTGCTGAGTTTCAACATCTGTTCATTCATTATGAGAATATTTTTCTTTACCACCATGATCATCTTTATAATAGTTACTCTCTTATCCTTGTTTGCTAATTGCAACACCTTGAGGATAGCTTCTACTGCCTGCTTTTGCTCATATATGGATTACATTTTCCTATTTCTTCAAATCTCATGATTTTTCAAAATTGTGTACTGGAAACCATGAATGATAGTTATAGAGACTCTGGATTCTATTGTATTCCTTTGAAGAGTGTTGTTGTTTTTCTAGCAGAGAGTTAACTTGGCTGGACTGAAACTCCAATCCTGTCTCCTTTACAGTGAGCATAGCTGAAATCCTCATTCAGGTCTTTCATCTTCCAACTGTTGTTTACACAAGGCCCTCTGGGGCCTACCGTGCATGTGTGTTGTTCAAAGATCTGCCAATTTGGTGTGTGTTGGGGGGAGACATTCATACATATTTTGAGATTTTCCTCTTTGTGTGTCCCTCCCTTCCAGAATTTCTCCCCTAACTTTCCAGCTACTCTGCCAGCCCCAAAATATGTCCTGTAGCATTACAAGTAAGACTGTAGTTTTTCCCCTGTCTGGGCCATGTACAGATTTTGGAATGCTTTGAGGCAAAAGACTCAAGCTTGCAAATATCTCCTGGTGCAATTCCCATCACTTAAGGGAAGACACTGTCTCAGTTCTGCTTGCTTTGGAAGAGATTTATACATACACACACATACACATTTATTATATGTATATTACATATAGATAAATGATTCTCTATAAATATATATAATATTTTATGCAGATTTTATCATTGTTATCTGTGAGAGTGTTAGTTCAACAAGCTACTCCACCATTACTGGAAGCCAGACCTTGTCTTTTTTGGATTTTATATAAATTGAATTATAAAATATATTGCCTTTTGAATATAATTTCTTTTATGCCGCATTATGATTGTGATAGTTATCTATGCTATTGCATGTAGCTAGTGTTTGTTTATTTGTTGGAAATAATTAATTTTTTTAAATGGTCATAAAATATGCATAACATAAAATTGACCATTTTAACCATTTTTAAGTGTACAGTTCAGTGACATTCAGTACATTCACATTATTGTGTAGCTATAACCTCCAACCATCCACAGAACTATTTTTACCTTGCAGTGAAACTCTGTGCACATTAAGCAACAACTCCCTGTTGTCTCTCCCTCTTGCCCCTGGGAACCACCATTTTCCTTTCTATTCCTATGAATTTGACTACTCTAAGTACCTTATATGAGTAGAATCATACACTATTTTACTTTTGTGGCTGGCTTTATTTCACTTAGCATAAAGTCTTTAAGGTTGATCCATGCCATAGCATGTGTCAGAATTCCTTCCTTTTTAAGGGTGAATGGTATTCCACTGTGTGTATCCAGCACATTTTTTTTGTCAATTCATCCGTTGATGGACACTTGGCTTGCTTCCAGCTTCTGGCTATTTTGAATAACACTGTTAATGACAGGGGTGTATGTATATGTCTTTTTACCTCTGCATTCAGTTCTTTAGGGTGTATACCCATAAATGGTGTTCTGAGATTCATTTTCTCCCATGTGGGAGGGTTCCCCAGACCTCCAACAAGCAATTCTTGGAATGTCAGCTGGTCGTCAGATAATTCAACTCAATTTGATGCTGTCAACACAGAGATACATCCGATTCCACAGGTTGAGGGCTCAGTCCTATAAGACTGCACACCCACCCAACCTCACTTCAACTTCATATGCTAGTTAGAAGCCCAGGTTGTTTCCTGTACTTCTGACTGACTGGCTGTAAACCAGAGCTTCCCACAACCTCCTCCTTGGGTTTGATTAATTTGCTAGAGTGGCTCACAAAACTCAGAGAAACATTTACTAGATCACCAGTTTATTATACAAGGATATAACTCAAGAACAGCCTGATGGAAGTGGCGCATAGGGAAAGGTATGTGAGAAAGAGCACAGAGCTTTTATGCCATCTCCAGGTGCACCACTCTCCAGTCACTCCTTGTCATTGGCAACCTGGAAGCTCTCTGAACCTCCTTCTATTGGGATTTTTACTGAGGCTCCCTCATGTAGGCATGATCAATTATTAACTCAGTTTCCAGCCCCTCTCCCCTGTCTGGAGGATAAGGAGTAGGGCTAAATATTCCAAGCTTCTAATCAGGGCTTGGTCTGTCTGGTGACCAGCCCCCATCCAGGAGCCATCCAGGAGCCCACCCAGAGTTGCCTCAATAGAACAAAAGATTCTCCTAGTGTTCTTATCACTTAGGAAATTACAAGGGTTTTAGGAGCTCTGTGTCAGGGATGGAGTCAAAGACAAATATTAGAACAAGAGATGCTCCTAGTGCTCTTATCATTTAGGAAATTACAAGGGTTTTAGGAGCTCTGTGCCAGGAACTAGAGGCAGAGACCAATAAATATATTTTCTATTATTTCAGAACCCATAAGTGGAAATGCTAGATGATATGATAATTCTATTTTTAATTTTTGAAGGAACTACCATACTGTTTTCCACAGTTTTATATTCTCACCATCAGAGCACAAGGGTTCCAATTTCTCAACATTCTTGCCAACATGTTATTTTCTGATTTTGTGATAGTAACTATCCTAATGGGTATGAAGATGTATCTCATTGTGGTTTTATTTTGCATTTTCCTGATTCTTAGTGATGTTGAGCATCTTTTCATGTGTGTACTGGCCATTTTTTATCTTGTTTGGAGAAATGTCTATTCGAGTCCTTTGTGCATGTTTAAATTGGGTGTTTTTTTAATTGTTGAGTTGTGAGAGTTCTTTATATATTCTAGATATTAAGCCCTTATCCGATATGTGATTTGCAAATATTCTCAACCATTCTGTGGGTGGCCTTTTTACTTTGTTGATAGTATCTTGTGATACAGAAAACTTTTGCATTTTGATGAAATCCAATTTGTTATTTTTTTGTTGCTTATGTCTTTAGTGTCATATTAAAGAAATCATTGTTGGCAATGGCATTTGGACTCAATGACACACAGCTTTTACCCTGTGTTTTCTTCTAAGGATTTTATAGCTTCAACTCTAACATTTACATCTTTGATCTATTTTGACTTAATTTTTGTATATGGTGTAAGGTAAGCATCCAACCTCATTCTTTTGCATGTGGGTATCCAGTTTTCCCAGCACCATTTGTTGAAAAACTTATCCTTTCTCCAATGAATGGTCTTTGCACCCTTGTCAAAAATCATTTGACTGTATAAGCAAAGGTTTATTTCTGGGCTCTCTATACTATTTCATTAGTATATTGTGTGTATTTATGCCAGTACCACACTGTTTTGATTACTTTGTAGTAAGTTTTGAAATCAGGAAGTATGAGTTCTCTAACTTTGTTCTTCTTCTTCTAGATTGTTTTGGCTATTCAGGGTCCCTTGAGGGTCCATATGCATTTTAGGACATATTTTTATATTTTTGCAAAAAACATCATTGGAACTTTTACCTCTTTGAATAAGTTGAGTCTTAAGTATTTTATTCTTTTTGATGATATTGTAAATAAAAATGTAATGTCTCTAGATTTCTTTTTCAGATTACTTATTATTAATGTATAGAAGAACAACTAATTTTTGCATGTTGATTTTGTGTCCCACTACTCTGCAGAATTTATTAGTTCTAAAAATTTTTTTCTGGAATTTTTAGGGGTTTCAACATATAAGATAATATTTGTAAACAAATATAATATTACTTCTTCCTTTCCAATTTGGATGCTATTTCTTTCTTTTTCTTGCCTAATTGCTTTGTCTAGAACTTCTAATACCATGTTGAATAGAAGTGGTGAATGTGGGCCTTCTTGCCGTGTTCCTGATCTTCGAGGAAAAGTTTTCAGTCTTTCACCCATGAATATGGTGTTCTGTGTGAATTTCTATATACGGCTTTTATTATGTTGAAGTAGCTTCCTTATATCTGAGGGTTTTTAACATGAAAGCATGTTCAGTTTTGTCAAATGCTTTTTCTGCATCCATTAAGATGATCTTTTTATTTTTTCCTTCATTTTGTTAATGTAGTTTATTACATTGATTTATTTTCATATATTGAAACATCCTTGCATTCCAGGAATAAATCCCACCTAAAAATGATGTATAATCCTTTTAATATGCTGCTGAATTTGGTTTGTTACTATTTTATTGAGGATTTTTGTATCAATATTCATCAAAGATATTGTACTTTTCTACAATAGAAATTGTACTTTTCTCTTCTATTGTATTCTATTATAGTTTTCTATTTCTGTAATTTCAAACACCTGTCATTTTATTTTCTCTTAGTGTCTTTGGCTCTGATATCAGCATACTGCTAACCCCACAGGAGGACTTTAGAAATAGTCTCTCCTCTTCAACTTTTTGAAAGAGTTTGAAAAGAATTGGTGTTATTTAATTTAAAAAAAAGGCTTTGTGCCCAGGAATAAATTCAGCATAAAATAAATACAAATATTTTTTAAAAATGTGAAAAAGTTGTTTTCCTAAAAGAAATTAAAAATGAAGCAAGTACATTACTTACCACTTTACTACTTAAAATTTTTTTAACCTAATAATAGGCATGAAAAAATTGTTAGAATTAAAATGACTCAAGTGTTCATTTTCTTCATTACAAATTTTCTGACAGAAGTATATGATACCATCATGTATGACATCTTTTATCAAAAAATGGTCATTTTTTGTAGTATTTGAGAACATTACGAATTTTCCCAGTAGCCTCTGACAATACTCTGATATGCAAAGTTATCTTTTCAACATATATGTCTTATCATCATCCTTACCAAATTAACAAACTCTGTCAGGTGCTAATTAATTAACTACTTTTCCTATGATTCAGGTTCTCCGCCATTGATTTCCCTAACCATCAGGAAATTCTACAACTTCTGCAAGATTAACAATTTTACCTTACACTGTATCTCTCTCATGTGGTCTAAAACATCCAAAAATCATTGATAAACTGACCCTGCCCAAACTAAAGCATGGTGAATTATAAAAGATGGTCTCTGTTAAGTGGGGAAGGATTTCAGGTTGAACTTAATTTTACAAGTGGTCAGTTTATTACAGTGTATTGTTCTGTTATGTATTTCACTTCTTTTTTTAAAAAAGTGATAGTTGAGGGCACTTAGATAATAAAAAGTTGAGAAAATAAGGAACTGATATACTTTGTAAGCTTCAAATGTTTTCAAGCATAAAATACAATAAGAACTAAAGCCAAGAAATGGCAGAGGAAATAGAGATAAGAGGATGAAATTGCAAAACCGAATCTATACTAATATCTCAATGGCTAGCGTTGTGGTGCCAAGAAGGTGGTGAAGTCAAAGAATTCGTAAAGATGATAATAAATAGACTGCAAAGAAAAAAGACTGAAATTTTTATAGAGAGAATTTTTACAGCGATATTACAGATCGAGAAGAGGGAAGAGAAGTTGGAGTGAGAGACTATCTGCTTGTTAAATTACTCCCACTGTAGAGAACAAAAATCCAATTTGCTGAAATATTTGTTTCCCTCTATGACCCTATCTTTATCTGCAAAATGTCAGCTCTGAATCAATGTCACAATCCAGCTTTTCCATCCCTGGGGAACAGAGCTCATCTGAAACCTCATCTGCCCAGCCTGTGAAATAAGGCCGGCCATCCATTCTCACAGAGGAGCCAACTGGAGGTAGGATTTTTGGTTCTGAATTCAGCTAAACATCTTCAAAGAATTGTATCTGGCCTTCCTCATCCAAAGCTATCAGTGAAGGGCTGGCTGGCTTTCAGAGAAGACCAATTCACAGTCAGCTGTGACATTTTCTGTTGAGCTTTCTAGAGAAGGCTGTGGGGCTTGTCAGTAAGAGTTGATTTCTGTACGGGTTATATTTTTTTATTTTATTCAGAGATTTATAAAGAAATTTATATGGTAAGTATTACTTATTATCAAGAAAAAATGTTGTCTATTCTTTGGTCATTTAAGCAAAATCCTCCTCTCAGGGCCCACCCATGGACAAAGACCAGATTTAATCTCCAAGCGTCTGCCAGGCACACTGTGGTCAGTGGGAAGGACTCAAGTTGGGAGCCTGTTCTCTTGTGTCCTGTGCTGGTACTTAATCTTCCATCTCTTCAGTGTACTACTAGACAGAGGCTCAAAGGACTTGACATTGGAGAAATGTACTTTTCATTGTCTTTAGACTTTTACACTTTTCAAAAAGACTCTCAGCATTTCCAGTAATTGTGCAGCAGTTTACCCAATACTAAGCTTCTCACTATTAAAAATTAAAATAAATAAACTTTGAAAAGGAAAAAAGTGATCTTTGCAATTTTGTACAGAATCTATATAATGGGTGCATCCTTATAAATGGAGGAAAGGTAACAAATTTAACTCTTTTGGTTAGTTAACACAGTATTATATTTTATATATTACCAATTTTGAGATTATTTGTATTTAAAAATACTGCTTCAAACCCCTAAATCATTGTAAGTGGTAGAGTCTGCCATCTGCCTTGGCTGAACAATTATATACAGTGTCAGCCAAAATTCTTCCATTCCTGTATAATCTTATATATGGGTGGTAATGGTGGGTTATTATAGATTGTTTAAACACGTGCGTATCACAAAATACAAGTGGCCATTAAAAATTAAAATATTCACCAAATACAAGGTTATCTGATTCCTAGAAAAAGAAAACAATACTGTAACATTAAGGCTAAAACTGTCAAAAAGGAAGCCAAGATAGACTCAAGTCAAGCTTTTGCTGAAAAGTTATTTGGCTCATCTTTGAAACTTTATCTTGTTTATTATGTAAGCAAGATACTTTCAGAGACTGGAATATGGAAAGTGCTTATTGGTAAGTTAACATTGTGATCATTTATTTTGTAAATGTTAATACGAGAGAAGTAATTCACTTTTGGGCCGGCCCCGTGGCTTAGCAGTTAAGTGCACGCGCTCTGCTGCTGGTGGCCAGGGTTCGGATCCCGGGAGCGCACTGACGCACCGCTTCTCTGGCCATGCTGAGGCTGTGTCCCACATACAGCAACCAGAAGGATGTGCAGCTATGACATACAAATATCTACTGGGGCTTTGAGGGGAAAAAATAAATAAATAAAATCTTAAAAAAAAAAAAGAAGTAATTCACTTCCTACTATATTAGGATTTTCAAGTTCTGCTAAATCTAAGGCCACATTACTGGCAAGTTGGGATACCTCTAGACATCTGAAAAATATGAGTCCTACAGAGAAACATATAAATTCTCTCTTCATCTTGTTCTAAATTCTAAAACATTCTAAGGTTTTGGAACAAACCAATGACATTCCAAATTTACAGTAAGGCTGCATGTGCCGTACATGATCCTATAAGAAGAGAAATCCGAATTTTAAATAGAGGAGATTGTGTACAAAAATAAAGTACATTTTCACGTCTGAAAGGGTATTTCAAGAAAGAAGGGATTCTCAGAACATGTGGTAAATGGTAAATAACTTACCAGGGGCTCTCTAAAGGAAAACATATTGTGGAAAAAAGATCTTAAATGCAGAGAGCTAAAAGATCTTAAATGCTGGAATCCTTATGATGAAACAGACGTTGAACTACTTTTTCTTAAAGTTTAAAATGCATCTTATCTTCCAAACAAATACCACCTCTCTGCCTTGTCGCTTACCTGGGCATGGTGACGTGTTTGAATCATTTTTCTAATTCATTGGCTCTTAAACTTGATGGGCAGCAGAAGCACCTGGAGGCCTTGTTGAAACCCAGATTGCCAGGCCCCACCCCAGAGTTTCCAGTTCAGCAGGTGTGCAGCAGCACCTGAGAATTTGCATTTCTACCCGGTTCCCAGGTTATGCTGATGCTGCTGGTCCAGGGACCCCACTTTGAGAACCACAGCCTAACTTACACCCTATATATGGTTACCAAATCCATTATTTCATCATTTGTCTGCTACTTTTCTTTTATCACATCAGCGCCTTAGCTCCGAATCTCCTCATCTAGCATTGGCAATACTTGGAGAGTTTAACAACTGGTCCTCCTTTCTGGCTCAATTCTCCCTTTTCCTCTTGATACTACATTCTCTTGCTAGGTAATTCTTCCTTAAACATCAGTTCATCATAGATCTTCCTTGCTCAAAATCTCATGGCTCTTATGCTGAGCACAAGACATTTTAAATTCTCTACTTGGCTCATAAGGTCTGGAATAGCCTGTAGAATGTGGACAACCTATTCCCTACCCTGCCTACTATAAAGGAGTATGTGAGGATTACATAAGATATGCACAATGATGCTTGTTATGCACAGTGTGACATTCTATAAAGTCACTGTGAACACTGAGTCAGTGAATATGACCCACTGCTCCTACGAGAAATGCAGGGTTAGGTTGCTGCAAGCCTTAGTCACATTTTCTTCAACTGATCAATACGTAGCCTTATTCTCTGTGTGTTTCTCTTTAAAGTCACCTTATTTAAAATATATTGTTGATATATTAACATTGAACTCACACCAACAGCACTGTACCTCATGTCTGAAAGAAGCTTGTCGAACACACATACTTTCTCTGTAAAGGCATGTCACAATCTCTTGCCCTGAGGAACACCAGGCAGCATTGCAGCGCTACACATGGGGGACATATTGAACAGCAAAGTCACCAACACAAGGCACAAAAAGATGAGAAATGAGGCACTAAATAGACTGCAAGAAGGACACTTGTTTACAGCATGGGCTGAAACAAGAGGGCAGAGCGTCACCTTGTTCCCCGCAGCTGGGAACGTGCATGTCGAGTGACTCAAGTTTTTCACCACTTTGTGCATATCTGCAAATGGACATGAAAGCCCTGTGAGTGTTTATTTGGAGGCTGTCAGTACATTTTAGCTAGTGTGCAAGTGTGCAAACACGGAATCCACAAATAATGAGGATCAACTATACTATGAAAGCATCTTTTCAAAACCAGAGTATTGCTTATATATAAGAGCAATAATGATAACATAACAGCTAACATTTTAGTGCCTACTATGCGCCAGGAGCTCTTCTAAGCACTTTACATAAGTTAATGCATTTCAGTCTCACTGAAACCCTATGAGACAGGAGTTCTCAGTAGCCTCATTTTATAGATGAGAAAACTAAATCTCAAAGAGTAAATACTTTGCACAGGTTCCCCAGTTAAAAGTGGAATAACTAGGATTGGTGCCCAGACAAACTGGTCCAAAGCACACAGCCTCAACCACTGTGGTAGGAATGTGAGCGAATTTTCTAGCACGCCCCGAAAAGCCTCTTCTTCTCCAGTCAGTGTGGTCTCTCACATACCTATTCAATCATCAAACATTTTCTGAGTGCCCCAAAGGTGTCAGGTACTGTGTTTAGATACTGGAGGGACAAATAGAATGTTGACACAAATAATCCATGACCAATCTATAAATCAAAATTGGGTTGAGTTTATGATGAGCCAACATTTGAGGGCCATATAGCCGGGGAGAGTCCTTTCACTAAGAAATGGAGCACTCCAAAGAAGTGGGGTGTACAGAGTGGTTATATACCATCAAAGAGCATGTTTCACATGTGATTGCAATGTTCCTTTCATAATAGCCGTGACATTGACCTTTCAGCACGTTGATTGATGGACACAGTAGGTATCAGGTCTGCTGTCTCCATGGATGTGGCTGTTGTCTCGAGTTGGGTGGTCACAGGATGAGCACAGCAATCAAATCCTAGCCTAGGGAGAAATGCTTATCCTTAAGGAAATGCCAATGTGGGAGAAGTTGCATTTATCACATCAGCACCTTAGGTCATTGTTTTTGTCTTTGGGACATGTTAATTGCTTAAAGCTGATATACAATGGATGAACAGAGGCTACAGGCCCCTTTTGGGGGGGAAAAAAAAACAAGGTCAAGCCTAATTAGTTTTACACCAAATGGCTTCCTCATATGCTCCAATATATCCTATTGCTTGCCATTTATTTATGAAGAAGAAGGATAGTCTCAGCTTTAAGGAGCTCACTGTCAATGAGACATGAAAAAAACAACAGTTAAGAAAAAGTAGATAAGTACAAGGTCCCCGAGTGGCGACATCAAAAGGGGTCTCTAAATGGAGACCTCCCAGGAAAAGTGTCCAAGAGGAAGGAACATTTGACATGAGTTTAGATTGAGAAATAGGAATTAAGTTGATCAAAAAAGAGGGTAGGAAGACAGAAGAAACACATATAAAAAGACAGATATAAAGGATGCTAAGGATTTCAGAGTATGGGGGTATTTTTAAGGCTGGAAAAAAGCCAACATGTAGGAAACAGTGGGTGATGAGGCTAAAGATGAGGACAGCAAGAGAAAGCCTGCGTGTCCAGCTCAGGAGTCTGAATGTTCTCTCGGATGCTCTGAGCAGTCATTGTAGCAGTCTAAGCAGATATCAGATTTAAGCAAATTTAGATTCTAGAAGGTAACTCTGGAGGTATTGTGGAGGAAAGATTAGAAGAAATTAAGACTGGAAGTAGAGGGACCTGTTGGGAGACTGGGCAGCGATCCAGATAAATAGGCCTTGGTTCAGGCCGGGGGTCTGCAGGTGGAGGAGGCCAGGAGGTGGGAAGCAGTGCTGGGCTCCTGGAGGAGGAAACTGAGCTGCCTCTCAGTCACAGGAAGACTGTGCCTGTCATGGCCTCCCCACCCCCATGCCCAAACGCCATGTTCCTTTCTACGTCTGTACCTTTCCCCTCTTCTTCCATTTGAAATCCTCATTCTTTCTTCCCTCCACCTGCCCAAAAGTGATCCATTTGAGGACTTGATCTAGTCTACCTCTCCTAAGGAGCTGTCCTTAATTACATTTTCTGAATAACATTCCCAATTTTTTTAGGTTCTGTAATACAACATACACTAAATACCTTGGCAGAACCTAATTACATCTTGCAAACAGTTTCATGTATGTGGAGGAGCTTGGAACCTTATAATTCTTTGTATTTTCTTCAATACCTACCACAAATATCTTGCACATATAGGTCAATGGATGTCCAGTAAAGTTCAATAAAGAAGAAGCACCTTTTATAAGCTAAGAACTTTTATGAGCTCAGTTATTCCTTTAGATCAGCTGCTGGAACCATTTGTCTTTCTCCACAGGTCAACAGTGTTGCCCAGCACAAATGAATTTTACACCTTCTCAAACTCAATAGAGCAAAGATGGAACTTCATTCCCCCTGCAAGCCCTACTGCCCCAGAGAAAAGCAAAAACAACGTGTGACATCTAATTCTTTCTTCACATTCTCATGTCAAATTGCAACTGTTTTCCAGATGCTAACTGGTTTTCATTCTTAAAACTGACAGAAAAGATTCTCATTATTTCTTTCTTTCCTTTTTTTTGGGGGGAGGAAGGTCAGCCTTGAGCTAACTTCTGATGTCAATCCTCCTCTTTTTGCTGAGCAATATTGGCCCTGGGCTAACATCTGTGCCCATCTTCTTCTACTGTATATGGGATTCCGCCACACCATGGCTTGACAAGAGGTGCATTGGTGCGCGCCTGGGATCTGAACCTGTGAACCCGGGGCTACCACAGCAGAGTGTGCGCAATTAACTGCTGTGCCACCGAGCCGACCCCTCTGTTTATTTCTAAAGCTGAAATGTCTAAATCGTTCTCCAGGCTAGTTGGAGTTTCCATAAAATGAAAATGTACATTCCAGAAAAATCCTTAACTTTCCAGAATAATCCTTAATATATTATGGTAAACACCTTGGCAAAATGTCACTGATTTTCAATGTCAGTGCCTCCACAAGGGTATCCTTGCATTGTGGTCCCTCCCAACCACCTCTCACTTTGCCCCTCCCCAGGCTCATGGGCTCAAAGTGTTTACTGAGCACTAAGAATGATCAGAGTCTGAGGGAGACTTCAAGGATTGTCTGTTTTCTGACCCCAACCATCTCTCTCCATCTCTCCTTTAACCTCTATTTTTCTTACTCTGGTTTCTACTTTAGTTCTTTACTTGTCTTGTGAATTTTTGTTTTGTGGCTTATAATTACCATGTAAATTCATATTACTTTTTGCCTTAGAGTTTAGAAAGAACTTACATTAAACAAGGTTTTTTTCCCAGCTCTTTGATGTGTCTAATACCTTCCAACGCAATTCAAGTGGCTTCTTGTTCTTATATCTCCATCATTATTCCTTCAGAATTATGTTCACCCCACACTTTTGATCTGACCAATGATGCTTTACTCTTTAAACTTTTCTATGCCAAGACTCCCATGAGGAATCCCTCAAGCACCATCAGCTAGGCAACCCCACATTCCTCACATCTGTTTCTGATACCAGCCCTGATATCTGTTCCCCAGCATTGAACCCACCATATATGGGGTTAAATCAAAAAGCACTCATTCCCCCTTCTCTGCTTCTCTAAGTTATATTCACATGTAGATATGGGTTGTTTTACCCTTTGTGTTCCTGAATTCCACAAGACAAATGGAGGTAATAAATTGTTGAAAGCCCAGGTGTCTACAAACTGAAACTCTGACTAATTACCAGTTCTTGTGGTTTGTTACAGGGAGACTGAGATCTCAAAATTATCAAGAAGCTGAAGCTCCCCAACTCCCGCTTCCTGGCGCCGAATCCACCATTCATCACAGGGACAGACAAACAGAGGACACCTGCAGCTCCCCTAACTCAGCTAAACGCAGGCTGATGGGAGGACGCCGAACTGCAAAGCCGCAGCTCCCCTCCCCCACCTAAAACCTTGTAAACTGTAATCGTTAATTGGCAGCAGTTGCCGTCCACACCCCAAGGCCAAATTTCTGGTGATGAGAGAAGATTGGTTGATGGAGCCCTAGATCTCCCGCTGTAGATAGAGATGACAGCGGCTTGGCGCCAGAAGACTGGGATCACTCCTCCAACAAATAATCAGTCACCAAGGATATATTATTTCCCACAGACTTTCCTTTAAAAGCCTCAACTCCTAATGCCTCAGGAGGACTGTGGATTTTGGGGCATGTGCCCACTACAGCCTCATTTTGCTGGCAAAATTAAACCACTTTTCTTTTCCTCGGTCCCTGGTCATTGCGTTCATTGATTCGGCTACGGTGACAGGGTCCTGGGTTTTTCTGGCTACATTTCCTTGATTTGTTCCTAAATAAAGATGTTTCTGAAACTAATAATAAATTGTACCAACTGGTCATTGTATAAAAATCACTATCACAGATATTTTAAAGAGAACAAATGGAAAAGAATATTAAATTCTTCAGATAACTTTGCAATCAAATGAGGCATTGAGGGGAGCAGGGGGCACTGATTAGACCAGGATCCTAAGAGAAGAATTTTAAGTCAATTTCAAATGAGGTTAAAACTGGAATGAGCAAGTATATTACCAGTTATCTGAAATCATAAGCATTTCTCTGACCTTTGAGAATTTATTTGCATATAAACTGTACCACATGTGGGGTAAGAGTGCTGATATTGTTTAATTTCTTTTTATTATTCAGCACTTGGTAATAGATGTGGCTATTCACAATTAATAAATATAATGTGGAGAGACTCAACTTTCAACTGCCTGATATTATCAATTCTTACATAAAGCTAGAGTTTTAAAGATCAAATTTCATTCTAGTTACCTCTCAACTAGTCCACTTATGTCAGAAAGATGTTGAGTTTTAGGAAAATACTTCAAAACACAAATTTTATATGTAATTTCAAAAGCAAAAAATTAGTTAAAAACTGGGTGGTAACCAGTTTTGCTACCATAAATTAATATTTAGCATGGGAGCAAACATTTTTAGAGAATATAATTGATATTTGCCTGTTTGTATATTGTAGAATGTTAAAGGAGTTACAGTTTTAATAGTATTTCAAATACCAGAGAATAAAAAACAGAATTGTGTCAGTTTTATGAAATAGTTTTTTAGACATAGCAGATTTTCAGAGCACATTATTTGAAAATAAAACAATCAGTTAGTGAGGTTTAAGCAATGTGGTTTTATTTTAAACTTGCTCATTCTATAGGAGCATCAATAAAAGCCCTCCAGGAGTAGGTGACCCTCTTTCTTCCTCATGAGCACCAGCTGTATTTTCTTTAAGCATCAAACTCTCTGGCAACACCACAACCCTCAACTCCGTTTAGTTGAGAAAATTCTTTATGAGTCATGTGTTTTTTCTAGGGGTATGGAGCTCCCAGACTTATTAACTACAGAGAGAGTAAGAGTCAGAACACATTCAACAAACTCCATTGTACTCAGGTGAGAGGGCACGTGACTGAACGCACATCTGAAGAAGAACTTAGAGGATGCTTTCTGACTCTGCTTCGTGCCTCTGACTAAGCTGTCCTAGACATCCCCGTTACGGCCACGGAAAAACACAGGCAGCCTTGATGGACCAGAAATCCTCCTATGGCCATCATTTGTACAGAGTAAACTGGCTTAAGACCTCTCGTTTCCTGCTGCAGTGGTAATTTACAGACATACAGAACTGCCATCTAGTGACTAAGAAGAAAACAGCAAGGTGCTTTACAAGAAAAGTGAAATTGTGAGTTTTTTAAAGAAGAACAGTGAAGCACTAAAGTTGGTAAAGTTGACACAAGGTGGCACACGAAAGTTATAGTGAACCTGAAAAATGTGTAGGTGAACTAATCAGTTGCTCTCTCTGCCTCTAAAACATGTCTTGACATCTGACTCATAAATAATATAGTTTAAATATAGTAGAATAACTTTGGAAATAAACTTCTCATCTCATCTCATCCAATGCTGTTGGCAGGACCTGGTATTAAATAGCCAGACGGTGAGTACCCATGTTGAAGTACCATTTTTATCACGGTGGAGAGAATATGAGGCATAAAACCCAACAGACTGATGTTCAGATCTTCCCTCTTATCCTTGATCAATTTTGTAAACATGGTTTTCTTTATCAGTTAAATATGAATTATAATAGTTACTTTAAAAGATTACTGTAAGAATTGCATGAGATAATACAATAAAGGAACCGGTGCACAGTAGATTGACAGTTAATTCTCCTTCTTTGTCTCTCTTCTATGACACATACACAAATCATCTAAGAAGAGAACCCGCCTATACAATAAACTCATAACAAAGAGTCAATAGCTCCAGAAGTAAGGAACATCATTGTCGAGTGCTTAACCTCAACTGCTTCCAAATACTGTTAACTCTCAATTAGTTTTATGTGTTTTCTGTCTTCCAGACACTTCACTGGCTACAAAGAAAGGAGAAGCTGTGAAATTTAAATTCATCCATTTCACCCTCGAATGGCCAAGCTGTAATATCAGGTGTTTTAAATCACCTAGTTCATCAGGTTTTCTGCTTATTACTGTATATTTTACCACGGTTCATAGCCCGAGAAAAATAGAAAATCATCACAATTTTACACACATGAATATATATCTTGACTATTACAGCTGGAATCTTAATATATAATAATAAATATAAAATTATATAATTATATATATAAATTATATAAAATATAATAAATAATATAATAATAATAAATTAACATGTTGTACATGTTTTGTCCTTGTTGATAATATAGAATACTTTTGTCCAGATTTTCTTTGGCATTTTCATATATAATGAAGAACTCAGTAATATATGCCCTGGAGATAAGGATTCAGAAAAATCTAACATACTATCCTAGTCATGCCTCAAAAAAAAAAAAAAAGCTATAAAAATAATGAGAGGATATTTTGAAGGCACTATTATTCTTATTTCCAGCTTTGTTTCCCTTTACCTCTTTTTAATCTTTCTCCATCTTATTCGCTATTTGCTAATCATCTCACAGTAATTAAGTAACCCTCAGCTGAGTCCACCATGCCTCTTCAAGTGCCCCAGCCTGATGTAGGTCTCAGCTTTGACAAAAAGAAGCTGGGAAAACCTGTTTTGTGGCACTATTCTTAAGAGTATCTTTACTCTTACAATAATAGCTATAGTTTTGAGAGGCACCAATGGATTACAAAATGAAGTACTCGACCAATGTTGTATCCTCATTTTCCCTCCAGGGGAGCACAACTTTCATGTGAAATGCAGGGCTGCTGGTTTATTGTTTTTTCCTTTCAAGATATTTTATTACTTGTAAAACATAATAGGGTTAATAGTGATATGTGAGTAACAATATAAACTTACAAACTGGAAAAACCTGCTATTTTAGTGTCATAATTTTATATACTGTAATAAGCAGTAATACTTTCATAATGTAGTATCTTGATTGACCATAAATTTTTTCCTGGATCATTTTTATGCTAATTCATTTATTAGATTCCTAAATTTATACTTTTATGATCTTTATTTTCAATGAATATAATTAAAGGGACATCAGTTGTTCTTGACAAGTGAAAGGTCACAAAACATTTTTGATAATTTTTAAGTTTAAGGAGGATATGTCTGCTTCTTTTTAAAAGAGAAGTCATTTAATATTTGGAAAAGTTTTCAAAAATCATCAAATTCTTTAATTTTACAGAAAGGAATACTACATTCCAGAGAGCCTAAGTACATTTTCACACACTACCCAGAAACAGACCTGGGCCTAGAACTCATGTCTCAGTCGCCTGACTTCTACTGGACCACACTCAAGAGAGCACACCCTCTTCTTACTGGTAATTTCTAATACTAAGTTATTTTCAAAAGCCGAGTTGGGAGAAAGTATAAATAAATTAAACAGATAGTTTTATATAAAAAGTAGCAACTGCTATCCACAATTTCTATCCCATATGAGTGTTTCCTTTCTTGCAGGTTTCCTTTTTTTAATAGTGAGTCCATTTTGGTACAAGAAAAAAAGACATAAAATGTGGCTTCTTTAGTAACAGAAAAAAAAGCTGTGAAAATTAAAAAGACACTAACTAATGTTTCATCTACTAAAGCAACTTAAGAATATTATTTGATTTTAGAAAAGCTCTGAGAGATTTTGTTAAAAATCATATCCTTGTCATTATTAGTCCAACCAAGCACATTTCCACATGACATCTCCTAGAGTGGCCAGTTTTCTGCTGGATCCAGTTGTTGTCAGGTCCAATGTTCTGGCTGGGTAGAGAATGATGCAGCTTCTGAAAAGCATGTGCTCAGTTCCACTTCAAGGTTGATTTCCTCTGCAAAGTCTAAGTGGAAGAAAACATCCCCTTCCACCTGATTGGATTCCCCTGCAGGCTTAGAGAAACAAGGTGGCCTAGCCAGCTGGGCAGACAGGAAGATAAATCAGAGTTTGTCACAATTTTATGACAAATAAGAGAGAAAAGGATTCCACATCCTAACAAGATCTTCTTACTTGTTGAACAACATCTGAACATTTTTTTCGGAGTTTCCAAAATAGCAGATTGAGATTCTATGTTGGAAAGGAAGAAGATAGTCAGTATACTAAAAAATAAATTTTCTCATTTTCTCAATCAGAAAATAGAACTAAATAAAATATATCTTTAGCTATAAGTACCAAAAACATCCAGTTTATCTTCCAGTTATACTTCTGTGTTATGAGAACATGACTGCTTTTCAATATATTTAATATGTACAGTGACTAACACTCATGCAGTTAATTACTTTTGGAATTAGAATAGCCCTATGCCCTTATTGACAGACATCAATCATAATTACTTTTCTCAATTCCTAGTTTCTATTTTGTGCCAGAAAGTACCTGCTGAGACATTCACTTTTTATATTATTCACTTATCGTAAGTCTGTACAATGATAGATGACAACTCAGCCATCTTGAAGGATGGGGTCTCAAATGCCACATCTCACTATTGACAAATCACCTTCTGGTTTGAATGAGAGATGATGAGCACTGTCACCAGAGACATTCGGGAGAAAGGGATTGTGCTCCTTTAGTCTGTCCTTTAGGAGTCTGTGAGACTGCAAATTCTTCATACTGGAAAACCTGAGGGATAACCAAGTCTAGGAATCTTTTTAAAGCTAGGGGACACTTTCTTCTACGTGAAGCTTGCAGCGATGTTTACAAACATAAGAAGAAAAACAAAAAGCCTTCAGGAATCCCCAGTGCTCCATGGATCGGAGTCTGAAAACCACTCGTCTTTTCCATCCTCCACGTTTTACAGATGAGACATAACACAAGCAGTTGGTGGCAACCTGAAGACTAGACTTCATCTCCTGACTGTCACGTCACTCCCACCTCCGACTGCTGTGCAGACTAGACACCTGACAAGATACAGCAGTCACTCCTGGGGATAATTTAGACATTCCCAATTTAGCAACATTTTAGTTGATGTACGTGACAAGGCTATAGAAAAACAAAAGGTATTTACTACCTAAATTGTATAACGTATAGTTAAATGACATTGAAAGTTTTCATTTCACTTACAGCACAATTTTGATGGGCCCAGGGGCCTTCTTTCATCTGCTCACCCTCCCTGACATCTCAAACCTTCTCTGCATTTCTGCTCTTGCTCACTGTGCTCCAGCCACACTGGCTTCTTGCTGCCCACTGACATCCGAGTCACAGTCCCTCCACAGCATCTCTGCAGCCCTGGGACATCTGCATGTCCTCCTGCCCTGTCTCTTCCCTCTGGGCCTTGCTCCAGCCTCCCTGGGCTCTCTAAAGTAGCAACCCACTCATTCCCTAGCTCTCCCCATTGCCTGTCACTTACCTTCTTCATGAAACAGATCATCACATGATAGACTATGTAATTCACTTGTCTGCCTACTTAGCCATTATCTCTCTTACCCAACAAAAACAAACTCTGTGAAGACAGAGATTTTGTAGAAAATTTTTTCCTTAGTGTATCCCAAGCCTGGCATAGAGTAGGTGTTTAAATATTTGTTGAGTAATTGTAGGAGGGAATGAAAGGAGTAATCAGAAGAATGAGCACAGCATGGAAGTAGGTGAAACCATGAAGAGTGGGCATCCTGGGAAGGGAAAGAGGGAGGAAAGATTTTATATCTGGCAACACAGATACCACTGTGCCTTTACTACTTCCTGCATGTCAGCTTGTCGATGTAAATAATCCATAATCAAACTATAAATCAAAATTGGGGTGAGTTTATTATGAGCCAACTTTTGAGGACCGTGGCCCGGGGCCTTCCTTCCCTAAGGAAGGAAGGGCAACAAAGAAGTGGGGTGTACAGAGCAGTTACATACTGTCAAAGAGAAAGTATCACATATGATTGCAATGTCTCTTTTACTATAACAAGATCCGCCCTGCCAGGTTGCCCTGCCAGAATAGATATAGATGGACACAGCGGGGAGCAGGTCTGCTGTCTCGATGGGCTTGGCTGGTGTCAGGTCTGTTGTCTGGAGCTGGGTGGTCACAGGATGACTGCAGCAATCAAATCCTAGATTAGGGAGAAATGCTTATCCTTAAGGCAATGCCAGTGGCGGGGAAGTTGCATCCTTATCTTAAAGGCATTTACTCTTCTCTTTGGGACATGGCAAAGCAGTTACACAATGCAGGCCACAGGCCTTTTTGGAAAAACAAATTCAGGCCGAATTAGCTTTACCCCAAATGGCTTCCTCATATACTCCAATATATCCTATTGCTTGCCATTTATTTATCAAGCTCAAGGTGTGTCTTTCAAACAGAAATGATTAAGAATAACATGAAGTAGTCACTTACCAACAGATGTCACTGTGGCAACAGAATATTAACAAGTGGCCTTCAAATATAACCATTTTCCCAAATACTATATTTCACTGAGTTAATCAAAAAGGGATTCTTCTCTCTTATACTGACAAATCTCCACTCTGAACTTAGCACTAGAGGTAGTCAATTTTGAATAAAGACCTTTAACATCAAAGCCAGCCAATAGATCCTATTAAAGCAAATCCAAACTCTGGAACACTTGTGTTTTCAGTCACATGCAAATCCTCTCAAACTCAAGATAGGGTCCCGGCTTTGTGCAGATTGAGAAAAGCTTCTCTTCCTCTGTTTCTATTCAGATAGTGCAGGGAAGAGCCCAAAGGGTCTCCTGGTGGAACACGAACAGCTCTTTACATTAGAAATGCAGGCAGTGTTTCCTAGAGTCTTTTCTATAGGCCAAGACATGCTGACTTGCCCAGAGGAGCAAACTTCTGGGCTCCAACAGTAAATAAGACTGTGTGCAGTTTACCACACCAATGAACTACAAAGATGTATCAGGAAATATTTTGAACACCCACACCTAAGCTCTCAGTTTCCCTCTGTCTTATTTCATGACTACCTGAACTGAATTCATTCTCCATCCCCATCCCTTTCGTGATAGTTTTTATTTCCCTGAATCAGCATGTTATAACATCTAAGAGAAATTTATCAAAATACTCTCTTCAAAATAGGTAGCTGAAGTATAGGAGTTGTAGAGGGTCAAGATTTTAAGATGAAAGTGATGTACAGAGTAACTGTACTACAAAATAAAAAGAAAATGAATGAGAACAATGAGAGAAGAAGAAAAAAATGATAAGGAGAAAGAATATAAGATAGAGTAAAAGTAAGAAAGAGAGAAAAAAGAAGAAAGAAGGTGTAGGAAAGAGAAAGAGTTAGGGGAAGCATGAGAAATGGCAAAAAGGGGCACGAGCAGAGAGAACACACTGTGGGAAATCAAAATTGACCACCCTGAAATATATCACGTTACTTTGATTATTTTCTCTGGCGGACATTTGACCTTCCCCACTAACTGCCTAAGGGAATTTAACTCTGGGTATGGACAGCCTGGCAGGGTCCTCAATAAGGCCATTCTTTTCAATGTTCTGTTTACCAAATATTTACATTTGTAAAGGTATCTCCCTCCATGTACTGGGAAGGGGGGGTATGGCCTTGTCTCTGGAAACTCTTATCAGTACAGAAGGAGAGGTCTTAAATGTACATACTTTTTTTGTGTGTGTGAGGAAGATCAGCCCTGAGCTAACATCGATGTTAATCCTCCTCTTTTTGCTGAGGAAGACCGGCTCTGAGCTAACATCTATTGTCAATCCTCCTCCTTTTTTCCCCCAAAGCCTCAGTAGATAGTTATATGTCATAGTTGCACATCCTTCTAGTTGCTGTATGTGGGACGCGGCCGCAGCATGGCTGGACAAGTGGTGCATCGGTGCGCACCTGGGTTCTGAACCTGGGCCGCCAGTAGCGAAGTGCATGCACTTAACCGCTAAGCCACGGGGCCGGCCTTATATACTCTTGATTACTGTGATTTCTGTCTCTCTAACCACATTCTCTATAGGCAGCCCTGTAAAGAATTTTCTGACAAATATTTACATTGCCCTTTCCTTGTGAATTGCATTCTTCCCCTCTGAAATCCGAAAACACTACCTACACCAACATCCTCCTTTGTCTTTAGCTGAAGATGGTATTTAAGATGAGAATCGCTGCCATTGTGTTGAGAAACTCAGTTTCCCTGGTTTCTCCCATGTATACGTGTTATTATACTTGGTATTATTTTCTCCTGCTAACCTGTCTTTTAATTATTTGGCCAGCCCGAAGAACCTTAAGGAAAAGGGAAGAGGGGGCTCCTCCCTCTTCCCCGACAACACCATGCTCAGAGCAAATGACAACTCAACTGGCTTCTGAACAGGGCTCAGGTCTAGAGTCCCTGGGCTGCATTTGAGAACTCCACTCAGTTCTAACATCTTGAGAATGACCACGCTTCATCCAAGCTCTGATGGCACTGCTTATCAGTGCTCTCCTCTCCCAGGACCTGCTGGAGCTTTAGGAACTGCCTCTCTCATCTCTGGGACTGACAGAGTCCCCATTAAATATTCATCAACTGGGATGGTTGCTTTGAAAGAGTAACTCAGAGAGAGCTCTCTCAAGGGTACATTTAAACCTGCCAAATCCTTCACTCACCCTTCTGAAGAATTAAGAATCTAAACAGTTTTTTTTTTTTAATTACTGTGAAGCAAAGTAGGAGAAAACTTTCCTGGCAAAACTTTAAATGTTCCATTTTTTTTGAAGTTACATCACAAAATTCTGAGCATAATCTAAAATTCTGGGCTCCCCACAGTTCTAAATATGTTTCAGAAATGATCTCTGTATCATCACAAAGTAAGCCTATGCCTTAAAAAACAAAATAAACTTGGATGAGTTTTATCTTGTAGAGAGAGGGCAGCAAGAAAAAGACTAGGATGTGCCTCTCTGCTATGAAGGAAAATAAATAAAATCACACCAAAATATACAAAATACACCTCTAAAACTGAATGAAGCTGTCTCTAAAGAGTTTTACATTTTAAGTAAAAATGCACCTATATGAAATTATACATCAGGTTGACTAAAGTCTAGTCAACTTAATAGAAGAAGAATTCATTAAATTTCATTTAAATAACATGATTTATGATTAACTACATAATAAATGGTAGATATTTTAATTCTGGTATACCATGTCCTCCACCAATGAAGGTGGGGTTGAACCTGTAATTTTCCTGAAAGGGCCCAACCGTATGTTCTGCCTATTTGATCATTTAATAGCATGGATCTGCTCCTCATTGCCAACAAAGGATGTCTACACTCAGGCTTTAGCTTGCATATGTAAGGGGAAATGTGGGCTGAGTTTACAAAAAGAAAAATTGAAGATGGAGCATTATCTTTAGGAGACATGGTCATTCTGTTCAAGAACATTTTCTCCCTTCAAGTGAGAAGCTGAGAGAGGGAATGCTGTCAGCCTCTTCCTTGGCCCCTTATAGAATTCTGCATTGCCTCAACCGAACGTGTCCTAAAGTGTTTGAACTAAACTTGAAAATGAGCTGATGACACTGTATTTGCATTACGTCACACAGAATCTCTTTCATTAGGCACCATTCAAAACACTTTTTTGGGACATTAGAGGCCAGAAAAGTTTTGCTTCTCTGAGAGACTGTTGCTTTTAATCTCATGGACATGAGATGATAGAGAATTGTTCCCATTTCCCTTTCTACTTTAAACCTGAGGGATACATTTCCAACTACTTTTAAAAACTGCAGGTCCTCGGGCCAGCCCCATGGCTTAGTGGTTAAGTGCCCAAGCTCTGCTACTGTCAGCCTGGGTTCGGATCCCAGGCACGCACCGACGAACTGCTTCTCTGGCCAAGCTGAGGCTGCATCCCACATAAAGCAACTAGAAAGATGTGCAACTATGACATATAACTATCTGCTGGGGCTTTGGCGGAAAAAAAGGAAGAGGATTGGTGATGGATGTTAGCTCAGGGCCAGTCTTCCTCAGCAAAAAAAGGAGGAGAGGTATGGATTTTAGCTCAGTGTTGATCTTCCTCACACACACACACACAAAAAAAATTAAAACATTAAAAAAAAAACTGCAGGTCCTTCTGAAACACATTTCAGTGCACTGGCTTATTTCAGCTTCATTTCATTGTTCCATCCTAAATTCCTTTAGGTTTGATCTATTTTCCATTGTAATCCTTTTGTATACCTAGATATTTAAAAGCTGCTCAAATCTATATTGGAGAAAAGTTGGATTACAATTCTTTCAGCCAGCATGTAAACACAATTTTTAGGGTTTCTACACAAAAAGTTTCTGCCATGTTTCTACCAGCTCTCCTTCCATATATTTTCCTCCAGGATTTCCTGTGACAAAATAGCCTTTCTAAAAGCCAGTCCTCTGTTCACTCTCTTGGCCAGTCACATGTTCATAGAAAGATAAAGCACTGGATTTTTCAAAGATGCAACAAGAATGATCAAGTCCTGAGTCACACCTAGATATCCTGCTCCTGTTCTCCATGAATTTTAAAACTGAAGTTAATTATCTCTTTCATTTTATCTAAATCTATTGAGTAACCTTGGCACTGAGCCCCTAAACTTGTCCACAGCCTGCTTCAGCAGACACAAAACTCTCTCTCAAATGCTTGCATTCGTGTGCTGGGTAGGTATTTTATTTATTTAGATCTTATTCCACAAAAGATCTTCATTGATTCACTCAAATACTTAAGTATATACTATGTGCCCAAAGGTCTTGAAATGTTGGGGGTCTGCAAGGAAGACAGATATGTATAAACAGATAAATTACATTACAGAAATAATTTGAACTAAAGAGATATGTATAAAATGCAAGGGGACTCTAGGAAAAAGAACCACCAGGGGTTGAACCACAACCAAGATATACAGCTAAGTACTGGGGATTTGAGGGAAAAAAAAACCGCCATGGGGGGTGGACAGGGTTTGTACCATATAAGTAAAGGAAAACAAAGAGCGAGAAGATAAAGACAAAAGAAGATAAATGCAAAGGTTTTCTTCTTCTTAATGTTTCTGCCACCAACTTTAGGAACACACTGCTTGTTGGTGTCCTTTCTAGCCAGTCTCATCCTTCAGCCAGCTCCTATAGACTTCAAAAATTCCATTGTAACAAGCTGGGCTCCTCCATGGAGACAATGCCAACTATGTAGAGAGCCAGGAGGGGAGAAAAAGATTCACAGGAATCTGCAGCCCTTCTGCCACTCACTGGTGGGGAGGGGCACTGAGGCTTCACTTTGGCCTCTGTCTCCAAGTTCACATAAAGGAGGGTCAGTTCCTTCCTTGATATATGAAGGTGGAGAGAAACCTCTCTCACAGACGGGATTATGAAAAAATTAAAGTGAGAACCATGAAAAAGGCAGAGGAGGTAGCACCATGAATCTGAAGTAACTGGACATGTGAATTAATAAGCAATATAAAGAGCTGAAGAGAAAAACGAAGGCAAAAAACAAGTTCTCAATTTTCTGAGATGGAAATGCAATTCTTTCTTCTTCAAAAAGAGAAAGATTATTGAACCTTTTCCTTTAAAATAAAATTGAAATGGGCCACATGTTGCAAAGAATGGTTTTAACCATGATGTCACTACACAGTAATGTGTAGCAATCAGTTCTTAAGTGCACTGCAAATAGTTCCTTACTTAACAATTATGTTATCAAAGTTTGCAATTGATATATATATATTTTAGTAAATATTAGACTGTGTGCAAATTTGTCACTATATTATTGACAATGTCACTGTTACAACTGAAAGCCTGACTAAGAGGGAGAAGATAGTGTGATCCCAGATTGCTCGATTCACAGCAAGAAAATTTATGTGCCATCAGGTCATTTGGACAAAAGAATGCTATATGGCTGTTGGGTTTATAACAGATCCATTAGAGAAAAACAAGTCACTACAGTAAATTATTTTCTACTTACTTCCATCACCCTCTCCAGGAACACATATTTTAAAATGAGACTCTTTATTATATTAAAAATGACCAGCTCTGGCACTTTGAAAACTACATCAAATAATGAAGAAAAACTAGGTTACAAACATCCTGGTATTAATTCCAACTACCATCTTTTACCAAACTAAATCTCGAATTATCACTAATTAACTTGCAATCTAGTGCTATTCCAATATACAAAATCAACAACATTAATTTAATACAAATTAAAATGTTTCAGAACTTTTTAAAAATTTCTCTAAAATTTTAGAGGATAATATAAATATATCTCTTGGAAAAGTTGAGAAAGATAGAGACACCAGGAAAGGAAAAGGTGAAAATATTACCCTAATCAAAGATGTAAAACACAAGATATGAACAATTGTTAAATAATTCTCTATGAAATTCTTCAATTCTACTATCTCTACACCTGGCTATTTCCTATCAATAATTTGATACATAAACAAATAGAATAGTGTATTTAATGGGATCAATTCTTTTAGTTGTGTGCTTTTCCTTTTAAAACTACTTATGCTTTTATGTGCTTGTTTTATTTTCAGGTGGTGTCACATTAGAACACACTCATCTCTGAAGATTTTTGCATTAAGGAACACTACTTTGGTCCCTGATCAACTGTAATCTGTGTTATGATAAACTCAGAGTCCTACATGTAACGATTCCTACATCCTATCTTCTGTACGTTGTTCATGTGAGGGAGTATAATCCACCAGGTAAACAGTAATAAGTGTTTCAAAAGCATCGGATATTAAAAGAACATGCAGGGTTGGGTGTGGGCCCCCAATTCAGCACCTTAGTGCAAAGAAGAAAGGAATAAATGTATCCCTACAAGGACTGGGATAAAAACAGGAGATTAAGAGCACGAGGCACCAACTGCAGGCCTTTAAGCAGGGACCAGGAAGAAAACTGTTGACACTGTGGATAATGGTTGGTTTTACAGGCAACTCACGAGGATGATAAGGACGTGAAATAATGATAATTATGATAATAGCATCAAACAGTTCTTCTGAGCCAGGGACTACACTCTGAATGTTAATTCTGCACTTGAACATACATTAACGCACATAACACTCAAAATATCCAGATGTAGTAGATGTTTTTCTTCTCACAATTTATAGATGAAGAGACTGGGTACACAGGCTAGGAAACTCACCCAGGTTACAAATGGCAGAGCCCAAGCCCAATGTTCTTATGTTAGGCTCTTTTACTACAAGTCCAAGTTAAGTCTCTAATGACTACCTACACTCGCAACTGCCAAGACCGTCGTGCTCCCTCGATGAAGGTAGGCATGGGTGGGGCAGGGACCCAGGTGTGGGAGACTGCCAGATCTCATGTCTGGCACACAGGTTGCCAGACTGCTTCCACCTGTGACGGGGCCCAGCACACGCCCCAGAAAACTTGGCGGCAGGCCCCAGGGCTCTTTGCTCCGGAACTTGTCCCCTTGAAAGGGGCCTGGCAAATGTGGCTGGTTCGGCTGGTTCGGCTGGTTGGCCAGCCTCCTTTGGACAAAGCAGGCGAGCCAAGCCAGCGTTGCAGTCTGCCCTGGGTGTGGCACCTGGGCCCTCAGACACAGGGTCTCACAGGTGCCCTCCATCGTGCATTTCTCCCTGGAGCTGTGGCCTGGGCACTAGGAAGGCCAGGCCTTGCCAACTCAAGAGAAGAGACTAGGACCTGTCGCTGGAAGGGATTCCCCAGCATGGACCTGGCTCCCTAGTCCTGTAGCCTGCTGGGGCCACACTCACTGCTTTGCTGTATGCCTGTCTCAGCCCTTCTGACTCCACAGAGCCTTTCCTCTATCTGGTTGGAGTCAAAAAGTGCGTGCGTGGGGTGAGGCCATGGTTCTGTCTTTCCAGGAAGAAATGAGGCCTGGGTCGAAGCAGCTGGCCAAGGCAGAACCTTGACCTCGCACCCCAGTCCACCTTTGGCCATCAGGGCCAGACCACCGCTTCCAAAGAAGGGAAGCAGCCTGCGAGCTGAGTGGAAGTGGGGGATGGGAGAGAGACAACACCTGAAGCCAAGTCAAGAATGGCTGTGCACCTTCTTCACCTGCACCTGGCAGGCATGAGGGAATGCCCAAGCTGGTCAGAGTCTCGCAGATGGGGGGAGCCTTCACTAAGGACCCCCAAGGCCCACCATAGGCCCCAGTGGCCACGCATGCACCCTTGGCCTGACAGGTTGAACCCAAGCACACAGGGCCCCAGGAGGGGCCAGAGAAAGAAAGGCCCATGGGAGAGGTAGGCAAGGTGCGCAGGGCATGCCCCCCTCCTCTTGTCAGGTCCCTGAGACAGACAGAGAGAGAGAGACACAGAGAGAGAGAAACACAGAGAGAGAGAGATAGAGAGAGAGAAATCCCAGACCATTAGTCTCTGCCGCCACCGCTGGTGACATCTCATATACCATACCACTTCCCCCACCACCCCCACGCCCTCACCCATTCCAACCCCACCACAGAGAGGCCGGTTCCTGATTCTCTCCATTCTGGCCCTTCTGGACCTGACCCCAGTGCTGGGCAAAGGGTTCAGAGAAACATTTACATGTCACTCTCCATGGGAATTGTCTTCTTCCCCTCTCAAATCCCAAAACCTAACCCCCAACATCCTCCTTTGTCTTTAGTGGAAAATAGGATTCAACAGGACAATCTCTGCTACTGTGCTGAGAGATTCAGTTTCCTGGGATTCTCCCATGTACACAAGTTCTTAAGCTTGGTACTATTTTCTCCAGCTAACCTGACTTGTTAATGATTTGGCCAGTCATAAGAACCTTAAGGGAAAGTGCAGAGGGGGATTCTCTCTCTGCTCCCGACAGCTCTGAGCTGGCTTGGTCCCTGAGACCTGGCCAGGGGTAGCCCATCCCCAGGCGCCCTCTCCTGGGGCATCCCAGGAAATGCTCAGCACCAGCCCCACCACATTCGCCACTGCCAAGTCCGTCTTCCTCCCTTGGGAGGCCTGGGCAGGAATGGAACTCGGGTGTGGTAGGGCGCCAGATCTCAGGTCTGGCACACCGGTTGCCAGGCTGCTTCTTCCTCTGACGGGGCCCAGAACAAGCCCCAGAAAACTTGGCGGCAGGCCCCAGGGCTCTTTGCTCCAGAACTTGTCCCCTTGAAAGGGGCCTGGCACACGTGGCTGGTTCAGCTTGTTGGCCAGACTCCTTTGGACAAAGCAGACGAGCCGAGACAGCCTTGCAGTCTGCCCTGGGTATGGCACCTGGGCCCTCAGGCACAGGGATTCATGTGTGCCCTCCATCATGGATTTCTCCCCAGAGCCGTGGCCTGGGCATTAAGAAGGCCAGGCCTTGCTGACTCCAGAGAAGAGGCTGGGACCTGTCATCAGAAGGGCTTGTCTAGTGTGGCCCCGGCTCCCTAGGCCTGTAGCCTGCTGGGGCCACACTCACTGCTTTGTCCTATGCCTGTCTCGGCCTTTCTGACTCCACAGAGCATTTCCTCCACCTGGTTGGAGTTGAAAAGTTCAGGCGTGGGGTGAGGCTGTGGTTCTGTCTTTCCAGGAAGAAATGAGGCCCGGGACGAAGCAGCTGGCTGAGGCAAAACCTTGGCCTGGCACCCCAGTCTGCCTTTGGCCACCAGAGCCAGACCACTGCTTCCAAAGAAGGGAAGCACCCTGCGAGCTGAGTGGAAGCGGAGGATGGGAAGGAGACAACACCTGAAGCCAAGTCAAGAACGTTGGTGCACCTTATTCACCTGTACCTGGTGGGCGCAAGAGAGCACCCCAGTCTGTCAGAGCCTGGAGGGCAGGCGGCGCCTTGACTGAGGACCCCCGATGCCTGCCCTAGGCCCCGGCAGCCATATTTGCGCCCTTGGCCTGACAGTTTGAACCCAAGCCTGCAGGGCTCCCGGAGCAGCCAGAGAAAGAAAGGCTCATGGGAGAGGTAGGCGAGGTGGGCAGGACATGCCAACCTCCTCTCCTTAGGTGCCCGAGAGAGAGACAGAGAGACAGACAGACAGAGAGACAGAGAGATCCCTCATCTCTGAGTCGCTGTCACCATGGCTGGTACCAACTCAGATGCCATCCCACTTCCACCCACCACCACTGCTGTCTTGGGCCAGCCCCACCACAGAGAGGCCAGTTCCTGGTCACCTCCATGCTGTCCCTTCTGGACCTGAACCCAGTGCAGGGGAAATGGTTCAGACAATTGTTTACATGTCCCACTCCATGATAATTATCTTCTGCCTCTCTCTAATCCCAAAACCCCATCCCCAAAATCCTCCTTTGTTTTTGGGTGAAGATAGGATATAAGAGGAGAATCTCTGCCATTGTGTTTAGAGACTCAGTTTCCCTGGTTTCCCCCATGTACACACGTGCTTAAGCTTGGTATTATTTTCTCCAGATAATCTGATTTGTTAAGCATTTGGCCTGCCATAAGAACCTAAAGGGAAGGGGCAGAGGGTGATTCTCTCTCTGCCCCTGACAGCCCTGAGCTGGGTCAGTCCCGCAGTCCTGGCCAGGGGCAGGCCATCCCCTGGCCCCCTCTCCCGGAGCATCCCAGGAAAGTCTTACTGCCAGTCCTACCTCACTCACCACTGCCAAGACCATCGTCCTCCCTCGAGAGGTCTGGGTTGGACAGGGATGCAGGTGTGGGAGACCAGATCTCAGGTCTGGCACACTGGTTGCCAGGCTGCTTCCTGCTCTGATGGGGCCCAGCACACATCCAAGGAATCTTGGTGCCAGGCCCCAGAGCATTTTCCTCCAGAACTTGTCCACTCAAAAGGGGCATGGACCAGGTGGCTGCTTTGGCTGGTTGGCCAGCCTCCTTTGGAGAAAGCAGGCAAGCCGAGCCAGCCTTGCTGTCGCCATGGGCACTGCACCTGCACCCTCAGGCAGAGGACCTTACACATGCCCTCCATCATGGATTTCTCCTCAGAGCCATAACCTGGGCACTAGGAAGGCCAGGCCTTCCCAACTCCAGAGAAGAGGCTGGGACCTGATGCTTGAAGGGTGTGCCCAGTGTGGGCTCGGGTCCCTAGGCCTGAGGCCTGCTTGGGCCACACTCATTACATTGCCATATGCCTGTCTCAGCCCTTCGGACTCCACAGAGCCTTTCCTCCACCTGGTTGGAGTCAAAAAGTGCAGGCCTGGGGTGACGCTATGGTTCTGTCTTTCCAGGATGAAATGAGGCCTGGCACAAAACAGCTGGCTGAAACAGAGCCTTGACCTCCCACCCCAGTCTGCCTTTGGCCACCAGGGGCAGACCACCACTTCCAAAGAAGGGAAGCAGCCAGCCAGTTGAGTGGAAGTGGGGGAATGGAGGGAGACAACAGCTGAAGCCAAGTAAAGAAGGGCGGCATTCCTTCTTCACCTGAATCTGGCAGGCAAGAAAGAGAGCCCCACCCGGTCAGAGCCTGGCAGTCGGCGGGGCCTCAACTGAGGACTCTTGAGGCCCGCCACAGGTCCCGGTGGCTGCGCATGTACCCTTGGTCTGATGGGTGGAATCCAAGCCCGCAGGGCTCCTGGAGTGGCCTGAGAAAGAAGGGCCCAGGGGAGAGGTAAGTGAGGTGGGCAGGGCATGCCAACCTCCTCTCCTCAGGTCCCTGAGAGAGAAAAAGAGAGAGAGACAGAAAGACAGAGAGAGAGAGAGAGAGAGAGATCCCTGATCTCTGAGTCTCTGTCGCCACTGCTGGTGCCAACACACACGCCATCCCAATTCCACCCACCACCCTCACGACCGCCTCGGGGTGAGCCTCACCTGGGCACGGCAACTGCACAGCCACTTCTTCCTTCCAATTAGTAAGGATCAAGTAGTAACTGAACAACATTTGGAACGGGTTCCCAGTTAGGGACTTCAGAGGGAATCACACGTTCCTTTGAGAAGGCACATTCTCATTCCAAGTTCCAAGTCGCTGTCTAGCAACAAGTTTGTATAGGATGGGCAATCATACCAGTGGTGATCTAAACTTGGTATGACACCCATTCCTGGAAATAACTTTGTGCCTGATCTCTCCCCGTTACATCTCGTAAGGATCACACAGTGAAACCAGGTTTACAACATGATGCCATATATGGCACATGAGAAGGATTCTCACATGCCTTTCAGAAGGCAGTGTTCTGATCCTGGCTTGTCAGTGCTGATCAGGGAAGAGGTTTGTATAGGACTGGAAATCCAAAGTGGACCTGAGGCAAACCAGGTCTAGCACACAATCCTGGAAATAACTTCATTCCCCATCTACCTTCCTTCCAGCTAGTATCTCATAATACCTAAACAAATTTTGGTACAGATTCACGTTTTGGGCCTTCACAAAGAATCTCACGTTCCTTTGAGAAGGCAGTATCTGATTCCAAGTTCCAAGTCGCTGTCTAGCAACAAGTTTGCATAGGACTGGCAATCATACCTAGAGCTTAGCTAAACTGGGTATGATGCCCACTCCAGAAAATAACTTTGTACCAGATCCCTCTCCCTTCCATCTCGCAAAGATCATACACTGAAACCAGGTTTAGAACATGATGGCATTTACAGCCCTTGAGAAGGATTTTCACATGACTTTCAGAAGGCAGAGTTCTGAATCAGGCTTGTCAGGTCACGTCTGGGAACAGGTTTGTATAGGACGGGAAATCTAGAGTAGACATAAGCCAAAACATGTCTAGCACTCATTTCTGGAAATAACTTGATGCCCCATCTCACTTCCTTCAATCTAGTAAGGATCACATAGTACCTAAACAAGATTTGGCTCAGAATGCTCTTTGGGGCCTTGAGAAGGATTTGCACATTCCTTTGAGGAGGCACATTCTGATTCCAAGTTGCAAGTCGCTGTCTAGCAACAAGTTTGTATAGGACTGCAAAACATAGCTAGAGCTGAGTTAAACTGGGTATGACACCCTTTCCTGAAAATGATTTTGTGCCTGATCACTCTCCCTTCCATCTCATAAGGATCACATACCTAAACGAAGTTTAGAACATGAAGCCATTTACGGCCCTTGAGAAGGATTCTCACATGTCTTTCAGAAGACAATGTTCTGATACCGGCTTCTCAGGGCAGCTCTGGCAACAGGTTTGTAGAGGACTGACAATCCAGAGTGGAGCTGAGCCAAACCATGTATAGCACCCATTCCTGGAAATAAATTCATGCCGCATCTCCCTTAGTGCAAGTTAATAAGGCTCACATAATACTTAAACAAGTTTGGCACAGACTACCATTTTGGGACTTCAGAAATAATTACACATTTCTTTGAGTTGGCACTTTCTTTCTTCAAGTTCCAAGTCGCTGTCTGGCAAAATGTTTGTATAGGACTGGCAGTAATACCTTGAGCTGAGCGAAACTGGGTGTGACATCCATTCCTAAAAATTGCTTTGTGCCTGAACTCTCTCCCTTCCATCTTGTAATGATCAGACACGTAAACCAGGTTAAGAAAAAGATGCCATTTTTGGTCCTTGAGAAAGAATCTCAAATGCCTTTCAGAAGACAGTGTCTTGATCATGGCTTCTCAGGGCAGGTATGGCAACAGGTTACTATAGGACTGGCAATCCAGAGTTGAGGTAAGCCAAGCCATATATAGCACCCATTCCTGGAAAGAATTTCAAGCCGCATCTCACTTACTTCCACCTAGTAAGGATCACATAATTCCTAAAGAAGATTTGGGACAGATTAAAGTTTGGTACCTTGAGAAGAAATAACACATTCCTTTGAAGAAGCACTTTCTGATTCCAAGTTGCAAGTTGCTGCCTAGCAACAAGTTTGTATAGGACTTGCAAAGATTCCCAGAGATGAGCATAAGTGGGTATGTCTTCAACTCCTAGAAATAAATTCATGGCCCATCTCCCTTACTTCCATCTAGTAAGGATCACATATTTCCTAAAAAAGATTTGTCACAGATTCCCAAATGGGCATTGAGAAGAAATTGCAAGTTCCTTTGAGCAAGCACTGGGTAAGAATCCAAGTCCGGGAAATAACTTCATGCCCCATGTCTCTTACGTCCATCTCATAAGGATCACATAATTCCTAAAAAAAGTTTGACACAGATTTCCAATTAGGGCATTGAGAAGAAATAGCACATTCCCTTGAGGAAGCACTTTCTCATTCCAAGTTGTAAGATGCTGCGTAGAAACAAGTTTGCATAGGACTGGCCAAGATTTCCAGAACTGAGCTAAAGTGAGTATGTCTCTATCTCCTAGAAATAACTGCATGCCCCATTTCCTTTACTTACAGCTAATAAGGATCACATAATTCCTAAATAAGTTTTGTCTCAGATTCCCTTTTTGGGCATTGAGAAGAAATAGCACGTTCCTTTGAAGAAACACTTTCTGATTCTAAGTTGCAAGTTGCTGTCAAGCAACAAGTTCTGTAGGACTTGCAAAGATGCCCACAGCTGAGAAAAACTGGGTATGACTTCAAGTCATGGAAATAAAATCATGGTCCATCTCAAATACTTCCATCGTGTAAGGATCACATAATTCCTAAAGATGTTTTGGGAGAGATTAATACTTGGTGTCTTGAGAAGAAAAAGCACGTTCCAGTGATGAAGCAGTTTCTGATTCCAAGCAGCAAGTTGATCTCTAGCAACAACCTTGTATAGGACTGGCAAAGATTCCCAGAGCTGGACTAACGTGGGTCTGTATCCAACTCCTAGAAATAACTTCATGCCCCATCTCCCTTTCTTCCATCTAGTAAGGTTTATATAATTCTTAATAAAGGTTTGACACAGATTCCCAATTAGGACATTGAGAAGAAATAACACGTTCCCTTGAGAAACCACTTTCTCATTCGAAGTTGTAAGCTGCTGTGTAGAAGAAAGTTTGTATAGCACTGGCAAAGATTGCCAGAACTTAGCTACAGTGAGTAGGTCTCTATGTCCGGAAATAACTGCATGCCCCATTTCCCTTACGTACAGCTAGTAAGGATGACATAATTCCTAAAGAAGTTTTGCTAGAGATCAACGTTTGGTGCCTTGAGAAGATATAGCATGTTCCTTTGACGAAGCACTTTCGGATTCAAAGTTGCAATTGTTGTCTAGCCACAAGTTTGTATAGGACTTGCAAAAATTCCCAGAGATGAGCTAAAGTGGGCATGTTTCAACTCCTAGAAATGTCTTCATGCCCTATCTCCCTTACTTCCATCTAGTAGGGATGACATAATTCCTAAAAAAGTTTGTCAAAGATTCCCTTTTTGGGCATTGAGAAGAAATCGCAAGTTCCTTTGAAGAAACACTTTTAAGATTCCAAGTTGCAAGTTGTTGTCTAGTAACAAGTTTGTATAAGACTTGCAAAGAATCCCACAGCTGAGAAAAACTGGGTATGACTGCAAGTCCTGGAAATAACTTCATGCTCCGTCTCCTTTACTTCCATCTCGTAAGGATCACATAATTACTAAAGAAGTTTTGGCACAGATTAATGTTTGGTGCTTTGTGAAGAAATGGCATGTACCTTTGAAGAAGCACTTTCTGATTCCAAGTTTCAAGTTGCTGTCTAGCAACAAGTTTGCATAGGACTTGCAAAGATGCTCAGAACTGAGCTTAAGTGGGTATGTCTCCAACTTCTAGAAATAACTTCATGCCCTATCTCCCTTACTTCCATCTAGAAAGGTTCACATAATTCCTAAAAAAGTTCTGACACAGATTCCCAATTCTGGCATTCAGAACACATAGAACGTTGCTTTGAGCAAGCACTTTCTCATTCCAAGTTGCAAGCTGCTGTGTAGAAACAAGTTTATATAGGACGTGCAATGATTGCCAGAACTGAGCGAAAGTGGGTATGTGTCTATCTCCTGGAAATAACTTCATGCCCCATCTCACTTATTTCCATCTGGTAAGTATCACACATTTCCTGACCAGATTGGGCACAGATTCCCTTTTTGGGCATCGAGAAGAAATAGCCAGTTCCTTTGAAGAAACACATTCTGATTCCAAGTTGCAAGTTGCTGTCTAGCAAGTTGTATAGGACATGCAAAGATGCCCACAGCTGAGAAAATCTTGCTATGACTCCAACTCCAGGAAATAACTTCTTGCTCCATCTCCCTTACTTCCAGCTACTAAGGATCACATAAATCCTAAAGAAGATTTGGAAGAGATTCATGTTTAGTGCATTGAGAAGAAATAGCACTTTCCTTTGAAGAAGCACTTTCTGATTCCAAGTTGCAAGTTGCTATCTAACAACAAGTTGGTATAGGCCTTGCAATGATTCCCAGAAATGAGCTTAAGTAGGTGTGTCTCCAACTCCTAGGAATAACTTAATGGCCCATACCCTTACTTCCATCTACTAAGGATCACATAATTCCTAAAAAAGTTTTGACACAGACTCCCAATTCGGGCATTTAGAACATATGGTATGTTGATTTGAGCAAGCACTTACTCATTCCAAGTTGCAAGCTGCTGTGTAGAAACAAGTTTGTACAGGAAGTGCAATGATGCCAGAACTGAGCTAAAGTGGGTATTTCTCTATCTCCTAGAAATAACTTCATGCCCCATCTCCCTTACTTCCATCTACTAAGGATCACATAATTCCAAGCAAAGTTTTGACACAGATTCCCAATTCGCACATTCAGAACATATAGCACGTTGCTTTAAGCAAGCACTTTCTCATTCCAAGTTGCAAGTTACTATCTAGGAACTAGTTTGTATAGGACATTCAATGATCCCCAGAACTGAGCTAAAGAGGGTATGTCTCCAACTCCTAGAAATAACTTAATGCCCCCTTCCCTTACTTCCGTCTACTAAGGATCACATAATTCCAAACAAAGTTTTGACACAGATTCCCCATTCGGGCATTCAGAACATATAGCACGTTGCTTGAAGCAAGCACTTTATCATTCCAAGTTGCAAGTTACTATCTAGGAACAAGTTTGTATAGGACATTCAAAGATTCCCAGAACTGACCTAAAGTGGGAATGCCTCCAACTCATACAAATATATTCATGCCCCATCTCCCTTACTTCCAGACAGTTAGGGTCACATAATTGCTAACAAAGGTTTGACACAGATTCCCAATTCGGAAATGCAGAACAATAGCACGTTGCTTTAAGCAATCACTTTCTTCTTCCAAGTTGCAAGTTACTATCTAGGAACAAGTCTGTATAGGACTTTCAAAGATTTCCAGAACTCAGCTAAAGTGGGTATGTCTCCAACTCATAGAAATAACTTCATGCCCCATCTCCCTTACTTTCAGCTAGTAAGGATCACATAATTCCTAACAAAGATTTGACACCGATTCCCAATTCGGGCATTCAGAACATATAGCACGTTGCTTTAAGCAAGTACTTTCTCATTCCAAGATGCAAGTTACTATATAGGAACAAGTTTGTATAGGACATTCAAAGATTCCCAGAACTGAGCAAAAGTGGGTATTTCTCCAACTCCTAGAAATAACATAATGCCCCATCTCCCTTACTTCCAGCTAGTAAGGATCAGCTAACTCCTAACAAAGTTTTGACACAGATTCCGAATTCGGACATTCAGAACATATAGCACGTTGCTGTAAGCAAGCACTTTCTCATTCCAAGTTGCCAGTTACTATGTAGGAACAAGTTTGTATAGGACTATCAAAGATCACCAAAACAGAGGTAAACTGGGTATGTCTCGAACTCCTAGAAATGTCTTCATGATACATCTCCCTTACTTCCAGCTAGTAAGGATCACATAATTCCTATCAATGTTTTGACACAGATTCTCAATTCGGGCATTCAGAACATATAGCACGTTGCTTTAAGCAAGCACTTTCTCATTCCAAGTTGCAAGTTACTATGTAGGAACAAGTTTGTATAGGACTTTCAAAGATGCCCAGAACTCAGCTAAAGTGGGTATGTCTCCAACTCCTAGACATAACTTCATGCCCCATCTCCCTTACTTCCAGCTGGTAAGGATCACATAATTCCTAACAAAGTTTTGACACAGATTCCCAATTCGGGCATTCAGAACATATAGCACGTTGCTTTAAGCAAGCACGTTCTCATTCCAAGTAGCAAGTTACTATGTACGAACAAGTTTCTATAGGTATTTCAAAGATGCCCAGAACTGAGCTAAAGTGGGTATGTCTCCAAATCCCAGAAATAACTTCATGCCCCATCTCCCTTACTTCCAGCTAGTAAGGATCACATAATTCCTCACAAAGTTTTGACACAGATTCCCAATTCGGGCATTCAGAACATATAGCACGTTGCTTTAAGCAAGCACTTTCTGATTCCAAGAAGCAAGTTACTATGTAGTAACAAGTTTGTATATGATTTTCAAAGACCCCCAGAACTCAGCTAAAGTGGGTATGTCTCCAACTCGTAGAGAAAGCTTCATGCCCCATCTCCCTTACTTCCAGCTAGTAAGGATCACATAATTCCTAACAAAGTTTTGACACAGATTCCCAATTCGGGCATTCAGAACATATAGCACGTTCCTTTAAGCAAGCACTTTCTCATTCCAAGTAGCAAGTTACTATGTAGGAACAAGTTTATATAGGTATTTCAAAGATGCCCAGAACTGAGCTAAACTTGGTATGTTTCCAACCCGTAGAAATAACTTCATGCCCCATCTCCCTTACTTCCAGCTAGTAATGATCACATAATTCCTAAGAAAGATTTGACACAGATTCCCAATTCGGGCATTCAGAACATATAGCACGTTGCTGTAAGCAAGCACATTCTCATTCAAAGTTTCAAGTTACTATGTAGGAACAAGTTTGTATAGGTATGTCAAAGATGTCCAGAACTGAGCTAAACTTGGTATGTCTCCAACTCCTAGAAATAACTTAATGCCCCATCTCCCTTACTTCCAGCTAGTAAGGATCACATAATTCCTAACAAAGTTTTGACACAGATTCCCAATTCGGGCATTCAGAACATATAGCACGTTGCTTTAAGCAAGCACTTTCTCATTCCAAGTAGCAAGTTACAATGTAGGAATAAGTTTCTATAGGTATTTCAAAGATGCCCAGAACTGAGCTAAAGTGGGTATGCCTCAAACTCCTAGAAATAACTTCATGCCTCATCTCCATTACTTCCAGCTAGTAAGGATCACATAATTCCTAACAAAGTTTTGACACAGATCCCCAATTCGGGCATTCAGAACATATAGCACGTTCTTTTAAGCAAGCACTTTTTCATCCGAAGTAGCAAGTTACTATATAGGAACAAGTTGATATAGGTATTTCAAAGATGCAAAGAACTGAGCTAAAGTGGGTATGTCTCCAACTCCTAGAAATAACTTCATGTCCGATTTCCCTTACTTCCATCTACTTAGGATCACATAATCCCTAACAAAGTTTTGACACATTCCCAATTCGGGCATTCAGAACATATAGCACGTTGCTTTAAGCAAGCACTTTCTCATTCCAAGTAGCAAGTTACTATGTAGGAACAAGTTTATATAGGTATTTGAAAGATGCCCAGAACTGAGATAAACTTGGTATGTCTCCAACTCCTAGAAATAACTTCATGCCCCATCTCCCTTACTTCCAGCTAGTAAGGATCACATAATTCCTAACAAAGTTTTGACACAGATTCCCAATTCGGGCATTCAGAACATATAGCACGTTGTGTAAGCAAGCACATTCTCATTCAAAGTTGCAAGTTACTATGTAGGAACAAGTTTGTATAGGTATTTCAAAGATGCCCAGATCTGAGCTAAACTTGGTATGTCTCCGACTCCTAGAAATAACTTCATGCCCCATCTCCCTTACTTCTGTCTAGTAAGGATCACATAATTCCTAACAAACCTTTGACACAGATTCCCAATTCAGGCATTCAGAACATATAGCACGTTGCTTTAAGCAAGCACTTTCTCAGTCCAAGTAGCAAGTTACTATGCAGGAACAAGTTTCTATAGGTATTTCAAAGATGCCCAGAAATGAGCTAAAGTGGGTATGTCTCCAACTCCTAGAAATAACTTCATGCTCCATCTCCCTTACTTCCATCTGGTAAGGATCACACAATTCCTAACAAGTTTTGACACAGATTCCCAATTCGGGCATTCAGAACATATAGCACGTTGCTGTAAGCAAGCACATTCTCAATCAAAGTTGCAAGTTACTATGTAGGAACAAGTTTGTATAGGCATTTCAAAGATGCCCAGAACTGAGCTAAAATTGGTATGTCTCCAACTCCTAGAAATAACTTCATGCCCCATCTCCCTTACTTCCAGCTAGTAAGGATCACATAATTCCTAAAAAGTTTTGACACAGACTCCGAATTCAACATTAAGATCATATAGCACGTTGCTGTAAGCAAGCACTTTCTCATTCCAAGTGGAAATGTACTATGTAGGAGCAAGTTTGTATAGGTCTTTCAAAGATCCCCAGAACTGAGCTAAAGTGGGTATGTCTCCAACTCCTAGAAATAACTTCATGCCCCATCACGATTACTTCCAGCTAGTAAGGATCACATAATTCCTAACAAAGTTTTGACACAGATTCCCAATTCAGGCATTCAGAACATATAGCACGTTGCTGTAAGCAAGCACTTTCACATTCCAATTTGCAAGTTACTATCTAGGAACAAGTTTGTATAGGACTTTCAAAGATCCCCAGAACTGAGCTAAAGTGGGTATGTCTCCAACTCCTAGATAAATCTTCATGCCCCATCTCCCTTACTTCCAGCTAGTAAGGATCACCTAATTCCTAACAAAGTTTTGACACAGATTCTCAATTCGGGCATTCAGAACATATAGCACGTTGTGTAAGAAGCACATTCTCATTCAAAGTTGCAAGTTACTATGTTGGAACAAGTTTGTATAGGTATTTCTAAGATGCCCAGAACTGAGCTAAACTTGGTATGTCTCCGACTCCTAGAAATAACTTCATGCCCCATCTCCCTTACGTCCATCTAGTAAGGATCACATAATTCCTAACAAACCTTTGACACAGATTCCCAATTCGGGCATTCAGAACATATAGCACGTTGCTTTAAGCAAGCACTTTCTCAGTCCAAGTAGCAAGATACAATGCAGGAACATGTTTCTATAGGTATTTCAAAGATGCCCAGAACTGAGCTAAAGTGGGTATGTCTCCAACTCCTATAAATAACATCATGCTCCATCTCCCTTACTTCCATCTGGTAAGGATCACATAATTCCTAACAAGTTTTGACACAGATTCCCAATTCGGGAATTCGGAACATACAGCACGTTGCTGTAAGCAAGCACTTTCTCATTCAAAGTTGCAAGTTACTATGTAGGAACAAGTTTGTATAGGACTTTCAAAGATCCGCAGAATTGAGCTAAAGTGGATATGTCTCCAAATCCAAGCATTAACTTCATGCCCCATCTCCCTTTCTTCCTGCTACTAAGGATCACATAATTCCTAACAAAGTTTTGACACAGATTCCCAATTCGGGCATTCAGAACATATAGCAAGTTGTTTTAAGCAAGCACTTTCGCATTTCAACTAGCAAGTTACAATCAAGGAACAAGTTTGTATAGGACTTTCAAAGATCCCCAGAACTGAGCTAAAGTGGGTATGTCTCCAACTCCTAGAAAAACTTCATGCCCCATCTCCCTTACTTCCAGCTAGTAAGGATCACATAATTCCTAACAAAGTTTTGACACAGATTCCCAATTCAGGCATTAAGAACATATAGCACGTTGCTGTAAGCTAGCCCTTTCACATTCAATGTTGTAAGTTACTATCTAGGAACAAGTTTGTATAGGACCTTCAAAGATCCCCAGAACTGAGCTAAAGTGGGTATGTCTCCAACTCCGAGAAAAAATATCATGCCCCATTTCACTTACTTCCAGCCGTAAGGATCACCTAATTCCTAACAAAGTTTTGACCCAGATTCCCAATTCGGACATTCAGAACATATAGCACGTTGCTGTAAGCAAGCACATTCTCATTCAAATTTGCCAGTTACTATGTAGGAACAAGTTTGTATAGGTATTTCAAAGATGTCCAGAACTGAGCTAAACTTGGTATGTCTCCAACTCCTAGAAATAACTTCATGCCCCATCTCCCTTACTTCCAGCTAGTAAGGATCACATAATTCCTAACAAAGTTTTGACACAGATTCCCAATTCGGGCATTCAGAACATATAGCACGTTGCTTTAAGCAAGCACTTTCTCATTCCAAGTAGCAAGTTACAGTGTAGGAATAAGTTTCTATAGGTATTTCAAAGATGCCAAGAACTGAGCTAAAGTGGGTATGTCTCCAACTCCTAGAAATAACTTCATGCTCATCTCCATTACTTTCAGCTAGTAAGGATCACATAATTCCTAACAAAGTTTTGACACAGATCCCCAATTTGGGCATTCAGAACATATAGCACGTTCCTTTAAGCAAGCACTTTCTCATCCAAAGTAGCAAGTTACTATATAGGAACAAGTTTATATAGGTATTTCAAAGATGCAAAGAACTGAGCTATAGTGGGTATGTCTCCAACTCCTAGAAATAACTTCATGTCCGATTTCCCTTACTTCCATCTAGTTAGGATCACATAATCCCTAACAAAGTTTTGACACATTCCCAATTCGGGCATTCAGAACATATAGCACGTTGCTTTAAGGAAGCACTTTCTCATTCCAAGTAGCAAGTTACTATGTAGGAACAAGTTTATATAGGTATTTCAAAGATGCCCAGAACTGAGCTAAATTTGGTATGTCTCCAACTCCTAGAAATAACTTCATGCCCCATCTCACTTACTTCCAGCTAGTAAGAATCACATAATTCCTAACAAAGTTTTGACACAGATTCCCAATTCGGGCATTCAGAACATATAGCACGTTGTGTAAGCAAGCACATTCTCATTCAAAGTTGCAAGTTACTATGTAGGAACAAGTTTGTATAGGTATTTCAAAGATGCCCAGAACTGAGCTAAACTTGGTATGTCTCCGACTCCTAGAAATAACTTCATGCCCCATCTCCCTTACTTCCGTCTAGTAAGGATCACATAATTCCTAACAAACCTTTGACACAGATTCCCAATTCAGGCATTCAGAACATATAGCACGTTGCTTTAAGCAAGCACTTTCTCAGTCCAAGTAGCAAGTTACAATGCAGGAACAAGTTTCTATAGGTATTTCAAAGATGCCCAGAAATGAGCTAAAGTGGGTATGTCTCCAACTCCTAGAAATAACTTCATGCCCCATCTCCCTTACTTCCAGCTAGTAAGGATCACATAATTCCTAACAAAGTTTTGACACACATTCCCAATTCGGGCTTTCAGAACATATAGCACGTTGCTGTAAGCAAGCACATTCTGATTCAAAGTTGCAAGTTACTATGTAGGAACAAGTTTGTATAGGTATTTCAAAGATTCCCAGAACTGAGCTAAACGTTGTATGTCTCCAACTCCTAGAAATAACTTCATGCCCCATCTCACTTACTTCCATCTAGTAGGGATCACATAATTCCTAACAAAGTTTTGACACAGATTCCCAATTCGGGCATTCAGAACATATAGCACGTTGCTGTAAGCAAGCACATTCTCATTCAAAGATGCAGGTTACTATGTAGGAACAAGTTTGTATAGGACTTTCAAAGATGCCCAGAACTGAGCTAAACTTGGTATGTCTCCAACTCCAAGAAATAACTTCATGCCCCATCTCCCTTACTTCCAGCTAGTAAGGATCACATAATTCCTAACAAAGTTTTAACACAGATTCCCAATTCGGGCATTCAGAACATATAGCACGTTGCTGTAAGCAAGCACATTCTCATTCAAAGATGCAAGTTACTATGTAGGAACAAGTTTGTATAGGACTTTCAAAGATGTCCAGAACTGAGCTAAACTTGGTATGTCTCCAACTCCAAGAAATAACTTCATGCCCCATCTCCCTTACTTCCAGCTAGTAAGGATCACATAATTCCTAACAAAGATTTGACACAGATTCCCAATTAGGGAATTCAGAACATATAGCACGTTGCTGTAAGCAAGCTCATTCTCATTCAAAGTTGCAAGTTACTATGTAGGAACAAGTTTGTATAGGTGTTTCAAAGATGCCCAGAACTGAGCTAAACGTTGTATGTCTGCAACTCCTAGAAATAACTTCATGCCCCATCTCCCTTACTTCCATCTAGTAAGGATCACATAATTCCTAACAAAGTTTTGACACAGATTCCCAATTCGGGCATTCAGAACATATAGCACGTTGCTGTAAGCAAGCCCATTCTGATTCAAAGTTGCAAGTTACAATGTAGGAAAAAGTTTGTATAGGTATTTCAAAGATGCCCAGAACTGAGCTAAACTTGGTATGTGTCCAAGTGTTAGAAATATCTTCATGCCCAAACTCCCTGACTTCCAGCAGTAAGGATCACATAATTCCTAACAAAGTTTTGACACAGATTCCCAATTCGGGTATTCAGAACATATAGCACGTTGCTGTAAGCAAGCTCATTCTCATTCACAGTTGCAAGTTACTATGTAGGAACAAGTTTGTATAGGTATTTCAAAGATGCCCAGAACTGAGCTAAACGTTGTATGTCTCCAACTCCTAGAAATAACTTCATGCCCCATTTCCCTTACTTTCAGCTAGTAAGGATCACATAATTTCTAAGAAAGTTTTGACACAGATTCCCAATTCGGGCTTTCAGAACATATAGCACGTTGCTGTAAGCAAGCACATTCTCATTCATAGTTGCAAGTGACTATGTAGGAACAAGTTTGTATAGGTATTTCAAAGATGCAGAGAACTAAGCTAAACGTTGTATGTCTCCAACTCCTAGAAATAACTTCATGCACCATCTCCCTTACTTCCAGCTAGTGAGGATCACATAATTCCTAAAAAATTTTGACACAGATTCCCAATTCGGGCATTCAGAACATATAGCACGTTGCTGTAAGCAAGCACATTCTCATTCTAAGAAGCAAGTTACTATGTAGGAACAAGTTTGTATAGGTATTTCAAAGATGCCCAGAACTGAACTAAAGTGGGTATGTGTCCAACTCCTAGAAATAACTTCATGCCCCATCTCACTTACTTCCAGCTAGTAAGGATCACATAATTCCTAACAAAGTTTTGACACAGATTCCCAATTCGGGCATTCAGAACATATAGCACGTTGCTGTAAGCAAGCACATTCTCATTCAAAGTTGCAAGTTACTATGTAGGAACAAGTTTGTATAGGTATTTCAAAGATGCCCAGAACTGAGCTAAACTTGGTATGTGTCTAACCTCTAGAAATAACTTCATGCCCCAACTCCCTTACTTCCAACTAGTAAGGATCACATAATTCCTAACAAAGTTTTGACACAGATTCCCAATTCGGGCATTCAGAACATATAGCACGTTGCTGTAAGCAAGCACATTCTGATTCAAAGTTGCAAGTTACTATGTAGGAACAAGTTTGTATAGGTACTTCAAAGATGCCCAGAACTGAGCTAAACATTGTGTGTCTCCAACTCCTAGAAATAACTTCATGCCCCATCTCCCTTACTTCCAGCTAGTAAGGATCACATAATTCCTAACAAAGTTTTGACACAGATTCCCAATTCGGGCATTCAGAACATATAGCACGTTGCTGTAAGCAAGCACATTCTCATTCAAAGATGCAAGTTACTATGTAGGAACAAGTTTGTATAGGTATTTCAAAGATGCCCAGAACTGAGCTAAATGTTGTATGTCTCCAACTCCTAGAAAAAACTTCATGCCCCATCTCCCTTACGTCCAGCTCGTAAGGATCACATAATTCCTAACAAAGTTTTGACACAGATTCCCAATTCCGGTATTCAGAACATATAGCACGTTGCTGTAAGCAAGCACATTCTCATTCAAAGTTGCAAGTTACTATGTAGGAACAAGTTTGTATAGGTATTTCAAAGATGCCCAGAACTGAGCTAAACGGTGTATGTCTGCAACTCCTAGAAATAACTTCATGCCCCATCTCCCTTACTTCCAGCTAGTGAGGATCACATAATTCCTAACAAAGTTTTGACACAGATTCCCAATTCGGTCATTCAGAACATATAGCACGTTGCTCTAAGCAAGCACATTCTCATTCAAAGACGCAAGTTACTATGTAGGAACAAGTTTGTATAGGACTTTCAAAGATGCCCAGAACTGAGCTGAAGTTTGTATGTCTCCAACTCCTAGAAATAACTTCATGCCCCATCTGCCTTACTTCCAGCTAGTGAGCATCACATAATTCCTAACAAAGTTTTGACACAGATTCCCAATTCGGGCATTCAGAACATATAGCACGTTGCTGTAAGCAAGCACATTCTCATTCAAAGTTGCAAGTTACTATGTAGGAACAAGTTTGTATAGGTATTTCAAAGATGCCCAGAACTGAGCTAAACGTTGTATGTCTCCAACTCCTAGAAGTAACTTCATGTCCCATCTCCCTTACTTCCAACTAGTAAGGATCACATAATTCCTAACAAAGTTTTGACACAGATTCCCAATTCGGGCATTCAGAACATATAGCACGTTGCTGTAAGCAAGCTCATTCTCATTCAAAGTTGCAAGTTACTATGTAGGAACAAGTTTGTATAGGTATTTCAAAGATGCCCAGAACTGAGCTAAACGTTGTATGTCTCCAACACCTAGAAATAACTTCATGCCCCATCTCTCTTACTTCCAGCTAGTGAGGATCACATAATTCCTAACAAAGTTTTGACACAGATTCCCAATTCGGGCATTCAGAACATATAGCACGTTGCTGTAAGCAAGCACATTCTCATTCAAAGTTGCAAGTTACTGTGTAGGAACAAGTTTGTATAGGTATTTCAAAGTAGCCCAGAACTGAGCTAAAGGTTGTATGTCTCCAACTCCTAGAAATAACTTCATGCCCCATCTCACTTACATCCAGCTAGTGAGGATCACATAATTCCTAATAAAGTTTTGACACAGATTCCCAATTCGTGCATTCAGAACATATAGCACGTTGCTGTAAGCAAGCACATTCTGATTCAAAGTTGCAAGTTACTATGTAGGAAAAAGTTTGTATAGGTATTTCAAAGATGCCCAGAACTGAGCTAAACGTTGTATGTCTGCAACTCCTAATAATAACATCATGCCCCATCTCACTTTCTTCCATCTAGTAAGGATCACATAATTCCTAACAAAGTTTTGACACAGATTCCCAATTCGGGCATTCAGAACATATAGCACGTTGCTGTAAGCAAGCACTTTCTCATTCAAAGTTGCAAGTTACTATGTAGGAACAAGTTTGTATAGGTATTTCAAAGATGCCCAGAACTGAGCAACTTGGTATGTGTCTTACCTCTAGAAATAACTTCATGCCCCAACTCCCTTACTTCCAACTAGTAAGGATCACATAATTCCTAACAAAGTTTTGACACAGATTCCCAATTCGGGCATTCAGAACATATAGCACGTTGCTGTAAGCAAGCACATTCTCATTCAAAGTTGCAAGTTACTATGGAGGAACAAGTTTGTATAGGTATTTCAAAGATGCCCAGAACTGAGCTAAACGTTGTATGTCTCCAACTCCTAGAAATAACTTCATGCCCCATCTCCCTTACTTCCAGCTAGTAAGGATCACATAATTCCTAACAAAGTTTTGACACAGATTCCCAATTCGTGCATTCAGAACATATAGCACGTTGCTGTAAGCAAGCACATTCTCATTCAAAGTTG